>NC_035439.2:5313083-5671416 GCF_002127325.2 Helianthus annuus
AGAAGAAGGGATTTTTGTCCGTAAGGCAAATTATGAAAATCCTCTTACCCCAGAGAAAAGAAATTCAATTCTTAGAAAGGGTCAGGAGAAAAAGAAAACCCAAGCCAAGAAAGTGAGGTTTAATCCAGAAATCCAGGAATTAGGCGATAATCCACCTTGGGAAGACCAATTAGATGAAAAATGGGCAAATCTTTATATGCTAGCTACCGTAGCAGAAAATGCAAACCTCTAAACTATTAATAAGCCTGGTCTAGTAGAAAATTACTACCCAGTAACTAAATAAATCCGAGTGTGTTTTCTTTCCTGTTGTCCTTTGTACAAATTGGGGTGCAATAAAACTTCAATGCTTATTTGTTAAACTTTGTTCCAAAGTTTTAACTTAGCATTTTTGTGCATTTTGCATATATGCCACACAGCATGAGTGAGCTATCTGAAGCATTCCAGAATCTCAACCTCTACCCAGTACCAATTGAAGTCTCCCACGACTTTACTGGATATGTTGCTGATATTGAGGAACCTCTGGAATTCCAAGCTCCACTGCTGGAAAAAGCAAAACCTAAAAAGAGAAGAAGATATGTAGGATGGAGGAAAGTGCGCAGGAGAAAGCCAGCCACTAGGAAACTTCCTAAAATAGAAAACCCTGTGAGCAAAGGAAAAGAAATAGAGACCGGAGAGAGTTCCAAACCAGCAGAAATAGAAATAAGGGAAGATATTAAGCAAAAAGGAATTGAGATCGGAGAGAGCTCTAAACAACCTGAGGAGATCACATTTCAAGACGAAATAGACCGTCTACTGTTAAATTGTGATGTCATAGAACCTGTCAACAATAATCTCTACTCTTACCCTGCCACAGCCCAACTCCCAATAAACCTAGAACCAGCTATTCCAGACCCACTAATTCACACCCGACATTTAGGCCAAATGGAGGAATGGTGGACCTATGACTGGCAATTCCAAAATATGATTAACAGTCCTTATTCCTTTCTCCCGCAGTTTGATCCAGAACCTATCCCCAATCCGCCGATGAGCTATGAAAACTTAGCCGAACTTTGACAGTTTGGTGAAGAACTGATAGGAACAGGGAATAGGATCCGGGAAATGGGAGAACAAATCTCCTGGAAGTACGACGAGAGGGAGCGTCGCTACTAAAACTACCAGTGAACCAAAAGATAGGAGGGTGGAAAGTATGTCTGTATAATAACAATAGTAGTAAAATCTAACTCTGTAAAATGGGAAATAAAACATTGTAAGAAAAACAGAGTGTATGGAAGCGTATATAATCTAGAAAACAAAATACAAGTCGAGGCATCGACAATTTTGGTTATAGATGTATGTTGTAGGATTTTATGTGTTTATGTGTGATTATTTTGTTATCAACAGTTAGATACTAATAATTCATACTAATTAGCAGATGGAAAACGCTAATAATGAACCAGTTAATGAAGTAAATCAATCTGAGCAAAATCAGGAAAATCAGTATATGACTAGGCAAGATATCGAGAACATTGTTGCTCAAGGGATAGCCAATGCTATTCCAGAAATTATGGCTGCTGCTCAAAAACCTGCCGAACCACAACAATTAATTCCTAGTAAACGTACTTCGGAAGATAACGACAGTAACAACATAAATGGAGGCGGTAATCATGACACTCATGACCCGCAACAGGCCCCACTCCATAAGAAAATGAAAGCTGCAACGCCTGGTTGCACTTACAAAGAATTTCTTGCCTGAAACCAGCAGAATTTGCAGGTAATGAAGGGGCAACTGCAACACTGCGTTGGTTAGAGAAAACCGAAGCAGTAATTGCAATAAGTAAATGTGCTGAAGAAGATCAAGTGATGTATGCGTCGAATCTATTCAAAGAAGGGGCGCTAGAATGGTGGAACACAGTGTTACAAGCAAAAGGAAGGAGAACGGCCTATGCGATGAACTGGGAAGAATTTAAGAGTCTTGTAGAAAGAAAATTCTGTCCCGAATACGAGAAGGAACAAATGGCCAACAAGTTCCTAAGTCATCGTATGATAGGCGTAGACTGTCGAGGATATACTTCGACATTCTTTGAATATGCGAGAGTGTTACCTACCCTGGCTTCGCCAGAACCGGTACTTATTTCCCGTTATATTTGGGGATTAATCGGAGAAATCCGTAACATCGTTAAAGCTGCGAGACCACGCACTATTGACGATGCTGTGGAATTAGCAAATACCATAACAGATGAACTGGTACGCACAAGAGAAGAAGATCGAAAGAAGGAATTAGCTCAGAAAATTACCCAAGGATTTCGTACGGGTAATAATAACCGTTTCAAAAGAAGAGGAACAGGGCAATCCTCAAACCCGCCGTTCTGTAGGAATTGCAAAAGAAAACATTTTGGAAGATGCAATGCAACTTGTAATTTTTGCAAATCGGTAGGACATAGTGAAGAAAATTGCAAAAAGAAAACCATAATCTGCTTTAACTGCGGAGAAGCAGTGCATTACAAGACAGAATGTCCTAAACTGGTTAAAACGCAGACAACAAAGGCAAACCAGCTGAAGGAACAACCAAGAAGAATGCCCGAGCATTTCAATTGACTACTCAGGAAGCCGAACTGATTCCTGACGTCATAGCCGGTACGTTTTTAGTTCACGACGTTTATGCAAGAGTATTATTTGACTCTGGTGCAAACCAAAGTTTTATCAATACTTCATTCTGCCAAGCTCTTAACTTACCCTTTGTGACACTTCGGATTCTCCCGGACAACCTCATTGTTTAGCTTATGTGTACATATATAATTAAATGGAAACTTCGTACTATCTCGATGTGCTATGTGTTAATATAGTGTATGTAATTATATGTAATTGCTATATTTATGAATGTGTAAGAGTGGGCCGAAACCACAAACCCGACTCGAGACCACCACTCGGTCTCGAGTGAACAGTTGGGCTGTTTGTGCCGCATTCTTTTGCCCATCCGGAACCCTTAGGATGCACCAACTAGAACCGGGTATAAGACCATGGAGGGTGACCAACCTTTGCAACTTTTTACCATTATCAAACACTCTCCTTCCTCTCACTCATTCCCTCTCTCACTAAAACCCTAAACCCTAACAATATTATCCCCCTCCCCCCCTACTCGGAACCAACCGGTGACAACACTAGGACCTCGGCTCAAGGTTGGAACCATCCGGAAGTTCACTCATCAACCCTCTATACCTTCACGTTTAGAGTATCTCTCCAGTTAGTGTCTCTTTTGGTTTCTATTGTCTAGTTACATGGAAAAATTGTTGTTTATCCATGATAAAGATGCTTGCTTGATGATTAGAGTATCATGTTTTGATTGACTTAAGCAATGAAAAGTTCCTTTCATGATAATATGTTACGGCTAGTAGTTGATGACATGTGTTAAAATTGTTAATGTGGAATGATACGTGATTAGAGTGTTGTGTGATACAAACATGAATTATGGATTGATGATGAATAACAGCTGAAAATGCTCCCAAGTTGCGAGGGTAGGGCTGGAAATACATGTTTCGGGTCGGTTATGAGGGTTTATGCATGATGAACAATTTGAATGAATGATGATGAACTGGATGAATGTGATATGAATATTCAAAAATGCTTGTTTTGATCCGTTTTGTTTGGTAATTAGACAAAGAAACATGTTAGTGCATTGTGGTTGGTTAGTACACAAAAATCATGAAAATGCAATTCTATTGGATAGTACAATTGGACAGGTTCTGGAAGGATTTCTGTGCACGTAACCATGATTGCGAGTCGAAAACCTTAGGTTGCGACTCGAGACCATCCCATGACAACTCGAGACTGTTATTCAGGGGCTCGAGACCGGCAAGGTCTCGACTTGAGACTTCATGATCTCGACTCGAGACTGGACTCGAGACCTCTGAGGTTGCGACTCCTAACCAGCACCACTCGAGACCAAAACATGATAACACGAGATCTCCTGGTTGCGACTCGAGACCGTGTGTTCTCGAGTCGAGACCGCCTTGTCTCGACTGGGCTGCCTACTTTGGTTATTGGGCCACGATGTGTCTTGTTTGGGCTACCTGTTTGACTGGACTATGTGTTGCTGAATTCTGTATGACTGTGCAAATATTAGGGCCGGCCCAATAACCCAATGGATAATTGTATGCATCCTATGTGTTTAATACGTGTATGATATACGTGATTACTTGTACCCCAAACCTGACCTATACTGGTAACCATGCTAGGACGTGGTGACCAACGTGTTTGACCAAGTAAATAATCTACCGAGCAACCCAAGGTGAGTTCACAACTTAAAGCATGCTTTCCCGGTGGTTTGGGAAACGAAACTAAAAACAATACTATTCCCTTGTTACTGGGAACAAACTTACTTTTCTTCCCTTGTTACTGGGAACTCTTAGTTAATTACTGTTTATACGGAATGCAACGAGCAACACTAAACGAAACTCTATCACTCAAGTCCCTACTACTTAATACCGATTAGTCGCCGGGGTCTGGCGAACGGGTTATTAGTTGATAGCGCTATTTAGGTCTAACCAGCCTCACACTAACCCTTGTTACTGGGAATGGGTGTGAACTAATAGACTCTGACAACCGTCAATGATGATAGAACATTAACAAACGGGGCACAGCGGTAACGCGGGGTTAACCTAGTATTCGGTATTGGAAAAACAGTTTAGTCGCTTACTTTTGGGGTAGCTCCCCTTGGCATGTATAAACGGATAAATTAACTGGTGAAACAAGTTTTTTGGTAATTAAAAACTGGACAACTCGTGAACTCGCTCAACGTTATTGTTGATACCTTACTGCATGCTTTGCAGGTAACCAATGACTCAGGAGCTCGTAGCTTGGGGACGTGTAGTGGTCGTCAAAAACCCGTGTGTTGGGTTTTAAATCATCTGGAACTATGAACTTGTTTTAAACCTATCTGAATTATGCTTCCGCTGTTTACTTAAACTTTGATTCGAACTTAAATTTTTTTGAAACTTTAAACTATTATGGTTGCTAACTATTTTGGTAAGTGAACATTTTTACTATTAAAGCAACGCTCAGTATAATTGGTGGCTGGATCCTGGTCAGTCACGACTCTCAAGCGGATGATACTCCGCAGGTGGAATTTGTGGGTGTGACTCAGAGCCATTGGTTATAGTGAACACGGTTTTAAAAAGGGGAATCTTTTTGAGAAAAACCAGACTATAACCCGTGACTCGTGACGACACTACACTCCAAGTGCAAGACTCGACTTATTTGACCTCATAGCTCGTACTAGTGTGCCTAGTTAGATAGATACACCTCCCTCTTCTATCTCATTCTCGCTATACTACGACATCACACTCACACTATGTTTTCTGGTTATGAAGACAATGAGTGGACGCGGAAGAGGAAACGTTAACATGACTCAGGCTCAGTTCACTAACCTGATCAACACGGTGGCTGCAGCTTTCGCAGCTCACCCTGGAGGTAAACTCGTTATCTTAGGATGTTTAGATCCTACCGCCACATCGTCTTTTCCCCCCTAAACCTATTTCGCTTCACTTCTCACAACAGGTCAGCATGCGCCTGTGCAACCACGTGTTTGTACTTTCAAGACCTTCATGGATTGCAAGCCTCTCCCTTTCAATATGCACGGAGGGTGCCATAGGTCTTCTACACTGGATCGAGAAGGTGGAAGCTGTCTTTGCTGTCTGCGAATATCCCCCTGCTAATTAGGTGAAGTTTGCTACTGGTACTCTTGAGGGAAGCGCGCTTTCATGGTGGAAGGCGCAAATTCAAATGCTTGGTTTGGAGACTGCTAATGCTACTGCATGGGAAGACTTCAAGGATATGATCAAGGAAGAGTATTGTCACAGGGATGACATCCACAAACTCGAGGACGAGTACTATGGTCTCAAGATGGTTGGGTCAGAGATTGAGACCTACACCAAGCTGTCCAACGATTACGCTGCACTTTGCCCGAATATGTCCCGACCTATGTACCGAAGGGTCGAATTGTACATCAAAGGCTTGGTCCCAGAAATCCGGAGCCATGTGACCGCGACCAATCTCAATGCTATACAGCCTGTGGTTCGTCTAGCTCACAAACTCACCAACCAAGCCGTAGAGGAAGGCAAGTTGCCCAAGAGGATCAGGGATACGGAAGGAACTTCTAGTGACGGCAAACGAAAGTGGGATGGAAATCAGGGCAAGGATGCTAGCTCTACTCAGGCTCCAGCCCAGCAAAGGAAAACTGAGAACAACAAAGGCCCTCAGCAACATGGTGGCTATCGGGGGAACCACCCCAAATGCAACAAGTGTAACTGGCACCACAGTGGGGCATGTAACAAAGGTCAGTGCCAGCGATGCAACAAAATGGGGCATGAAGCCAAAGACTGCAGGAGCCAGTTTCCGGCTAGACAGAACCAACAACAGCAACAGCCAGGAAACAATCGTGTATGCTATAAGTGTGGAGCAACGGGGCACATGCGAAGGGATTGCCCTGAACTGAACCAGAACTGCAACAACAACCAGGGAGCTGGAAACAACGATCAAAACAACAACAATGCTGGGAATGGTGCAAGAGGAAGAGCTTTTGTGATTGGAGCTGGAGAAGCAAGGAATGACCCCAACGTTGTGGCGGGTAAGTTCCTACTCGATGATCGTTATGTTTCTGTATTGTTTGATTCCGGAGCCGATGCTAGTTATGTATCCCTTCGTATTAGTAAGAAACTTAAGCACCCGCCTGCGTTATTAAGTTCTAAGCATATCGTCGAGTTAGCTAATGGTAGAAACATCGAGGCCTCACATGTGATCCACGGCTGCAAGCTAGTATTGTCTGGTCAGACGTTTAGTATCGATCTTTTCCCTGTCAATCTTGGAAGCTTCGATGTCGTCATTGGTATGGATTGGTTGTCCAAACATCGCGCTGAAATCCTCTGTCAAGAGAAAATGGTTCGCATCCCCCGCCGTTCTGGCAAACCCCTCATCGTTCAAGGTGACAAAGGCGGAGAAGTCACAGGCATCATCTCATTCTTAAAAGCCCAGAAGTGTTTACGAAAGGGGCACGCCGCCATCTTAGCACTTGTCACCGACACTCAGGAGAAGGAAAAGAGGATTGAAGATTTTCCAGTGGTACGCGACTACCCCGAGGTATTCCCTGAAGAACTACCTGGACTTCCCCCTCATCGTCAGGTCGAGTTCCAGATCGAGCTAGCTCCCGGAGCAGCGCCTATAGCTCGTGCGCCTTATCGACTAGCCCCTGCGGAACTGAAGGAGCTCTCTACGCAACTACAGGAACTATTGGATAAAGGATTTATCCGCCCTAGTTCGTCACCCTGGGGAGCACCAGTGCTCTTTGTTAAGAAGAAGGATGGCACATTCCGAATGTGCATTGACTATCATGAGCTGAACAAGGTTACCATCAAGAATCGCTACCCTCTCCCGCGTATCGACGATCTGTTCGATCAGTTGCAAGGATCGAGCTACTACTCTAAGATTGACCTGCGATCAGGTTATCATCAGCTAAGAGTCCGTAATGAAGACATCTCCAAAACTGCCTTCAGAACTCGTTATGGTCATTACGAGTTCCTTGTCATGCCTTTTGGAATGACTAACGCGCCTGCGGTTTTCATGGATCTCATGAACCGAGTGTGCAAACCTTACCTCGACAAATTCGTAATTGTGTTTATCGACGACATCCTGATCTACTCCAAAAGTCAAGAAGAGCATGAACAGCACTTACGCCTTATTCTCGAACTCCTTCGCAATGAGCAATTGTACGCCAAGTTCTCAAAATGTGACTTCTGGCTTCGAGAAGTCCATTTTCTTGGACACGTGGTCAATAAGGACGGAATTCACGTCGACCCAGCTAAGATCGACTCTATAAAGAATTGGCCTACACCTAAGACTCCGACCGAAGTTCGTCAATTTTTGGGATTGGCAGGATACTATCGCAGATTCATCAAGGGATTCTCGAAGATTGCCCAACCTCTCACAACGCTCACCCAGAAGGGTATTGCTTACAAGTGGAATGAACCTCAGGAATTGGCCTTCCAGAAGCTGAAGGATAACCTCTGTAGTGCTCCTATTCTCTCGTTACCTGAAGGTACCGACGACTTTGTAGTTTACTGCGATGCGTCTATTCATGGACTCGGATGCGTGTTAATGCAACGCGAGAAAGTTATTGCCTACGCTTCTCGACAACTTAAAACCCACGAGAGGAACTACACTACGCACGACTTGGAGCTGGGAGCAGTGGTATATGCTCTTAAGATATGGAGACATTACCTGTACGGTACCTGATGCACCATCTACACCGATCACAGGAGTCTCGAGCATATCTTCAAGCAAAAGGAATTAAACATGCGACAACGTCGGTGGGTCGAACTCTTGAATGATTACGAATGCGCCATCAGGTACCATCCAGGCTAGGCCAATGTCGTGGCAGACGCCCTCAGCCGAAAAGACACTACGCCCAAGCGCGTGCGAGCATTACAACTTACCATCCAGTCTAACCTCCCTACCCAGATTCGAAATGCTCAGGTTGAAGCATTGAAACCAGAAAACATCAGGGCCGAGTCTCTGCGAGGATCGAGACAGCGATTAGAACAAAAGGAAGATGGCGCATACTATGTGACAGGGCGCATTTGGGTTCCACTCTACGGGGATCTACGTGAACTAGTGATGGACGAAGCCCATAAGTCCCGCTACTCAGTACACTCTGGATCAGATAAGATGTACCACGACTTGAGGACTACGTATTGGTGGCCTGGCATGAAAGCCCACATCGCAACATATGTTAGCAAATGTTTGACTTGCGCAAGAGTCAAAACAGAGTACCAGAAACCAGGAGGCCTACTCCAGCAACCGGAAATCCCGAGATATAAATGAGAGCAAATCTCCATGGATTTCGTCACTGGTCTACCTAGATCCCAACGCGGGAATGACACTATTTGGGTGATAGTAGACCGATTAACCAAGTCTGCACACTTTTTGGCTATTAAGGAAACAAATAAGTTTTCTACCCTGGCAGACGTGTACTTAAAGGAAGTGGTTTCGAGGCACGGGGTACCAACCTCCATTATTTCCGACCGAGACGCTCGTTTTACTTCGGAATTGTGGCAAGCTATGCACAGATCCTTTGGCTCACGACTAGACATGAGCACCGCTTATCATCCACAAACAGATGGACAGTCCGAGCGCACCATCCAAACCTTGGAAGACATGCTTAGGGCATGTGTGATTGATTTTGGCAAGAATTGGGAGAAGCACCTACCGCTAGTAGAATTCTCGTATAATAACAGCTACCACACTAGCATTCAGGCAGCACCTTTCGAGGCATTGTACGGTCGTAAGTGCCGGTCACCTCTTTGCTGGGCGGAAGTCGGTGATAGTCAGATCACAGGCCCAGAGCTGGTGGTAGACACAACGGAAAAGATTGCCCAGATCAGACAACGCATGGCGGCCGCTCGTGACCGTCAGAAAAGTTACGCTGATAAGCGCAGGAAACCGCTAGAATTCCAGGTCGGTGACCGGGTTCTACTTAAGTCTCACCCTGGAAGGGTGTGGTTCGTTTTAGTAAACGGGGCAAGCTTAATCCGCGATACGTCGGACCATTCGAAATTACCGAGAAAATCGGTAAGGTGGCTTATAGATTGAATCTGCCTGAAGAACTGAGTGCGGTGCACAACGTCTTTCACGTGTCTAATCTGAAGAAGTGTCTGTCAGATGAAACACTCGTAATTCCTTTCAAGGAACTCTCTATCGACGAATAGCTACACTTTACTGAGGAACCGATTGAGATCACGGATCGAGAGATCAAAACCCTCAAACGTAGCCAGATACCTCTTGTACGAGTCCGTTGGAACTCGCGACGTGGCCCAGAATTTACCTGGGAGCAGGAAGACCAGATGAAGTACAAGTATCCCCAGTTGTTCCCAAACGAAACAACCAGCACTGAAGCTGTAACCGAATTTCGGGACGAAATTCCAAACTAACGGGGGGGATGATGTGACACCCCTTTGAAATGCTCTCACTCATACTAGCTTGTCAGTGGCTGCCTTAACTTTCGGGACGAAAGTTCTTAAAACTTGGGGATAATGTGACACTTCGGATTCTCCCGGACAACCTCATTGTTTAGCTTATGTGTACATATATAATTAAATGGAAACTTCGTACTATCTCGATGTGCTATGTGTTAATATAGTGTATGTAATTATATGTAATTGCTATATTTATGAATGTGTAAGAGTGGGCCGAAACCACAAACCCGACTCGAGACCACCACTCGGTCTCGAGTGAACAGTTGGGCTGTTTGTGCCGCATTCTTTTGCCCATCCGGAACCCTTAGGATGCACCAACTAGAACCGGGTATAAGACCATGGAGGGTGACCAACCTTTGCAACTTTTTACCATTATCAAACACTCTCCTTCCTCTCACTCATTCCCTCTCTCACTAAAACCCTAAACCCTAACAATATTATCCCCCTCCCCCCCTACTCGGAACCAACCGGTGACAACACTAGGACCTCGGCTCAAGCTTGGAACCATCCGGAAGTTCACTCATCAACCCTCTATACCTTCACGTTTAGAGTATCTCTCCAGTTAGTGTCTCTTTTGGTTTCTATTGTCTAGTTACATGGAAAAATTGTTGTTTATCCATGATAAAGATGCTTGCTTGATGATTAGAGTATCATGTTTTGATTGACTTAAGCAATGAAAAGTTCCTTTCATGATAATATGTTACGGCTAGTAGTTGATGACATGTGTTAAAATTGTTAATGTGGAATGATACGTGATTAGAGTGTTGTGTGATACAAACATGAATTATGGATTGATGATGAATAACTGCTGAAAATGCTCCCAAGTTGCGAGGGTAGGGCTGGAAATACATGTTTCGGGTCGGTTATGAGGGTTTATGCATGATGAACAATTTGAATGAATGATGATGAACTGGATGAATGTGATATGAATATTCAAAAATGCTTGTTTTGATCCGTTTTGTTTGGTAATTAGACAAAGAAACATGTTAGTGCATTGTGGTTGGTTAGTACACAAAAATCATGAAAATGCAATTCTATTGGATAGTACAATTGGACATGTTCTGGAAGGATTTCTGTGCACGTAACCATGATTGCGAGTCGAAAACCTTAGGTTGCGACTCGAGACCATCCCATGACAACTCGAGACTGTCATTCAGGGGCTCGAGACCGGCAAGGTCTCGACTTGAGACTTCATGATCTCGACTCGAGACTGGACTCGAGACCTCTGAGGTTGCGACTCCTAACCAGCACCACTCGAGACCAAAACATGATAACACGAGATCTCCTGGTTGCGACTCGAGACCGTGTGTTCTCGAGTCGAGACCGCCTTGTCTCGACTGGGCTGCCTACTTTGGTTATTGGGCCACGATGTGTCTTGTTTGGGCTACCTGTTTGACTGGACTATGTGTTGCTGAATTCTATATGACTGTGCAAATATTAGGGCCGGCCCAATAACCCAATGGATAATTGTATGCATCCTATGTGTTTAATACGTGTATGATATACGTGATTACTTGTACCCCAAACCTGACCTATACTGGTAACCATGCTAGGACGTGGTGACCAACGTGTTTGACCAAGTAAATAATCTACCGAGCAACCCAAGGTGAGTTCACAACTTAAAGCATGCTTTCCCGGTGGTTTGGGAAACGGAACTAAAAACAATACTATTCCCTTGTTACTGGGAACAAACTTACTTTTCTTCCCTTGTTACTGGGAACTCTTAGTTAATTACTGTTTATACGGAATGCAACGAGCAACACTAAACGAAACTCTATCACTCAAGTCCCTACTACTTAATACCGATTACTCGCTGGGGTCTGGCGAACGGGTTATTAGTTGATAGCGCTATTTAGGTCTAACCAGCCTCACACCGACCCTTGTTACTGGGAATGGGCATGAACTAATAGATTCTGACAACCGTCAATGATGATAGAACATTGACAAACGGGGCACAGCGGTAACGCGGGGTTAACCTAGTATTCGGTATTGGAAAAACAGTTTAGTCGCTTACTTTTGGGGTAGCTCCCCTTGGCATGTATAAACAGATAAATTAACTGGTGAAACAAGTTTTTTGGTAATTAAAAACTGGACAACTCGTGAACTCGCTCAACGTTATTATTGACACCTTGCTGCATGCTTTGCAGGTAATCAATGACTCAGGAGCTCGCAGCTTGGGGACGTGTAGTGGTCGTCAAAAACCCGTGTGTTGGGTTTTAAATCATCTGGAACTATGAACTTGTTTTAAACCTATCTGAATTATGCTTCCGCTGTTTACTTAAACTTTGATTCGAACTTAAATTTTTTTGAAACTTTAAACTATTATGGTTGCTAACTATTTTGGTAAGTGAACATTTTTACTATTAAAGCAACGCTCAGTATAATTGGTGGCTGGATCCTGGTCAGTCACGACTCTCAAGCGGATGATACTCCGCAGGTGGAATTTGGGGGTGTGACACCCTTAACCACCCTTAGGCAGATCTTTACTATTGAAACGGCAGATGGGAATTCTGTTAACGTAAATAAGGTTTTGCAAGAAGGAGAGATAGAACTATTAGGCCATAAGTTTTCTGCAAACCTGTTACCTATGAAGTTAGCCGGATTCGATGTAGTGTTAGGAATGGATTGGTTGATAGCCAACCATGCTCGAATCCTTTGTGATAAGAATTCCGTAGAAATCCGTACCCCCACAGGAGAAGTAATTTTAATTACAGGAGATAGACCTCGAAAGCCAATGAAATTCATTTCAGTAATGAAATTGGCTAGTTATTCAAGAAAACAAGAGATATTGTATATGATTTCTGTAATCATTAACACTAAAAGTAAGGAACTCCAGGACATCCCTATAGTTTCAGAATACCCAGACGTCTTTCCAGAAGAATTACCTGGGTTACCACCTGATAGAGAAGTAGAGTTTAGAATTCATCTAATTCCGGGTACTACACCAATAGCCAAGGCACCATATCGATTAGCACCCAGCGAAATGCTAGAATTGAAAAAGCAATTAGACGAATTACTAAGCAAAGGATTTATACAACCTAGTTCATCCCCTTGGGGAGCACCAGTGTTGTTTGTGAAAAAGAAAGACGGATCAATGAGAATGTGTATCGATTATAGAGAGCTGAATAAGGTTATAATTAAGAATCGATACCCATTACCTAGGATTGACGATCTTTTTGATCAACTTCAAGGTGCTAGGTATTTTTCTAAGATAGATTTGCGCTCCGGATATCACCAGCTGAAAGTACAAGAAGAAGACATACCTAAAACTGCTTTCAGAACTAGGTATGGTCATTATGAGTTTACAGTCATGCCCTTTGGACTAACAAATGCCCCAGCAGCATTTATGGACATGATGAATCGGATCTGTAAAACATATTTGGATAAATTTGTAATTGTATTCATCGACGATATACTTATTTATTCCAAAAGTCAGGAAGAACATTGCGAGCACCTGCATGCACTCTTAACTTTGTTAAGAAAGGAAAGGCTTTATGCCAAATTCTCGAAGTGTGAATTCTGGCTGCAGGAAGTACAATTTTTAGGACACATGGTGAATCACGAAGGAATTCACGTAGATCCTGTCAAAATAGTAGCAATTACCAAATGGAAAGTTCCGCAAACAGCTATGGAAGTTAGAAGTTTTCTAGGCTTAGCTGGATATTATAGACGATTTATTAAGGATTTCTCTAAGATAGCTGTGCCTTTAACTAAGCTAACTTGTAAAGCAGTTAAGTTTGAATCGGGACATAGACAAGAAGAAGCTTTTAAGATTCTAAAGCACAGATTGACAAATGCTCCAATTTTAGCTTTACCTGAAGGAACAGAAGATTTTGAAGTATATTGTGATGCTTCAAAATTAGGATTTGGATGTGTATTGATGCAACGCAAGAAGGTAATTGCGTATGCCTCTAGGCAGTTGAAGAAGCACGAAGGAAATTATACGACGCACGACTTAGAATTAGGAGCCATAATTTTTGCCCTTAAAATCTGGAGACATTATCTGTATGGATGTAAGTTTACTATCTATACAGATCATAAAAGTTTAAGGTACATATTTGGGCAAAAAGAATTAAATATGAGGCAAAGAAGGTGAATGGAAATTCTAAGTGATTATGTCTGTGAAATTCAATATCACGAAGGAAAGGCAAACGTAGTTGCAGACGCCTTAAGTCGTAAATATTCTGAAAAGCAAAAGCGAGTCCGTGCTCTTAGATTAAATCTACAAGTAGATTTAATGGAACAATTAAAGAAAGTTGAGGAAACAGCAATCAAGGACGATGCTGAAGGAATGAAAGGTTACCTAAAGGAATTAGAGCAAGGAAAGGATGGAATTTGGAGATTCCACAAGAAACGAATTTGGGTACCGAAGCAGGGAGAATTAAGAAATAAGATTTTAGAAGAAGCTCATAAATCTAGGTACACTGTACATCCAGGAAACAATAAGATGTATCAAGATTTAAGGAATAATTTCTGGTGGATAGGAATGAAAAAGGATATAGCTGAATACGTATCTATGTGTCTTACTTGTTCACAAGTTAAGGCTGAACACCAGAAACCTTCAGGACTACTACAACAGTTGGAAATGCCTGTATGGAAATGGGAACTCATAACAATGGATTTTGTTACTAAGTTACCCAGAACCAGAAAAAGTAATGATGCGATTTGTGTAATTGTGGATCGATTAACCAAATCAGCTCATTTTCTACCAATGAAGGAAACCTTTAGCATGGAAAGATTAGCTAAATTATATGTAGATGAAGTAGTATCTTTACATGGAGTCCCACTCTCCATTGTATCAGATAGAGATAGTCGTTTTACTTCCCATTTCTGGACTAGTTTCCAGGAAGCAATGGGAACCCGACTAAATTTAAGTACTGCATATCATCCTCAAACAGACGGATAAAGTGAAAGGACAATACAAACCCTGGAAGACATGCTCCGAGCATGTGTAATTGATTTTGGTGGTAATTGGGATAACCACTTACCCTTAATTGAATTCTCTATAATAATAGTTATCATTCAAGCATCGAAGCCGCTCCATTCGAAGCACTGTATGGACGCAAGTGCAGAACTCCAGTTTGGTGGGCGGAAATAGGAGAAAGTCAATTATCAGGTCCAGAGATTGTACAAGAAACCACAGACAAGATAACTCAAATCAAGGAAAGACTGAAGACGGCTCGAGATCGCCAGAAAAGCTATGCAGACAATCGCCGCAAGCCACTAGAATTTCAGGTAGGAGACAAAGTACTTTTGAAAGTCTCTCCTTGGAAAGGAGTAGTACGATTCGGTAAGAAAGGAAAACTAAGTACAAGATACATAGGACCATTTTCAGTAATGCAACGAATCGGACCAGTTACTTATCGCTTACAACTACCAGAAGAACTAGCTGGAATACATGATGTATTTCATGTATCCAATCTCAAGAAATGCTTATCAGACGAATCCCTGGTAGTACCTCTTCAAGATGTGGAGGTAAATGAAAAGTTAAAATTTGTAGAGAAACCACTACAAATAGAAGACAAGAAAGTTAAGTTTCTCAAACACAAGCGACTAGTGCTAGTCAAAGTCAAATGGGATTCAAAGAGAGGACTAGAATACACTTAGGAGCTAGAATCTGTAGGATCGTTGTTGACCCTGAATGAGTCGATCAGAAGAGTCGTTTCTCTAATTCAAAGGCGGAATCAGCGAATTAGATGCTCAAACTAAATATAAAGCTTCACTTTATTGATTCTAACAATGTTTACAACCTGGAAGCAAATCGGCAGCACTTTGTTACAAGTTCCAAGCCGTTACAAATGAAACAACCATGCACCTATTTATAGAATTCATGAACCGCTTATACGACCGACCAAATAAGCGATCCAGACAAGATAATGTGGTTCGCTTATATGAACAATGTTCATATAAGCGGTCCAACATGATAGAGTGGGTCGCTTTTATGGACATTGTTCACATAAGCGATCCAACATGGTAATTTACCACTTCTCGTTTCTCGAACCTCGTACACTGGTTATTCTAACCTATCCTATCCTATTACAATGATACAAGACGAAGTCAATAGACGTAATGCACCAACAGACTCCCCCTCGGATATTGACGAAGTCTTCAGTGAACATTCTCTGTTATGCCACCTCTTCAGTCTTGATCATCTTTGCCAACTTCATCATCAGTAGGCTCCCCCTCTCATCAAGCTTCCGTGCTTTTAGAGATCATCACCTTGCTTTTCAGCTACAAGCTCTTCCTCACTTACAACTTATCTTCAGACTCCCCCTTAGACTCAGTTCTTCGGGATCGTAATCTGGTTCTTTCCTGTAATCACTCATACAAATGATAAGTAACAATCATTTTAAAATCATCAACCAGTAACCATAAACTGGCACTATACAACTTTCTAAAACACTCCCCCACAGATTATCATTCAAGTTCAAATTAATGACCTTGAAAATATTCACAACCTGTTTTTGAAGTTTTCTAAAAATTTCAAGTTTCAAATTAATGAACTCGTTTAGTTTTCAGAAACACAATCAGCATACTTTGATTTTGAAATTCAGCAACTCAGACATCGGTTTATCGAAAATAATGCAGAAATCAAAATCTTTTTGTATTTTCTGAAAATATAAAGCAGTAAAGAAATATATACAAACATATTTACAAACAATATTTTTGTTTTGAGAATGCAACAGAGGATCATATCAGTTTTTGACAAGTCACAAGTACCGTTAAGCTTTAAATCATACTCAGAATTAAACAATTCACTTAGATTGTCGATATACTGATCCATTTAAATTTTCATACAAATTTCAACTGATTCAGGATACGATTTAGATGTTTTAAGACTTAAACTCATTCATGTGTCCCACCTCTTGAATATACTCCCGTATCCAGAATCCCAATATTCAGTCTTACAGGTAAGAATACTACAATGATGTCTGTACATAAATTAGGGGTTAAATGCGAGAACTGAGGGATCTCAGGTCAGAACTTCCGTTCAGCAGAGAGATATCAGTTTCGACTTTGCAGTGTGTCCCCTTTAGAGGATCTTTTCAGCTACAACAGATGATTATCAATTTTATTGTCTAATCAGCTGAGGGCTTTATGCTATATTTCAAGCATTTCAGGATAAAGTATTAGCCAAGGACTAGGTCAGAACTACCGTTCAGCAGAAGTCCCAGAATAATACCCCAGACATCATAGAGTATAAACACCTAGTATATCAGAATACGAGACCTTTCAAACGAGATTTCAGGGGTTACCTATATATCCAAGTAGTGTTCCCCACAAAATAAGTAAGTTTGAATTTAGGTTTATATCCTGAAAAAGCTTACTAAATGTATAAAAACCTATCGACATATCATCAGTGAGACTGTTTAACGCCATTTAATCATTACATTCCTTTAGCATACTGTAACTGTCTACTGATGTACAATCATTTCCTCTTTTTACGCAAAACTCAAATTTTCGATTTTATCATGTTTTTGGCTTTTTCAAATTTTCTAATGTTTTTGTATTTTCTAACAATATTTTTCTCCCCCTAAAATGCAAAACCATTAAAGAAATTTGACAAACCGATACTGATAGCTTTGTCTCGCCATCCATTTTCTGCTTCTCATGCTCTGTTTTGCAGAAAATATAACATCAAGTACCCCCATGATTTACAACCCATTGATTTTAACAGTTAGAAAACCGTTCTTCAACTTGTGAGTAATCATGTTTGTTCCGCCGTGAGGGTTTCGGCATAGTCCATCACCACGTATTCAAAGTAAACTAATCATCAAACATCACAATCATTAACCAAGCAAACAAACAACCAACAAACAAACAGCAATCATCAACCACAACACAAACTTATACAAAACAACAAACAAACTCCCTGTCTGACCAAAACCAGGGATCTTCAACCTCTTCCCGTGCAACACTCTCACAATCTTCATCAGCAATTATCACCTGCACATTCAAACTTTATCAAATACGCAAACAATTTGTCATAAAAATTTCAATCAATAAAGATAGATGTCGATTCATGCTTCGCAATCCAGGAAGCTCCGGCAATTCCAATCACTTAACCAAACATGGTGTCCACCCAGGCCTCAGGAGCCTTAGGTGTAACTTTGATTCTAGCAACCTGAATTTTAAAGTTTTCAGCCTTAAGCGGTGGAACATTTGCATCATAGGCAACCAAAGCTGAATCCTCAGAAGTTTTTACCTCAGAAGTTGAACTTATTGTGTCAGTTTTTGGTTTCCAACTTTGTTTCTGTTTCTCATCTTTTATCAAATCAACACTTTTCTTAACGGACCACACTTGACCTTTCGGAGTACCTCTTTTGTAAAAATTTGTTTCTTTCTGAACCTTTCGAGTTTGAACAACATTTTTAGGTTTCCAAATCTTTTGAGGTTTTGTCACACCAACCGATGTTTTCCGACTCCATGATGTTCTCATTCTGGGTGTGTGAGACTTCGGGTTTGATTTCCAATTTTGATTTGAGGCAAACTTGTTTGTTGTATACCTCCAAGTTTGTCTCGAATCAAATCTGGTTGACCTCGGTTTCACACTCTCAGATTTCTGTATCTCAACATCAACATGCTTTGGATTTGGACACTTTCGTGCAACATGTCCAATTTGATCACATTTAAAACACACTTTCTTTGACACATCTTTTGCCTGTTGTTGTTTCTTTTTCATATCCTCAAACTCTGCATTAGATTGTTTTCCAATTTTGAATTTTTCTTCTTCGGTGAAACTTTTTCCTTGAACAAAATTCATTTTTGTCTGAAAATTGGATCTTTCAGTTCTGTTTCGATTATGTTTCTTCTTATACCCCAAACCAGACTTCACGTTTTTCTTCTTAGAACTAGGTTTGTTATAAGACCCTTTGAAACCTTTACCAACAAACTTTGACATTTCAGACTTCTCAATTTCAACCATCTTGAAAACTTTGTCAATTTTCTCTGAAATCACATTCTGAATCGGGAAAACCACATCCAAGAATAGTTTGTCCGATCCAATCATGGTATAAACCAATCCTTTTGAATCATCATTCAAATTTTTCTCAGATTTTGTATCTTTCAGATATCCATCATAAAGATTTCCTTCACCTTCATCCTGTGATTCAGACTTACCTTTCAAAACACTATCACCCACCTTACATACCACCTCTGAATCATCAGCATCATCAGATTTGGTGTAAGTCACATCGATACTTTCAGGTAATTGGTCAACTATGTTCAAACCCTTTGCCACCTTTTCCTCATCATAAAAAGTATAATTGTCCCTCAATGGTGGTGGTACCTGATGAAACTCTGAACCAATACCCTTTTTACAATTATTAGTATCTTTGTCATCTGGTGTGATATTGAAAATACGTTCGAGAATGTACGAAGAGTTATGATAACTTTGAAGTTTTGTAACAATCTTTTCTTTTTCAGCCAAGACTTGTTTAAGATTAGCAATTTCATCAACACGCTTGTTTAATTCAATTTGTTTTTCTTTAAACTGTCTTTCATACAATTCTTTGGTTGTTAAAGTTTCAGACAATCTCTGATCAAAACTTTTGACTTGGCTCTTCAAAGTATCATAAGCTTCTTGTACTTTCTGACTTGACCATTTTAAAGAATCATACTGTTTTTGTAACTCTAGAAACTTAGATTCTTTCTCAATGCAATCAACACATTTTGTGTCACATTTTTCTTTCAAAACCGTATTTTCTTTTTCAAAATCATGACATTTCTGTGTTAATTTCTCAACTTTTAATTTTAAGCTTTGCTCTGTGTCAATCCTTTCTTTACATTTCAGTTTTAACGCATTTTCAAGTTTGTTCATTTCATTATCTTTTGTTTTGATTATTTCTTCTTTTTCAATACAGGCTTTGCACTTTTCAATGCAATTCCTGCACTTGTTTTCCTTTTCTACAACCAATTCAACATTTGATAATCCAGAAGATTTGATTACCTCAGTGATTGAAACTTCGGCGTGCTCAGCTTCCTTTGTCTCCTGTATCTTCTCAACTTTTTCTTCCATCTCTTTCGGCTTTTGTTCTTCCTCAGCTTTCTGATTTTCTTCACCAGCAAGCTTTGCAACAGTCTTTACTTCTTTAATCATCTTCTTCAACTCTTCTTCTTTTCTCTTCTTCAACTCTACCACTTTCGGTAGACTCGTTTCAAAGACTTCTCTCAACTTGTTCATCAACTCTGGCAGATAGCTGCTATCAGAAAGCCTTTTTGTGTTGAAAACACGCTCACTTGGAAACACATTAGTTACAGCATCAAAATCAACTTTTGACGGATCTACCACTGGATTCCCCTGCGGATCCAAGTAACACTCCAACTCTTCATCCCATCTCTTGGCTCTCTGTGCTTCTTGAAATGGTTCATACAGTTTGCCAATCTCCCATCTTGCACTGTCTCTTCTCCACCATGTATCATGTTCATCTTTTGCCACGAATGCATAACCAACAGTATCCTGTTCTGGAAGAACTTCTTTGCTCCAGTCATAGCCTTCGTCCTCATAAATGACTGCAAGAGCCCTTGATTTTTCTTCCTGCTGCTTCAACCTTGGTGGTTCAGACTTATTTTGATGATAAATCGCTTTCTTGTAATAGTCTTCGTTGAACAGATTTTCAGAATCTTCAGCAACATACGAATTTCTGCACTCGCGCTTGAAGTGACCTTTTTGTTTGCATTTAAAACATGTCACTTTGGATTTGTCAAAACCCAGTTTAGTAGATGGCCCTCCAATTGACTTCCTCCCCGTAATTTCCATGAACCGTTGTGCTCGACGAACTGCACTGGCCATGCACCATCTGATATCCATCAGTTCCATCTCCTCTGGATCTATTTGATCATACTCTTCTTTTGTCAAGTTGGTATTTCCAATCTTCCATGCGACGAGGCCTTCATACGATTCCAATACTAAGAAAACCATCTGTTGTTTTGCTGATTCTTCACTGAAGTTCTGCCCATTCTTTAAATCGATTGCGATATTACACTAAAATACATTCTTTGAAGCAGTTTGATCTGAAGTGTTTGAAGAAGAACCACTGTGAAAACCACTGTGAAGACTTTCATTGTTGACTGATTTCGAACTTTCAACAGAAAATGCTGTTTTTGGAGAACCAGCATTTGGTACATTTCCTCTGTAATAAATCTCTACATTCTGCTGATACGCTAGACTGTTGACTTTAGATCTCTTTAACTCCAATTCATGGCTTTCAAGCCTCTCAATCAGCAAGTCAACCTTTAGATCATCTGGCTTGATTGTATTCTTCAGCATAAGAGCAAAATATTGCCAATCTTGATCATTTGGCAATGCATCAAACAATTTATCCACCATCAATTCTTCAGAATATTCAATTTTGTATCTAACCAATTCCATTTTCAGATGTCCAAATCTCTCTAACATCTTACAAACAGATTCATTTTTCATGCAATTGAACACTTCAAACTCTTTACGCAACAATTTCTTCTTGTTTTTTACAATCTCGTTACTCCCAACACACTTTCTCTCCAATGCTTCCCACAATTTCTTTGACGTTTTTTCTTGTTCAAGCAATGAAATAATATCCTCTCTCACTGACTGTTTAATCAAAGTTATCATTCTGTATTCAGCAACAACATTCTTTACATCTTTTTCTGTAAAATCTTTCTCCTCGATTAACTCTCCCTCTGCTTTCTCTGGTGCCTGATATTCAGTTACTAACTTTAACCAGCTTTCAGGAGCGAAAGCTTTCACCCATCCTTCAAACCTGTTTTTCCACCAATTATAATCTTCAACTTTCATCAATTTTGGTGGCTTTTGTTGACTTCCGTACATGTTTTCGAACTTCAGATTATCCGAAATCTCTTTTGAATATTCTTTCAACTCAGCTCTTCTGTCTAACGATTCAGAAGTGAACGCATTGTAAAATGTATTGTAGAATTCTTCAGCATTGTTCGACATTTTTGATCTCCTGAAAATCAATAACCTGGAAGCAAACAAACAAACTTAATCAGTTCAAACAATATCAAGTAAATTGAAATACACTATCACTCAGTTGTCGTGAAATAATCTTGACACTTGAACGAAATCAAGTTGATCGTATGTGCGAAAACCAATTTGGACAAATAAGCGGAACTGGTTGGGCAGATACGCGGACCAGTAACTTTGACCAAAAGAGCGAATCAAGTCGAATAAGCGAACCAACACAATGTATCTATAAGCGGTCCAAATAAGTTCAAATGAGCGGACCAAGACTTGTCATATGAGCGGTTCATAAACGCGAACCAGATGTTGTTCGTTTGAGCGGTTCAAGTATTGTTCGTTCGAGCGGTCCAAAGCAGTTTTTGGAGCGGTCCAGAAGCAAAATTGTACAAGTAAGCGGTCCAGACGATGAACGTTCAAGCGGTCCAAGTAATCCAAACAGGAATTTCGAGCGGTTCAAACAAATCCTTTCGAGCGGTCCTGAATGTTCGAAAACACGATCCTAAGTTTTTAGCCTGTTTTACCCATTTTTAGTCCGAATTTCAATCTAAAACTTTCTAGGGTTTGTTATTGTCCAATAATACACGTCCTGTGAAAAATTCGTCTGATTTTAACCGTGGAAACTTGTCTAAATCGAAAAAGAAGGTGTAGAAGACAGAAAACGGATCAAATTTGAGCTGAACTCTTCTTCCTGAGCTCTGATACCACTTGTAGGATCGTCGTTGACCCTGAATGAGTCGATCAGAAGAGTCGTTTCTCTAATTCAAAGGCGGAATCAGCGAATTAGATGCTCAAACTAAATATAAAGCTTCACTTTATTGATTCTAACAACGTTTACAACCTGGAAGCAAATCGGCAGCACTTCATTACAAGTTCCAAGCCGTTACAAATGAAACAACCATGCACCTATTTATAGAATTCATGAACCGCTTATACGACCGACCAAATAAGCGATCCAGACAAGATAATGTGGTTCGCTTATATGAACAATGTTCATATAAGCGGTCCAACATGATAGAGTGGGTCGCTTTTATGGACATTGTTCACATAAGCGATCCAACATGGTAATTTACCACTTCTCGTTTCTCGAACCTCGTACACTGGTTATTCTAACCTATCCTATCCTATTACATGATACAAGACGAAGTCAATAGACGTGATGCACCAACAGAATCAGAAATGAAGTGGAAATACCCTCATCTATTTCAGTGAATCTCGAGGACGAGATTTTTCTTAAGGTGGGGAGGATGTAACAACTCACACTAAAATTTATACTTAGTAAGACTAATTATCTATTAAAGAAACCCTAATTGAGAAACCCAAGCAATTCTACATTAACCCTAAAATTTTCAGAACAATCGGAATCAGGATCAGAGCCCCTAAAACTCAAGGGGGGTAAACCCTGATTGATAATTATCATACAAACCCGCTGTCTAAATCGAAATTTCGTTGTACGTTGACTCACCAAGGCTACCCAAGACACGAGGCTACCCTAGGCTAGGGGGGTATGCCCCGCGATACGCGACAGAAACAGGAGCACCTTCCGCGACTCGCGGGAGGTTCGAAATTTCAGTATATATAGGGGGGCTTGGGACTTGATCAGATTGCTTGTTTCGACATTAAAACTCGTTTCATGCACTGAGTTATACGTAAATTACTATCAACACACACAAATCACGGAACGCTGCCGCAATCAGGGTAATAACTCGATCGCTATTACGATTCAACGTCCGATCGATTGAAACTATCCAACGATTGTTTAAGTGCCGCTCAAATTGAGTTTATACTTTGTTATTCATCGTGATTTCGACTTGAATGTTTGAGTGCTGTTCGAACTCGGACTATACTCTGTCATTCGTTGTGAATCCGTTGAATTATTAAGTATTGCACTTTGTTAATCATTGTGAGGGTTTAATCTCGTGAATTGACGTAACTACTGAATTAGTTACTAACCCCGTTTGTGTGTGCATTGTTATTTAAATTAGGTTAAAAGGCTAATCAGTAAAGCTTATACTCTGCTCGTTAAATCTGCAATGTGAGTCATTCTCTTTTTATCAACTATTTACAAAACTCCAAATTATTTTCAAAGTTATGATTACAGGGATTAAGTCTTTGTAATCACCAAGTTACAGCCGGTATGTGGGGTTTTGTATACATTACTTGATAATCTTCACCATTGGGGCAGCCAATGGGTGATATGACCATAATCACAGACACCATTGGACAGGTGGGCCAATGGGTCGAGTGGTAAAGTACCGTGGGTAGTTGGTTTGATATCAGAAACAATGTAATCGCTCTTAATACTGTAAATTATAACAAATGTGTCGTTTTAGTAAAATGAATGATTCACTCAGTATTTCCCCGCTGACAAAACCTTTTTCAAACATGTTTCAGGTGATCTGTTATGAGCAAAGAAAAGTGTCGTGAAGCACTCCCAGCTTAGAAAAGTGGCTCAATGTAAATAAATAAAGAAACATGTTTTGAAAATAAAGATTTCCCTGGGAAATCACATTATTGTAAATTACGGGAATTTATCCCTAGTTATGAAACGGGCAGTTTGAAATATTGACAGATCCTGTTTTAAAAAGACTTCCGCTGATGCCTAAACTAAAGTACCACAGGATTCCTGCCCGCGGCTCCTGAAACGGGTCAAACCGGGTCGGGGGCCGTGACACAAATGGTCTGAAGAAGTCAATGAGCGGCTTTCTTTTGAAGAGAAGTTCATATGCAGTCTTTCTGTGAGGTTTTACAATGAGTACCCTGTTTAGAACGTAGCATGCCGTATTTACTACTTCTGCGCAGAAGATGATTGGAAGCTTTGAGTCCACCAGCATGGTTCGTGCAGCTTCGATCAACGTTCTATTCTTGCGTTTGGCAACTCCGTTCTGCTGGGGAGTTCTGGCTGCACTGTATTGGAGATGAATTCCCTTTTCAGCACAGAAGGATATGAAGGTCTGATTTTTGAACTCGGACCCATTGTCACTTCTGATCGACTTCACCTTTAGTTTGGTCACATTTTCAATCAGCGGGATGAATGATTTGAGAACTTCAGCTGTCTTGCTTTTTGCTTCAAGAAAATAGACCCATGAAAACCGAGAGAAATCATCTGTGATCACCAAACAGTAAGAACTTTTAGCAAGACTTTTAACACTAATTGGACCAAAAAGATCCATATGCATCAATTGAAGAGGTGCAGTGATCATATTCACTGCTTTGGACTTGTGCGATTTCTTGTGTTGCTTTCCCTGGGCGCATGCTATACATTTTTCAGAAAATGGGAATTCTTTAACTGGAAGACCTCTTACTAAGTTTAACTTAGAGAGTTTATTCATATTTTTAAAATTAACATGCCCCAATCGCCTGTTCCAAAGCAGTGACTCCGATTCTGAAGCCTTACAGAGATCAAGCAGGTTAGATTGTCGTTTGTCTTGGGATTCTTCAAATTGAGCACATATGTGTTGTTTTGTCTTGGAGCTGTAAGCATGATCATTTCAGCAGGAACAACATAACCGGGCTTCAGGAACAAGCATTCTATGTCATTGAAAAGCACCGATATTCCTTTATCACAGACTTGTGAGACACTCATGAGATTGTAGCACAGCTCCGGAACATAATTGACGTTCTCTAGCGTGAGGGCTTCAGACACCACATCTCCTACTCCAACAATCTTTCCTCCTTTCTCGTCTCCAGCGAAAGATACGAAATCACCATCGATGAAGTGAAAGTTCTTCAGAAGTTCCTTCAGTCCAGTCATGTGTCTTGAACATCCATTGTCCACATGCCAGATGTATTCCATGAGCATACGAAGCCATTTCTGGAGTTTATTCTGATATACAAAAATGTACACAAATTAGCTTGATTTAGGAATCCAGATTTGCTTCATTTGGAATCTATCATGGTTTTGACCCACTTTGACCTCTTTTTTTCCAAAAATAGGCAGTTGACTCAACCAGATTTTTAACAGACTTCTTAAGATAATTTAATTGATATGTGACGTTTGTAAGAAAATCATGTTCTGGTTTGGGAAACTTCTTGGTTTTACAATGTTTCGCTGTATGTCCTAAATGACCACAGCGAAAGCATCTTTTATGTCTGGGTCTTTTGGTGTTAGAAGATGATGTATGTGATGAGAGTCTTGAGCTTCCTGCTTTCTTCATTTTCTTGTCCACTCTGCTTTCATCTTCTGAGTATTCTTCATCATTGTCTGAATCGGATGAACTTTCAGACATGTTGTCCTCACTTGAGCTTTGCTCTTCACTAGCTTCGTAACTTGACTCATTGTAGCTTTGATCTTTGTTCGAACTTTCTGAGTCTTGGTCTTCAATGGTTTCAGAACTTGAACATTCGAAGCTTTCATCACTGGTGGGATGATCTTCACTTGAGGATTGCTGGGTTTCATCACTAGGGAATTCTAGACTTTCATCACTTGCTGTTTGATCTTCACTTGAACGTTCTGATCCTTGCTCGTTTTCTGAGGCAGTGATACTTGAGTCTTCATTGCCATGATCTTCAGTGACACTCTTTTCTGAATCTGTCACACCTGTTCTAGAGGGAATAAATTCGGGAATTTCCTCTGTGAGGAATTTTCCGAAACTATTCCTTTTCAATTCTGGCACAAATACAGGGGATTCACAAGCAACTTTATCATCACAGAACGCATAATTTAAATCATGACATTCAGACACACAATGTTCACGATCACGGGTCTCAAATGTAGGCACATAGCCCTTACAGTCATCCGAAGATTTAAATTTAGGCACTCGGCCATTACAGTCATCCATCCTACTTAAATTATTACATTCATCCTTAACATTGTTTTTCCTAGAACAGTTCCAGGCGAACCAGTTAACGGTGGAATAACTGTCGCCTGAATATCCAATTCCTATTTTTGACCCGCCGCAGTCTCCATCCTCATCGCACACATCTTCTTTACACACAATGGGATCTGCATTACTTTTAGAACAGTTAGCGGTTGTCTCATTTTCATAAAACTGATTTTGTTCATCAGAGGCCTTTTCATTGATGAGACCGTTTTTGGGATGAGGAGTCGGCATAGGCACATAGTTTTTGCTGTGTGGAGGAAATTTTTTTTTTCATTTCCGTGCCTATCCTTATACCCAATCCCGTCTTTCACAAACCTTGGTCGTTGGCAGTTTTTAATGTCAGTAAAGGCCTTTTGACTGACATTCCATTTGTCTATTATAATTTGTAATTTGTTCTTTTCGTTCAAAGCCTTTTCTAATCTTTCTGTAAGATCGTTAATGATAAAATCTTTTCTAAACACAAATTCTTTAAGAGTTTGCATTTTAGCTAAAGTTGAATTTAACTTTCTCTGATATGCAGCCTCATTCTGTTTAAGCTCTTTGTTAAACTTTAAAGCTTTGTCTTTTTGTCTTTCAAATTCTAGATTTAAGGATTTGTAATGTGCCACGACATCAACGCATGCAGGTGTGCATAATTTTTCTTTAAAACTAAGTGGAATACTGTTTACCAAGTCCTTGTCAGCCTTCTCCTTTGATGAGTCTGCTTTCATGGCGGCTGCTGGGACCTTTTCCTTACCCTTCTCAGATGGCTCTTTCGAAACAAACTCCTCTGCTTGTCCACCCTTCCTTTCATTCTCAGGCTCCACTGAGGTGAGAATGCTTTTTAAACCTTTGTCAGCAACGTTGTCTCCTTTTGGGATTCCGGCTGTTTGTTTCTCAACCTGCTT
The DNA here is from genome assembly GCF_002127325.2 of Helianthus annuus. NCBI lineage: Eukaryota > Viridiplantae > Streptophyta > Magnoliopsida > Asterales > Asteraceae > Helianthus > Helianthus annuus. The sequence goes on from NC_035439.2 coordinate 5,340,751, forward strand.
AAGTGAGGACTCGCTTGATATTTTTGCCATAAGGGCTTTGTTGACTTGCTCCTTGGTTTCAGCAATTTCTTCACTCCAATCATAGTCTTCAACAACTAAAGCTTTCGGCGCGCTGGGAGATGCGTTGCTTTTGTTTTCTTCAACTGTGATTTGCTTTACAGCAGGAGTGGTTTCACTGTTTCCTTCTTTCAACAGAGGACAATCACGCTTGAAATGGCCCAGATTCTTGTAGTTGTAGCACCTAAGTTTAGACTTGTCAAAGCCAGCTTTTCCAAGACCTAAACGCTTTCCTGTTTTGTCTTGAAATTTCTTTAACCTCAAGGTGATCATGGCCATCTGCCATTTCAGATCCATTTCCTCCATATCATCTGAATCAACCTGATACATGTCTTCAGCTGTGAACATCTCCTTTCTCAGTTCTCCAGACATCAGGGCTTCATAGCTGTTGAGAAACGTGTTGAAAAGTGCCACGTTTTCAGTGGATACTTTCAAAGCTTGAGTGTCATCAGTGATAGTCTTCTCAATAAGTTGTGGAGCTTTCGATGTGTTTGCGGAAGCGTTGGCATAGATAAAGTCAGAAGCTTGTGGAGTGGTGCCCCCTGAAGCAAGGAATGCAACATTTTCCAAACCAGCAGAAGTTTGAGTTGACTTTTGAGGGTAGCTGCCAGTGTTCATCTCTCTTTTGTTGACATCCATTTCAAAGGCTCTTAGGGTGATGATCAAGTCGGACAGAGTGACAGGGTTTGGATTGTTGAGAAAATCCTTCTTGATCATCATGCATTGTAGGCTCCATTCCTTGGGAAGCGAATCTATCAACTTCTTGATTGCAGCACGATTTGTGACAGGATTTCCCGCCTTCTCCATTTTGGTCATCATATTCAGAAAACGACTGATGTGATCGGAAAGACTTTCTCCACGAACTCCACAGAACATGTCATATTGTTTCTGCACCATATCTCTCTTGCTTTCGATCAACTCTTCATTTCCTTCATAGTACTCAATCAATGCATTCCAGAGTGCATTTGAAATTCGGTGTTCTTCAAACATGTTGCAGTCGTTGGTTGATAGTGCCATGGTTAAGGCAGCATGAGCACGACGATCACGTTGGATTAGAGCCTTGTCTTCATCAGTAAAAGTAGTTGCATCATTGTTGGCAACTACCGCATCTCCTCGAACAACCATTGGAATGTGGGGTCCAGTGGTGACAGAGAGCCACAGATTCTAGTCCGTGTACTCGAAGAACGATTGAATGCGAGTCTTCCAAGTGCTAAAGTCTTCAGCACCTTTCAACTTTGGTGGCCGAGTGGTGGTTCCAGTCTCAAGTTCCGCTTGAGCAATTGGACTTAGTTGATTCAACGACATCTTTGCTTGTTTTAGACAAAATGGGGCTGGTCAGAAGTTAATTTCGCTGACAAGTCATAGATGACCAGTGACAGAGTTAATTTCGCCGATGACCAAAGAAGCTTGATCAAATTCGCTGACAAATCTTCGAACTTCGCTGGTACTTTAGGTAGTCCTGCATTAGCGAACACGATAATTCCGCTGACAAACACAACACAAACGTTAGTTAGATTAATTCCGCCGATTACCGTGATAAGAACGCTGTGGTTCAGTATCACAGTTCTCGAAGTCGCCCTCGATAATTTCGCTCAAGGGTCACTGGACACTATTTCGCTGGTGATCAGTAATTTCGCTCAAATGATGATCGTCGAAATTAGTGATCCTGCAATGAGTTTCTCAACGATTTGAATAAGTTCGCTATATTCAACGCAATGTTCGCTGTATTCAAAATTAATTTCGCTGTATTCAAAAATTGTTCGCTGTCTTCAAGTTAATTTCGCTGGACAGAGGGTTTAACATGAACTAGAACCCTCTAATCACTCAAAAACAGCTCAAAAACCATGTTTTGATGCATCAAAATGTCCAAAATGACTCCCTAATCATGTATTAACAACAACCTATCGATTAAACACACCAAATCAATCCATTTTAAGTCCAAAAATTTGAAAACTTTGAAACTCTTGAAAAACCTTCAAAACTATGAAAAATCTCAACAAGAACACAACAACCAAGAGCACTAAGGCTCTGATACCAAATTGTAGATCCCAAAATCAATCCGGATCACAGTGGTTGGTTGTTTTGACCCAAAACACCTATTGATTAGGTATTTGAGCTATGAAAAGTTAAGAAAGATCAAAGATGAAGGTGAAGCTAATGGATTAATGAATACAACAAGTGTTGTATTGAATCCAATCAATAAGATAAAACAATAAAAGCACCTTGGATATCAAATTTGAGCACAAGATCAACACTAGAATGTAACAACACCAATATTCATTCACAAGAGCCAAAAGCTTAAGTTGGTTACAATGTGTGGGCTATATATAGTGTTCCTGATCAGCCAGCAAATTTATAAATTTGCTGGAATCTTATCTACACTAGGTCAAGAACTTTACTTTGAGAGAATTACAAAATAAGCCCTTGTACATTCAAAATAGCTACAAACTATGACTAAACTAATCCAGCACAAGTATCAACGATCTCAAAAGTTCTAACAATATCCCCCATAGATCGTTGCATACTTGTCTTTTCATTCTTCAGTTGTGACCGCTGGATTCTCTGTAGCTGGCTTTTCAGGCTCTGTTGGATTTTCTTCGTTCGTTGTTGTTTCTGGTGGTGCCTCGGTCTCGATTGGTGCATCCGGAGTTTCTTGAGTAATTACAGCTTCACAAATAGGTTGATCCTCCATAGTGGCCTCATATGTGGATGAGGCCGGAGGTGGTGATGTTGTGGTGGGTTCGGTTGTTGAAGCAGAAGATTTTTCTTTCTTTCGTTCATGTTTCTTCTTAAGATTGCTTACATTCATATGATCCGTTCATAACAGATCTAATACCTTAATCTCATCCTTTAAGATTACATTCTTTACATTTATTACATAACATTTAATTATTATTTTGTTATCACAACGAGGTTACTATTTCATGGTCATGCATACGTGCTCAACACCAAGGTCAACATCATTCTATATTTCCTATAGTGGTTTGTGCCATACATACCCTTACGTTACCTTCAACTCGCCTCATTCATTCTACATTACTATTCCTCTCATTTCATGCATTACTTAAATTGCATAAGCAAGCGTGTCATGCAAGTTCATTAGATGAGAGTTTAACTAATACCCGAAATTTTCGCTCAAATTTTTTAAGATTTAGTTCTTAATGGCATAGTTTTCTTCCTACGTCAACTATTAAAAGTCAAACATTCCATACCATACCATACCTATTCCATCATTCATCTCGTAGGTCGTTTTCAATTTACTAATTCATATCTATCTGGCATGAGTTAAAACATTTTACTTACCTTGATTTCATTTCATACTTCAGTGATCTGTAAACCAGATCGATCCACTCCTTCACAAGTACTAACCATACCAGGCCAGCTTTCATTCATCCATGTATTGGGCTTCCACTCGTGCACATTCTTTCACCAATTCGATTGGTTTCATCACGTTCAGAATTCCACCATTAACATCTACAAAATCGGCGGTTAGCACCTTTCATTCAAACATTCATTATACTAGATGATTACCCACCTATAATCATTTTACTTCTTCCTACATACATGCTATAACACTGTAGATCCCAAAATCAATCTGGATCACAGTGGTTGGTTGTTTTGACCCAAAACACCTATTGATTAGGTATTTGAGCTATGAAAAGTTAAGAAAGATCAAAGATGAAGGTGAAGCTAATGGATTAATGAATACAACAAGTGTTGTATTGAATCCAATCAATAAGATAAAACAATAAAAACACCTTGGATATCAGATTTGAGCACAAGATCAACACTAGAATGTAACAACACCAATATTCATTCACAAGAGCCAAACGCTTAAGTTGGTCACAGTGTGTGGGCTATATATAGTGTTCCTGACCAGCCAGCAAATTTATAAATTTGCTGGAATCTTATCTACACTAGGTCAGGAACTTTAGTTTTAGAGAATTACAAAATAAGCCCTTGTACATTCAAAATAGCTACAAACTGTGACTAAACTAATCCAGCACAAGTATCAACGATCTCAAAAGTTCTAACAAACACATCCCACATTTCATCCCTTACATGCAATTCTTTTATTATAGTTACTTATTTCGTTAACCTTTACAGTTTGACTTTTCGAGGTTGAACTAACATTTCTTATTTATCGTAGATGTATTAAAGTACACGTTCTTACTTCTTTCCATTCATGCTTACTTGCCAAGACATTCATTACATCAATTCAGTATTCTTGCCAAAAATTACCCTTCCCAATCATAATTAAATTATTGTCCGAGTCATAACCCGTCATTCATTACGACTCCTAAGAGTCGATTACTAACATATCTAACACACAACATGTTCAAAACTTCTTTCTTTCGTCAAAATTTAGGTCTACGTGCCAAACATTATGCTCACCTACAAGTATAAAACTTAACAAATCAAAACACTAAATATATCGGGTTTAAATGGCGATTACCATTTGACCCGCATGACTCATTCGTCTATTTAACCATTCTTGCATACAAACATATTTGTGTATATATATTTATTTGCATATATATATATATATATATATATATAAGTTTAAGACATAAGTTGGATAATATTCGCTTTTTACAGAATATTTAATTGCTTAGTCTGTAGTTACCTACACATTCGAATCTTTTCATTCTTATCATTCATTATGTTTCGAACCCATCGCGTGGTTTCTAACCTATCATTCATACTTTCATTCCTTTCATGTTTCGAATCCGTCTCGCGGATTCTAATATATCATTCATACTTTCATTCCTTTCAGGTTTCGAATCCGTCTCGCGGATTCTAACATATCATTCATACTTTCATTCCTTTCATGCTTCGAATCTGTCTCGCGGATTCTAACATTTAATTCCTACTTTCATTCATTTCATGTTTTGAATCCGTCTTGCGGATTCTAACATATCATTCACACTTTCATTCCTGAAAGTCATACATTTCTTTTCACCCTCACGTCCACCTACTATCTAATTCTAACGGACATACCTGTAGCAATCATCACGGTCTCGCGAACGTCATATGTTTCTTGTGTACTGGCCAGGTACACAATCCACATACTAGTTTCGTGTCTTCATGTAATCGTCACCTTATGTCCGAAGAATTAGGTTTCGGCACGTGTAACATCTTCATAACTTCGTTTCCATTCTATTATTATATTTCATTAAAATTTTCCTTCACTTGATAGATTTTACCATTACATGCACCCATATGCTAAATTTACGTACCTGGGTCAATATTTCTTATTACATACCTTCGTGTCTGTCCTAAACCGGATTCACGGATCATCTTTTCCAAGCAATCATGCTTACCTTACACATAACATACTATTAGTTTCCTTCATATACAATTTAATACATACTTACATTCGCTTTTAACTTTAGGCCTTGATCGAGTCTTGGATTGCATGGTTTCCTTATCACAAGAGCACACAGGTTTGAGTTCAAGTATTTACCTCCTTCTACTTGATTTCTCTCAAACCAGGGCTCTAATACCAACTTGAAACGCCAGAACGTTAAAAACCAATATTAAAATACTTTGCGGAAAATAGGCCTAGTTTTTTTTGACATTACGTAATAAAGGATACTGTTCCCACATATATGAATCCACTCACCAGATTAATAAGACATTTGCAAACAAGTATTTAGAAAAATTTCGCCATGACCTATTTGCAAAACAACCAATCCTTACGAAAACAAAACCTGCTTAACAACAAAGTTCCTTTTTTATAAACAAACATAACCCATTACCACATTGACATACTAGCGTATTGCTAAAACAAACGTTGGACTTAAAATCCAAAATACAAATAATTAAGTCTAATTCTCCCAATAAGGAAACCCATATACTTAGTGAACAAAATATCACTAAATCCTCATATCGTTGACCCGCTTCCAAGACTTGATCACTTTCGCCTTTCTACCACCCCAATCTGTCATATAACATTACCATATCATTAGTGTCGACCGAGAAACTACGGTAAGCATAATAATTACTAATATATTGATTGAACCGGGTTATTGGTGAACGACTTGTGAGATCTTTTCTTATTTCATGATTCTGATTCAAGCCACCCCGTTGATTCTCATGACTTATTACCTACATTGAAAACACCAAAAATAGTTAGCTTTTGCTAAGTGAGGACTCGTAATATGATTTTGTATCAAACATAACGGAGTATTTAATGCTCATAGCACCCAACGAAACAATGTCGAGCCACCACTTCATTATCTCCAATCACACATTTCGTGACTTTCTCTATTCAAATCTGGGCGCCCCTTTTTTATCCATATCTCATGTATATCTCTGCTAATATAGGATCAAGGACAATTCAAAGTAAACCATTATCAAACCGATTCGGTCAATATAAATAAAATGGTAAACCGCCGCATAACTATGTTGTAATTCATTACACAACATATACGATTATCAACAATCATTATTACCTAACAAACTCTTAGTAATTCATACATGTATTCATGACATACTCAAATAGGTTATATAGTTTTAATGACACAAGTGTCACTCGTTCATAAGCAATACCAAATGAACACATGTTTTTGCATATACAGGTTACAACACCCATGATTTTTTTTTAATTTAGCATACGCATCCTATATTCAAGGAATCACTCACTTTAACTCATGTAAATATATATAAGTACATTGAGTTATAAAACAACAACATAATCACATCCGATTGGTTCCTTATAAATTCCTTAAGATTATGCAAGTACTATAAAATTTATGTTTTTAACTCAGCTTTATGCAGCTATAGTAATTTAGTATTTTTCCCTATTTAGAATGAGTATTTCACTTCAAACTAAAATTATTAGTAACGGTGACTCCGAGACCTTTCCGTGGATATAAAATACGCCCCGAACGGACATTCGGTTGACTTTCTATGAATTTTTAAAGACTAGCAACAATCTGAAAATAAGCTAAATTTTTAGCACTTGAGTATCACGACCCATTAACAATTTGCACTCTTTCTTGAAGGGTTTAAACCCCGAAAACATCGTCAAGACAATATGCTATTGTTAAGTTGAACCATATTCAATAATTTGTATCAAACCACCTTAACTATAAAAAGAACTTCGAGTCAACAATAAGACCAATTAAATCAACACGACTCAAAACACATTCAACTACTCACAACCGAGTCTTTTGTCTACATTAGCATCTCCATTTCTCGATTAACATTCTTATATGAAATTCTACCCATTACTAGGTTACAAAACCGTAGTCATTACTTAAGCATTATTCCGACATATCAATACTACCTTGTTTTGACCCGTTCGGTCTACGTAGTAAAAGTTACTGATTTCATACAACCAAAACCATATCAAACCTCAATCATCATCATGCTCGATAAACTAACGCTATGTTACTTAAACAAAATAAGAAGTGATTACGGAAATCACTTACCTCGAGTGCCCGTTTCATACATGCTTCCTCATATCCTTTCCGTTTGCCTTCCATGCTTTCCCATCTAAACATGATCCTATACTTTCATACCATCAAGGTTATATACTTCACTAGTATAACACACATTCTAATATTGCATTCAATTCACACTCATCCTATTTTAACTTTACTAGTACATCAATTTCCAACAAAACAACATATAAACTAGAATCGCATCCTTTCCTTCCCTACTCACACAGTAAAACACATATACAACCATAAGATCATATATGCACACAACATAACAATTTCTTTCATACTAGTCATCTCATAATTCACGATTAACAATCCTCATTCAAAATTTAACCAATTTAACACTATCCTTGAACCCGACATCATCCTTGCTAGTATTCCACATCAGTGGCGGAACTAGCCCAAAAATTCAGGGGTATCCCAATTTTTTTTGGGGGATTAGAGGTATCCTTTGTATAAAAAGATCAAAATTTTACATTATGTAGACGAAGTTGAAGGGTATTTTTACACCACGAAGGGGGAATTGAGGGGTAGCCCGGGCTGCCCCTCCTTGTAAATTGGTTCCGCCACTGTTCCACATACTTGTTCTCTTAAGCATTTCATCGAGCACTTGGCGGGTTTCACATTTAAAGCATATTTTACAAACATATAAAGCATGACATTTTACTAGTTGAACTCACTCATTTTCAATAATCATCTAAGTTCACATGATTCTTTCATTATACATCAATTTGCTCATCATTCATGTATTATAATCAAGATCATACAACAAAACTTCACATACATAATCCTACTTGATCAATCTACTCATGCTAACTTCTCACCCAAATGGGTTTCTACTCAAACTTTCAATCTAATCAGTTTCATGCATAAAACATCTTCTCTATGATGATTCTAACTTATACACAAGTTCAATTTCATAAAATTTCATAGATTGATTAACACCTACTTCATAAAAGTGCATCAAAACATAACATTCAACTTACCTTATGCTCAAATCACTTAAGTTAGACACCAATTAGGCTCATTTATTCGATTTCGTGTCTGATTTCATCATAAATTTCTGAATTTCTTGTGAAGAGTTGAAGGGATAGTGTTTCTCCTTCCTGCCCTCTTGTTCGGTCGTAGAAAAGCCAGACACAACACTGGCTTCTTTTTTTATTAATTCCTTTACACATTTACACATTAGCCCCCTTGTCTATCAAAGTATGTTTAAATTTTTTATTTCCATACTAACTTGGCCTCTTTTCTTTATTTAAATTAGATACACACATATATTTAAATTTACTATCATTTCCTTATGGTACCGTTTTACAGTTACCGTCTTCCGTTATTTAGCATCACCAAATAATATTATTTTATAACATACGAAATTTGGGGTGTTACATGAAGTCTATTTATGAAGGTTAGGAGTCTTGTAGGAATGACTGGGAAGGTAAGTAAATGGAAAGGAAAGTCGTAATCAGTTGTTAATAGTTCACAAGGTAACGAAAAGTGCATGGCGAAATCAAATGGGTCGAACATATATGCATGAATCGTGTAACTGTAATGTAATTTATAAAGTTTAAGGACCTCAAGGTAAGGATTTTTAGTTAATTAGGTAGGGAAATGTTTTACGAACAATTAGAAATAAGTTTCAAGTGAAACGGATGTAAAATGAGCAAGTTATGCGAGTTTTGGTATTAAAATGGAAAGCTGATCTGGGCGCTAGCATAACTTACGGTAGCCAGCATAAGTTACGGTAGGCTCTGAAGCCATTTTTCCACCATAAGGCAGTAGGTTGTCACTTTGTAAGGATTTCATGGCCACCGTAAGCTACGATAGCTACCGTAGCTTACGGTGGAGGTCAGATTCAAAATAAAAAGTTTATGCAATACTTTGTTTTTCTTTGAATTCAGACCCCGTGAACTCATTCCAAGCCTTGTTAAGTTTTTATAATGTTCCTTAACCCTACCAAATGCCTTGGTAAGTTACGGGTGAGTACAGAACCCATTCTTAAGATCCGAAACATACCCGAAAGACATTTAAAAATCGTTTATGATGTGCGAGCGAGTATGCGGGGTTATGAATTAAGTATGTGGGTATGTATGTACAGATTTAATTTCATTCCAATAGGCTTAAACTTATAATAATCATGAATAGGAATGAGTATGCATATAAGTTTGTTCGTACATGTCTTATTACATGGAGGTTTGTAATTAGGATACGTCAGTAATTCGTAGGGAGTTATGTAAGTGGTATGTAAGAGTTAGTATGTATGTATGAATGTATTTATGTAAGTATATATGTACGTAAGTATGTTTGCAGGTATGTATGTGGGTATGATATGTGTATAAACATACGCGGGTAGGTACTTATACATGAAGTAGGATTTATTGTGCATGGATGAACGAAATCTTGTGTATGTGTTTGTATAGCTTAAATAGTTTGAGTATTAAGTTACTAATTTGGTGTCTTGAGTATGAATTGAGAATGCAGGTACTCTATTAATGTCCTTATAAAGGTTAAGGAAATGGAATGCATGAGTGTACACCGAAAGCATATTCGTTAGGATTAGTATGGGAAGAAGGAATGCGGACTGGTCATTGATTACGTATGTTTAGTTTAGGAATGACGTCACCAAATCTAATCGATGCACATGTATGTGGTGAATGCAGGTTGCACGAACTTAGCTTCGTCACGAAAAATAGAAGGATTGAAGATCGAGTCAAGAGTAAGGGTTGTACGGGAAGGAATTGATTACATAGTTTGACAAATATAGGTCTTGAAGCATTATTATAATGGAACGTGGTAAATCCTTTTTAATGAACGTATGAAATTTTGCAGTTGAACCTTCATGTAAGTATTATGTCTAATCAAGAACGAAATTTTTGGGCTCATATTTTCCCTTGTGTCGTATTTAGGTTCTTACAAGTTGGTCATACAGGGAATTGTTCATAATACTAACGGGTCATGCCCAAATTTTGTTAAATAATAGTATGATAATATTAACTTTTCGGAATAGGAAATTTGGGCGTTACATGTTGATGTAGAAGTGGTTGAGCTTTGACAGATGTTTTAAACATCTACTGCTCTGTTGATGGATGTGAATTTTTGTTGTGGAATCATAACTTCATATCCATTGTCTTGTGGTGGAGATTGTGGTGGAGATTGTGGTGTACCTGTAGGGTTAGTCTTGACAGACACATTTTCAAAAGTAAATTTATCAAGATCAAACAATTCAGCAGGGTTTGCTGGGATTTTCAGAGATGAAAGTTCATTGAACTTAACATTCAAAGTCTCTTCCACACACCTAGTCCTTGTGTTAAACACTTTGTAGGCCTTGGCAGTGGTTGAGTATCCCATGTGATAACCACAATCTACTTTGGCTGCAAATTTTGAAATTGAGTATTTTAAGTTTAAGATAAAACAAGGGCAGCCAAAGATTTTGAAGTATGAGATCGGTGGTTTGATTTTGTAAAGAATTTCATAGGTAGTCTTTTGATGCCTGGGGTTGATCAAAACTCTGTTCTGCACATAGCAAGCAGTGTTTACAGCTTCAGCCTAAAAAGTTAAGGGTAAACCTGAATTTACAAGCATTGTTCTGGCAGCTTCAATTAGTGTTCTGTTTTTCCTTTCAACCACCCCATTTGCTCTGGTGTTCTTGGGATGTTTTTCTGCCTTACAATCCCTTTTGACACACAGAACTCATCCAACTCCCTATTTCTGAACTCTGTGCCATTGTCACTGCTAAAGACTTTTACTGCCAAGTCAAATTTCTTTTCAACCTATTTGAGAAAGTCTTGAAAAATGCCTGCAGTCTCATCTTTAGAATGTAAGAAGTAAGTTCATGTAAACCTAGAAAAAGCATCTACAATTACCAAACATTATCTTTTCTTTTTCAAGCTCATGATTTTTACTGGGCCAAACAAATCCATGTGCATCATTTGCAAACACTTGGTTGTTTTGGACTCTTCAATTGACTTGTATGAGCTTTTATGTTGTTTTCCTTTTAAAAATGAAACACAATGCTCAGAACAAATGAACAATTTTGGTGGAAGACCTCTTACAAGGCCTTGTTTTGACAAAGTAGTAATTGCTTGAGATTTGTGTGCCCCAATTTTCTGTGCCATAATCCTGTCTCTTTGTTAGAGGCAGCTGAGAACAGACATGCATCAGTCATGGGACTCTCTTTTGACAAATCAACTACATAATTTTGGTCCAAAAATCTTGCAACTCTCCTTAGTAAAGAATGACCCATAGCCTTTGTCACTCATTTGTGAGACACTAAGGAGGTTGAATTTTAGATTGTCAATGAGATTGATATTTTCAAACTTGACTTTCCAGACCCCAACACCTTTCCCTTACTATTGTTACCAAAAGATATATCACCCCCTCCATGAGTTTTGAATTCTTTGAGTAGGGCTCTATATCTAGTCATGTGCCTGGAGCCTTCACTATCTACATACCAAAGACTATCTAAGCATGCAGACGCTCCCTGCACATCAAGTAAACAATTAGTTCAGGAGGGTCTCCAAATCCAATAAGGCTTTGGATGGGGTCACAACAGTGTCAGAATCAAGTCCAGGAACTTCGACAGTGGTTAGCTCAGGGTTTTGAACAGCTTTTGAAGCATTTCTCTCTAACCACTGTTGTGGGCCATTTCCTGTCAGAAGTTGAAATCAAAAGGGATGCCTGTTCACTTTTGGTTTAAAAGGCCTTTTGTAAGCCTCATAAATATGTTGGATCCTTTGGTATGGTGGTTGACTTTTTCCTCTTTCGAATTGGTTGGCAGGTGGTGCATCTGTCACTTGAATATCTCTTTGAGCAGAGTTTCTGTTCAGCTATTTTGTAACAGTTGTTTGGACAGATACAAATGGTTGTTGTTTCATGATGGGTTGTTTTGATGAACTCATGGGTGTTTTTGATGTGTATACTCTTTTCTTTTAATCTCAAAGGTTTTGAGGTACACACACTCGTGAGTGAGATGATTGGTTTTTCCATAGATGGTGCAGTGTTCTGCAGGCTTAATTATGCTTGTTTTGTTAATGTCATATGCTTTTAAATGAAAACAATCCTTTGTGGAATGGTTTTTCTTTTCACAGAAATCATAAAACAAATTTTTCACTTTTTCTCTCTTTTTCCTCTTTTCAACCTCCTTTGGAATAGAGTTTTGAGCCACTATTGGGATGTCTTTAAGAGGAATTACTTTGGCCTTAGGTGCTTTCACACCTTCAAGTGTGGTAAAATCCATGGGTTTGAAATTCTCAAGGATGTCACACTCATCTGAGCAAGTGGGTTTGAATTGATATTTCTCAATCTCCTCAAAGGTTGAGGATCCCTCTGATCTTTCTAAATGATTTTATTACCATTTTTATCAGTTATTTTGATTTCTTGACCATCCTTGTTTGTTGGAATAATCTCAACAGACCCAGATTCATTTACAACAGTGTTTTCAACTTGGTGATTTTTCCTGAAACCTATGCCAAATTTTACATTGCTTTTGATCTATTTCTCTAACATCAGCTCATAACCTTTGCAGGATTCCACCCATTTCTCACAAGTGATTTGGGTGGATTCTAACTCCTTTTTGCAAGCTTGATACTTTTCTTTCAATGCCTGGAGTTGGTCATTGGTTATGCTGTGTTCAAGTTTAAGACTGTAAATCTCATTATCTTTTTCAACCAATTTGTTTTTAAGTTCTTTAACTGATCTTTCAAATTGTATTTCATCTTTCAAGATTTTGTCTATAAGGTTTTCATTCACCTCTTTAACATTAGCAAATGCTATGATGCATTTGTCTGAATATAGGTTTTCAAGACCTGAGGTGATACCTTAGCTGCAGCCATCATGGCATAGTCACAAACATTTTCACAAGCACTGGTGTCTTTCTTAGCTTCCTTCATCTTTGCACCAGGGATCATCAAGAGGTTCAAACAGTGGTTTGGTTTGTTTCTCTAACAGTTGTTCACCAACAACAGCAGTAACCACTGCTTCAGCTATTTGATCCACTATTTCAGCACTGGATTCTTCTTCTTCAGTTTCCAGCCCTTCTAGAATTGACTCTAAAGCTGCAAAACAAAATTCATCAACAGGAGCATCATTCTTAGCTAATAGAGCAAAGTTTTTATCAGATAGTTCATCAGGCATGCTACTCCAATCAACAAAGCCTTGGGTAAAGAAGCTTTGCTGACTGGCCTCTGCTGGAGCAGATGTTTGTACAGCATGTTGTGGTGCAGGTTGTTGCACTTGGACCTGAGAGACTGGGGCTTGGATATACTGAATTTGAGGAATAATGGTTTGAACATATTGCACTGGAACAGGTGTTACAGGGTGTGCATAATGAGCAGTGTTTACATGAGCAGCAGGGGTAATTTGATAATAGTGCATAGTGTTTTAATTTTGAGGTCTAGGGTTAGAGCTAGGATGTGTTATGATTGGTCCACTATTTTGGCTCCTACATTCTCTAGCAAAATGTCATGGCCTATTACACTTGTAGCATTTTATCTTTGATTTATCCAACCCTACTTTTAAGTTCCCATGTAACCCTGGAAATTTTCTCCCTGTTCTCTTATAGAACTTGCTGTTTCTTACACTCAGCAGTGCCAGTTGATGCAATATGTCCATTTTCTCCAGATCAGTTGGATCAAAATGTTGAAGATTATTGAGTTCAAATGATAGGTTGTCGGAATTCTGGTTTTCACTACTTGCTGTAAAAGCATAGTTAGCTGAGTAAGAATCAGAGTTGTTAAAAGCTCCACCAGCAGTTATGTCAATGTAATGATCATAACTCTGATCCTTACTACTACCAGATTCCTCTTGACCCAGAAGTGCTGTGTTACCAAAGGTGTAATCATCAGCAACCTTCCCAGACTCTTGTAACTTCTTTTTCTGGTTCAACTCTCCCTCATAAGTGAGGAGTCAACCATGAAGTTGGGTCAGACTTAACTCTTTGAACCCAACAGAATTTCTGGTTACAAATGCAATTGTGTCCCATTTATGAGGTAGTGACCTTAGAAACCTACTATTTAGAGTTGATTTTGCAAATTCAACACTAACAAGTTTAAGTTCACTAATGAGACAACTAAAAAGTTCAAACTGTTGTGTTAGTGATTCTCCTTTCACATGGCAAAACGTTTCATACTGTTGATTCAAAACCTCCCTGTTATTTTTAATCACCTCTTCTGTTCCACCGAACTGCTCTTTAAGAGCATCCCACAGCTATTTGGCACTGTTACAATGTAACAATCCAGCATAAATGTCATTTGGAAGAGCTGAGGCTACTATGCTAAAAGCCTTTGCATCTAATTCAATTTTCTGAAAGTCTTGTTCTAAGTAATTATCAAGGATTTTAAGCACAAAGCCTTTGGTATCTTCAGTACTAGGCACCATTGGAACGTGTGGTCCAAACATGACTAACTTCCAGCATCCGGTGTTTTGCTGAGCAAGAATATGCCCCATCCTACGTTTCCAGATATTGTACTCGGATCTGACAAGCATAGGTGGCTTGAATAGAGTTCCAGTGTTGTGAGGGTCGTGTGATTGTGACGTCATCTTGGTTGATTTTACAAGAGTTTTCAGAATAATCAACTTTGTACGTGATTACCTCTTACTCTGTTTTTTCAACTAAATACGAACAATCAAAGTATCAATAAGATCAAGTTGAACTTTTATGTCAAATTGATTGTTAGCTCGAATTTGACTGTCCTATGCTCTGATACCAATTGTTAGGATCTGACTTTCTTAGATTGTGTTGTTTAAAAAAGATGTAAGATGAAAACAGAGATTAATGTGCAGCGGAAATGAAGATAAACTTTAGTCACACAATCAAGGAAGAATAGCTTTAAGCAAACATGATTTCATTAAGTCAAAAGATTGTATCTATTACAATATTCAACTTATGCATGCATGCACTAGACTCCCCCTCAGCCTGAGCTCACTGATTTGTTCGTACAAGATGACTTGTTGCAAAAGAGCTAACCACTGAGCATCTTGGCTGACGTCACCATGAAAGTAACGTCTGACATCCTAACAAACTCTAAACACTGATATATATAAACACTGATTACATAAACACTGATAATACATAAAACACTGATCCAGCTTCCATTGTTGTATCCTAAGCACTGATGTTGAGTTTTAGTGCTTTCTTTAAAGGTGATCAGTCCTTGAATGGGCAGTGATTTGGTCTTCAACAGTACTTGAGACAAAACAGTTGTTAGGCTTCAGGCTTTGTGCTTCATCAGATCTTTGGCTTATCAGTTGTTGAGATGATCAGTACTTTAGAGTTCATCAGATGATAGATAACCACTGTCAAGGGGAAAGTCTTGAACAAACTCTGCTTATGATGATCAACTGTTATGAACCAGTTTTGGCTTTCCTTATCATCTATTCTTCTGAGCTTGAATGTATGGGCCAACATGAATTGTTTAAAAAATATTTAAAAAACATATGGTTCTAAAAATAATAGTAAAAAATGAACTGTTCATTTTTTTTAAACGAAGAATCTAAAAAATGATTTTAAAAACAAATAGTTTACAATGAAACGCTTTTAAAAACGATAGATGAGTTTAAAAAGGTTAAAAAGAAATGTTTTTAAAAACGACATTTATAAAAAATCAAATTGTTAAAAAAATATGTGCTTTTATACATACATACCTATATATATATATATATATATATATATATATATATATATATATATATATATATATATATGATTATATATTTAAAACATATTTTGTTAACTGATAATCGTGAAATAAAAAAATAAAAAAAAATTAAGTGATTATACAAATATAAATATTATAAAACCTTATAACTTACATAAACATCCCCTGAATTATAAAAAGAGCATAATACCCTTAGGTTTAACAAGAAAAAAAGTAACATAGTTAGTGTTAAGGGTCAAAATCGTTATAAAATGCAATTTTAGGGTCTAATATGTTAAAAGATTTCCTTTTAGACTGAAGATGTTAAACTAGTTAAAACACAGGGGCCAAAATAGCAATTTACTCTATTATTTAATTACAAATTAAGAATGCGAAACTACATAACTTTACAACTAACATTATTATATTTGGATTATGATCAAATACAAAGGATTCTAATTGTAAGAAGGGTACAAAGGCTCCTAAAAAACCCACTACAAAAAAAAAAAAAAAAACTTAAAACATCCACCACCACCCAAAAACCTAAAACCCCCACCCCCACCCACCCCCTCCCCCATCAACCCCCCCCCCACCCACCCCCTCCCCCATCAACCCCCCCCCCCAAATAAAATGTTGGATCATCGTGTGACCCGAACGAGTCAATCAGAAGAGTTATATATCAAAATCAAAGGCGGAATCAGTGATTCTGACGTAATACAGCTTGAATTTCCCTAATTATCTTCTTATTAATCAATTCTGAGCTTTTACAGATCGTTTGACAAATCGGTAGCACCTCGGCTCTGAATCAGACAATCTAATTTCGTACCGAATGAATCAGCACATCAAGTATTTATAGAGTCAGTAATTTCGCACGAAATTAGTTCAATCGAAATTACCTTTCAAATGAAATTACCTAATTTCGTGTGAAATCATTAATTTCGTATGAAATGACTAATTTCGTATGAAATGACATAAAGTTCATTTCATGCGAAATTACCCTCAATACTGATTTCTCGTTTTCCGTGCCCTGATCTGTCTTAACAAATACATGACTCGATACAAGACAAAGTTAACAGACATTTGTGTATCAACAGACTCCCCCTTGGATGTTGACGAAGTCTTCAAGATCGAGTCTTTGGCTGTCTTCAGTCTTGATCTTCCATTATCATCTCCAATTTGTCTAACATTGTAAAGCATCCTTCAAACTTCTATCTTCAAACTCCCCTTTGAATGTTGATCCAGAATTTTGACTCCCCCTTTCGAAGACTCCCCCTCTCGATAAGTTGGGATTTGAATTCTGGCTCAAACTTTGACATTTTCTTTCGACTTCGTCCTGTATCGAGTCTTAGATTGTATTGTGTAGATCAGGGCACATTTTACGAGAAAATAGGAAAGTGTTAGTGAGTATTATGTTGATTTCGCTCCTAGATGTATATCCAGGTGACTTCGCCCGAAATCACATCTTGTGATTTCGCTCCTATGTTTCTGTGACACTTGGGGCGAAATCAGAACACTATATATAGTCTTCTCTTGAGCGAAATCAGTAGAGTGAATGTCTTGTATTCCATACCGAAGTGCTGCCGGTGTGAAGACTGAGTGTATTAGATTTCTAAATCAATACAATCAGTGTTATTTGTGAAGATTTAGCTGTTTCTAAGTCAATTACTTGTTTTCCGCACCTGTAATTGATCAAACTCCTTTGAACGACTCATTCGGGTCAGCAAACCGATCCTACAAGTGGTATCAGAGCTCAGGAGGAGTAGAAATTTCAGAAAATCCAAAAACATTAGAAAATTTGAAAAAGCCAAAAACATGATAAAATTCAAAAATAAGTTTTGGTGTATAAAAGAGGAAATGATAGTACATCAGTGGACGGTCACAACATGCTAAAGAATTGGAATGATAAAATGTGATAAACAATCTCACTGCGGATGTGTCAGTAGGTTTTTGCACATTTAGTAGATTGTGACGAGATATAAACCTAAAGATCAAACTTGCTTATTCTGTGGGTAACAACTTCTTAGATATATAGGTAACCCTTGAAATCTTGTTTGAAAGGTCCCTTATTCTGAGATACTAGGTCTTTATGTTCAGTGATATCTGGGGTATTATCCCGGGACTTCTGCTGTATGGAAGTACTGACCTAGTCCCCGGATAATGCTTTCTGCAAAATGCTTTGAAATATAGCATCGCCCTCAGCAAGTTGACGAAACAATAAAATTGATAGTCACTGCTGTTGAAACAAAAAGATCCTCTAAAGGGGACACACCTAAGTCGAAGCCGTCATCTCTCTGTGTATACGGAAGTATCGACCTGAGCTCTCATGGCCCTCGCATTATAACCCCTTTACAGATATCATCTGTGGTATACTCACCTGTAAGACTGAATACTAGGATCTGGATACGGGAGTATGTACAAGTAGTGGGACACACGGATAAGTTCAAGTGCTTAAAACATTAACATCATATCTCGGATCAATTGAACGTTGTGTGAAAATATAAGTGGACAAATATACTGACAATCTAGGTTAATTGTTTAGAGCTTAGAATGAAATGAAGCCTAATGGTGTTAGTGACGTGTCTCATAAACTGATATGATCCTCTTACACAAACTCACAAAAATATTGTCTGTAAATATTTTATTTACTGCATTTACTTTTCTGCATTTACTTTCTTTCAGAAAATCATAAATATTTAGTGTGTGTTTTAGCATAAACTTTTGAAAAGTCAAAAAGATTTTTGACAACTGATATTGAAAGCTGATTTTCAAAATTCCGAGTGCTGAACATGATGACCATGTGGTGAGGGGGAGTGTATGTTTGAATTTAAAAATGTTTTCAAATATTAAATCTTTCAAGTGGTTCATCAGATTATTTTTGTTTGATTTGAGGGAGAGTTAGTGTTTGTGCATGCCTCAATATTTGAAGCGTTTAAATATGAAAATTTATTGTGAGGTAGAGTTTTTGCAGGTTAGCTCAAGCCAGGTTGCTCGATCCTGAGAAGCTTATGTTTTAGAGAACCAGGTTACGATACCTGAGTATTATGTGGATAGAGCATGAGCCAGGATTCATTCCTGAAGACCTGAGAAAGTCAGACAACGATCCTGAAGCAGATGATACTGAAGAACAACAGAATACCAGCTCATTGTTAAGGGGAGTCTGTTGCTGATGAAGATAGAAACAGAAGCCCAGAGACTGATCAAGACGGTAGATGCGAAAAAATGTCACAGTCAGACTCGACACGTACTCGTCAACATCTGAGAGGGAGTCTGTTGGTGCATACATCTGTCGACTTCGTCCTGTATCGAGTCTTAGATTGTATTGTATAGATCAGAGCACGTTTTACGAGAAAATAGGAAAATGTTAGTGAGTATTATGTTGATTTCGCTCCTAGATGTATATCCAGGTGATTTCGGCCGAAATCACATCTTGTGATTTCGCTCCTATGTTTCTGTGACACTTGGGGCGAAATCAGAACACTATATATAGTGTTCTCTTGAGCGAAATCAGTAGAGTGAATGTCTTGTATTCCATACCGAAGTGCTGCCGGTATGAAGACTGAGTGTATTCGATTTCTAAATCAATACAATCAGTGTTATTTGTGAAGATTTAGCTGTTTCTAAGTCAATTACTTGTTTTCCGCACCTGTAATTGATCAAACTCCTCTGAACGATTCATTCGGGTCAGCAAACCGATCCTACACTTTCAAACCTATTTCCTGTTTCTCAAAAACATAACATTACAATCTATTCATTCTTACCAACTTTTGTTGTTCATCAGGTTTAGAAATCCACTTAAGTATTCAGGTCCAAGCTAATAACCCTAATTACTTAATTTGTCTACCAAGTCCAACTTAATGACCTTGGTTGATTTGTGACAATAACAAAACTGATTTTATTCAACTTTTTCAAATCATTTTTCTGAAAATTCACAAGTTTCAACTTAATGAACTTGCTTTAACTTTGTAATTTCACAATCTTATCAAGGTAAGCTCACGACTCATCTCCCAGCTCAGAATCTTCCTGCATCTGCCTTATCTTTCGAATCTGAAGATCAACTTTCCACTTTGGTTTGTCGGAAAATAAAGTAGAAATGAAAAATATTTTTGGATTTTAATAAAGATTCTAAACTAGAAATAAAATACAGAAATAAAATGCAAATGAAAGTAAACTATTTACAAACATATTTTTGGTGAGCGTGTTTGGGAATCATATCAGATATCAGACAAGTTACTAGCACCGTTAAGCTTGATAACATACTAAGAATTAAACAATTCGCTTAGATTGTCGATATACTGATCCTCTTAAATTTTTACACAAATTTCAATCTATTCAGGATACGATTTAGGTGAATTAAAGACTTAAACTTATATGTGTGTCCCACCTCTTGAATATACTCCCGTATCCAGATCCCAATATTCAGTCTTATAGGTGAGTATACCTAGATGATATCTGTTAAAGGGTTAAATGCAAAACCATAAGAGCTCAGGTCAGAACTTCCGTTCAGCAGAGAGATGATGGTTCGACTTTAGGTGTGTTCCCTTTAGAGAATCTTTTCTTCAACAGCACATGATTAGCATTTTGCAATGTTTCATCATTTTCTGTGCTGAGGGTGAGCTTTATTTCAAGCAAGCGTAAAGTATTATACGGGGACTAGGCCATTTCTTCTGCAAAATCAGAAGTCCCGGGATAATACCCCAGATATCACTGAGTATAAAGACATAGTATCTCAGAAAGAAGGATCTTTCAAACAAGATTTCAGGGGTTACCTGTATATCCAAGATTTGTTCCCCACAAAATAAGCAAGTTTGAATTTATGTTTATATCCCGAACAAACCTACTAAATGTGTAAAAACCTATCGGCACATCATCAGCGAGACTGTTTAAAACTTTTAGACTTTACATTTCTTTAGCGTACTGTAACTGTCAAGCCGATGTACTATCATTTTCCTTTTTTACACAAGCTCTTTTTCAGTTTTCTATTGTTTTTGGATTTTGAAATATCTCATGTTTTTGGATTTTTGGATTTTTTACTGTTTTTGTATTTTCTGTGAAAATATAATACTCCCCCTAAATACCAAAACAAGTAAAAAATTGACAAACCATTGCAGATTGCTTCTCAACGTCATCTACAGTGGTACCTTCATCAACGCCAATAATCCCATCCGACACTGATAAAAAATTCATACCGTTCAGTTTTAAAAGATATTTAAAACGTGTTTTATCAAAAGCTTTGGTATGTAAATCAGCTTTCTGAGTGTCAGTGTGGATTTTCTCAATTCGTATCAACTTCTTCTCGAAACAATCTCGGATGAAGTGATGACGAATTTCTATGTGTTTCGTTTTAGCGTGATGAACAAGATTTTTTGTAATGTTTATCACTGCCTCATTATCAACAAAGATAGGGGTGTTAAGAAATTGCAAACCGTAGTCGCGCATCTGTTGCTGGATCCACAAGATCTGAGAGCAGCAACTGCTAGCAGATACATACTCGGCTTCACATGTGGACAAAGCTACAAAGGTCTACTTCTTACGTTGCCAGGTGACCAATCGTGGTCCGAAAAACTGACAACCCGCTGTTGTTGATTTTGCGTTAACTTTGCAGCATTCGAAATTTGAATCGGAATACCCTTTGAGCGTAAAGTCGCCTTCTCTTGGATACCCAAACCCCAATGATGGAGTTCCTTTCAGGTAGCGTAATATCCGTTTCACAATCACCATATGCGAAGCTCTCGGGTTAGATTGAAATCTTGCTGCGAGGCATGTAAGATACATGATATCGGGTCTTGAAGCAGTCAGATACATTAACGAACCGATCATGGAACGATACATCGTTTCGTCTACCGTGTCTCCGGTGAGATCAGGGTTTATCCCATGATTCGTCGCTAATGGGGTGGAAGCTGGAGTAGACCCTGACATTCCAATTTTCTCTAGAATATCATGAACGTACTTTGTTTGATGTACAAAAATTCCTTCAGGTAGTTGATCAACTTGAAGTCCCAAAAAGAATTTCATCTCACCCATCGATGACATTTCGAATTTCTGCTTCATAACTTTTTCGAAATCTTTGCACAAATTTTCATTTGTTGACCCAAATATTGTCACACCCCCAAAATCCACCAGCGGAGTATCACCGCTTGGGAGCGTGACTGACCAGGATCAAGCCGCCAATCATATTGAACATGTAATTAATAAGTAAAAATAAATGCCATTCAATCACCAATATGAAAGGTGTTCAAAACACAAGTATGTTTTCATTGTTTAGCGGAAGCGTATAAATAAAACCCAACGTAAATAAGTATGAACTGTCATAAAGTGTTTAACGTAACTTTAACGATCCATGCCCACAACGACCAGCTCCTCCCTGTGCAAGCTCCATGTACCTATCGACCTGCAAGGCATGTAACAGAGGATCAACAACTAGTTGAGCGAGTTCACAGTAAGTAAATGCGTAATAGTAAGTTTGTTTGTAACAGATGGCTCTACTGGGCCGATAGTAAGTCCTATTGGTGGGGGCTTCCCATGTTGTATAACCACTAGACTATTCGTAACCATAAGTGTTCTACACATCCCGAGAACAGTAATACGTACAAGTTTACGTAGGTTTTACGTAAGTATCCTTCACAACCGAGGATAGGGGTACGTGGGGGTTTACGTAGGTTTTACGTAAGTGCCTGACACAACCGAGGCAGTAGTGAGTATAATTTCACGTAGGTTTTACGTGAGTATCCTTCACAACCGAGGATAACGAGTAGCATAGTATACGTAGGTTTTACGTATGTGTCCTGCACAACCGAGGACGATGGTATGGTAGTCTAGTAACAGTGTATGTATGAATCTGTTCAACCTTATTCCTTCAATCCCATTCCCAAACCCTGGGAATCCCATGCCTTAGTAAGGGTGTGAACTCACCTTGGTTTGCTCGGTATGCTAAGTAAGTGCTCAAATAATTCAATCACGTCCTAGGGTATAAATGTATACGATAATCAGTTCATATTCACGAAGTTGTTCACGTATAAGTATAATCACATAAGTACTAAACATGTATTCCATATCATACAAGTCAAGCATATCACTTAACAGCAGTTAATCAATCCAGTTAACATTTGGCATAGTTAAATCAAGTTACTGTGCAAAGTATTCAAATTGGCGAAACACGGTTTTGGCGAAACACATATTTGACGAGACACATTCTGTTTCGCCAACTACCCTTGGCGAAACACCCCCTCTAATTCGTCAACATATCCTTGGCGAAACACTTTCTGTTTCGTCAAGATCCCCTTTGGCGAAACACTTTCTTGTTTCGTCGAAACCTTAACTAATCTAGCAAGAAACAAACATCACAACAACCTAGATGCCCTAGTGGCCGACTCTTATCACCGCCGCCAAGCATCATTGGACCAAAACACAACAGATTGCTGAAAACCCTACGCATGCTAATTGTCACACAAATCAATACATGGCATCGGTTCAATCATCACCCAAGCATAATTCGACTAGCTCATCACTATCATCACATAACCGATCTTGCATACATATCAGTTCACAATCAGATGCTCATCATCATTATAAACAATAATAAAAATTGAAAGCCAAATAACAATCACATGCTAGAATTTGTACTATGGCCGACAACATGATTTTTAACCAAACTCTAATTGGACCTCTCATGCAATCTTAATCACCTTATCATGTGTAACCTGACAACCAATTAATATGAAGTGATACTTTTGACTTCTCAACCCTAGATCAACACCAAGTCATGCATATATAAAATATAGCAAATCATGTCATACATAATCTAGCAACAACAATTATATTATTCAGGTATATTACACATAAAAGAAACCAGTGGTACTAACCAAAACCGAAAGAACAATTGATCTGTAGAGAGAGCTTGGAGGAAACGATAATGCCGTCACACACACACAGAGAAGGGACTCTAGGGTTTGAGAGTTTTGTAACCGTTCTCCTAATCTAAAATATATACATATTTACGCAAACAAGTTTGGGCCGTAACTGGGCTTTGGCGAAACACCTATGGGCCAGCGAATCAGATTCGACGAGACTAGAATTGGCGAAACACACTTGTGTTTCGCCGAGTTACTATTGGCGAATCATATTTGTGTTTCGTTGGGTCTCTATTGGCGAATCACTTGATTCGTCAAATCCTTAGTGGGTTT
This sequence comes from Helianthus annuus, assembly GCF_002127325.2. Classification (NCBI taxonomy): domain Eukaryota; kingdom Viridiplantae; phylum Streptophyta; class Magnoliopsida; order Asterales; family Asteraceae; genus Helianthus; species Helianthus annuus. Next base: position 5,365,069 of record NC_035439.2, read on the forward strand.
GGGCCCGTAATGGGCTTGATCGATTACATTCTCCTATTACCCTTTAATTTACTAACAGTCTCATGTTATACTTATACAATCAACCAAGCACATAATCATGAAATCACAAAACACTTTATTATATCACCACACTTGCATTACAAGTCAAACAACAAATAGTCAAAGTCAACGGTCAAAGTCAACGTGCAATAAATGCAAGAGTGAAAGACGGAAACTCGAGTTGTCACATTATCCCCGACTTGAAAGAAATTTCGTCCCGAAATTTGGTACGTACCCACTGAGGAAGCTAGATAGGTTGCATCGTTCACTGGTTTTCCTGGGGTGTCACATCCTCCCCCCGTTGATCTGGAATTTCGTCCCGAAATTCCGCAGTAGTAGCTTCAGTCTCACTAGTGGTTGTATTGGTTTCGAATAACTGGGGATACTTTTCTGTCATCTGGTCTTCGCGTTCCCATGTGTACTCTGGGCCACGACGGGAGTTCCAACGAACTCGAACAAGAGGGATTCTCTTGTTTTTGAGGACCTTAACATCCCGGTCCGTGATTTCAACTAGCTCCTCGACGAACTGCAACCGCTCGTCGATAGTGAGTTCCTTAAAAGGAACTATGAGGGTCTCATCTGACAGGCACTTCTTCAGATTCGACACGTGAAATACATTGTGAACTGCACCGAGTTCAGCGGGTAGGTTTAGCTTGTAGGCCACTTTGCCTATTTTCTCAATGATCTCGAACGGTCTGACATACCGCGGATTTAGTTTGCCCCGTTTGCCAAAACGAACCACACCCTTCCAAGGTGAGACTTTAAGTAAAACCCGGTCCCCGACCTGAAATTCCAAAGGCTTCCTATGCTTGTCCGCATAGGCTTTCTGACGGTCGCGTGCTGCCGCCATGCGTTGTCGTATTTGTGCAATCTTTTCCGTGGCGTCCACTACAATCTCTGGACCCGTGATCTGACTATCCCCCACCTCTGCCCAACAGAGAGGTGACCAGCATTTACGTCAGTACAATGCCTCGAATGGAGCGGCTTGTATGCTGGTATGATAACTGTTATTATACGAAAACTCCACCAAAGGGAGATGCTTCTCCCAGCCGTTGCCGAAATCAATAACACATGCCCGAAGCATGTCTTCAAGAGTCTGGATCGTTCGCTCAGACTGCCCATCCGTCTGAGGATGATATGCTGTGCTCATGTCTAATCGTGAGCCAAAAGATTTGTGCATCGCTTGCCATAGCTCTGACGTGAATCGTGCATCCCGATCCGAAATGATGGAGGTGGGCACCCCGTGCCTCGAAACAACTTCTTTAAGATAAATGTCTGCGAGAGTGGAGAACTTATCCGTTTCCTTTAAGATAAACGTCTGCGAGAGTCGATCCACGATCACCCATATGGTATCATTCCCACGCTGGGATCTAGGTAGGCCTGTAACAAAATCCATGGAAATTTCTTCCCATTTCCATTGCGGTATCTTGGGTTGCTGAAGTAGGCCCGCTGGTTTCTGATACTCCACTTTGACTTTTGCACATGTCAAACACTTGCCAACGTAAGTCGCTATGTGGCCTTTCATGCCAGGCCACCAGTATGTTGTTTTGAGATCGTGGTACATTTTATCAGACCCTGGATGTACCGAGTAGCGAGACTTGTGTGCTTCATCCATCACAAGTTCCCGTAATCTGCCATATAGTGGGACCCAAATACGCCCTGTTACATAGTAAGCGCCGTCTTCCTTTTGTTCCATTCGTTGCCTTGAGCCGCGTAAGGCTTCAGCCTTGACGTTTTCAGGTTTTAATGCTTCTATCTGAGCAGTTCGTATATGTGCAGGAAGACTGGACTGAATAGTGAGCTGCAAAGCTCGTACACGCCTAGGTGTAGTATCTTTCCGACTGAGGGCGTCAGCCACAACATTGGCTTTGCCTGGATGGTACTTGATGGCGCATTCGTAATCGTTCAGAAGTTCAACCCATCTTCGTTGACGCATGTTCAAATCCTTTTGCTTAAGGATATGCTCGAGACTCCTGTGATCAGTGTAAATTGTGCACTTGGTACCGTACAGGTAGTGTCGCCATATCTTAAGCGCGAAAACAACAGCTCCCAGCTCTAAATCGTGCGTCGTGTAGTTCCGTTCGTGAATCTTGAGTTGACGAGAAGCGTAGGCTATAACTTTATCCCGCTGCATCAATACGCAACCAAGACCCTGTATCGATGCGTCACAATAAACCACAAAATCATCTGTGCCCTCTGGCAATGAGAGAATAGGTGCGCTGCCAAGCCTATCCTTTAGGTACTGGAAAGCGGTTTCCTACGCATTACCCCAAAGGTAGGTGACACCTTTCTGTGTCAGTAGCGTAAGCGGCTGTGCTATCTTCGAAAAGTCTTTGATGAATCGTCTGTAATACCCCGCCAAACCCAAGAATTGGCGTATTTCCGTTGGTGTACGCGGTGCATGTCACACCCCGACCACGTAAAACATCAAATCGTGGCGGAAACGTCGGGGAGTGTTGTAACAGAATTATTGTTTCACAACCATGGCATTTAAAGTTATATTTTATTTATCAATAAAAGAGGTACATTGTCTTGAAATTACTGAAACATAGAGTACATAACATGTTTTAATTAGACTAGCTTCATTTTAAAGTCACTAAGGCCCAAGTCCACCCTAGCGTATCACGATCAAGCTATGCATTAGCTCCTGAAACACATGTGAAAATAAAGTACGTTAGCATAAAAATGCCAGTGAGTAACATAGGTTTTGTGAAAATAGGATTCATGACTTAGGTTTTAGAAAAGGGTTGTTTAACAAAGTCAGTCATGATCCTTGTAACATGTTTTGTTTTATAAATCATTTGAAAAGCGATGATAAAGTAGATGATATGTGAAAAAGTAATGTAAGGTTAAATGAATAACTAAGTAAAATGAGTTTGTATATATATTTATCGAACAGTGTTGTAAAACAATGTCTTATGAAAAATGTGTTATTTGTAAGAAAAATGATTAAGTCCAAGTTGAATGACTTAAATAAACCACCCAATGAAAGTTGCCCATGTCTAAACCATTTGCCCAATGTTATTGTGAAAACCATGTCAAAATGTATATATATCAATATCAACATTGTCTATGTCAAATATCAATCATGTAATGTGTAATCAAAATGTCAATGTATGGTTAGTGAAATATGTATCAACTAAACCATAGGAAAAATGCACAAAACAGTGTATTGAAGTAAAACATGGTTTAAATCAACGCTATGTTTTGGGGAAAATGCATGCTATAATGAATACAAACATTTATGCGGTATTGTGAAAATGCATGCATTCAAGCCTTGCAACTGTGGTGATAAACCTTTAAACAAATTAAAGGTCTATCTGTCTAAATGTTTTAATTGAATTCGGTCATTCCTTCCAATCCAAACATACCCAGGATTTCAGGAACGGGAGTTGTCAATTCCTATGGTACCATTACCTACTAACGAGCGGCGTGATCAATGTTAATGAATGTATATTGTCCCACTTAAACAAACCAAATGTCATACCCAAAATGTAAGCATGAAAATGTCATGTAAAACAAATGCACTAAGTATGATGAACATACATAGCGTGAAAATGTCATGTAAAACAAATGCACTAAGTATGATGAACATACATAGCGTGAAAATGTCATGTAAAATAAATGTACTAAGTATGCGCTAAACGAACATACGTAGCATAAAATGTCATGTAAATCGAAGTATTTAATGAACATAGCAAGTGTATGATGAGAAAACATGAAAGCACGAAAGTAACAAGTAGGCACATGTGTTTCACCCCAAAATGTTTGAAAAACAGTAAAAGAGGGGACTATGTACTCACTTGAGATTGCTTAGAAGTCGTAGAACAACCACCAAGCAATGTTAGAAGATCACGGAATCAAACAGCACCTATAAAGGCATCTATATTAATAACCGGACCTAACGGAGGATCGGGTAGTACGAGGGTTCGCAAACCAAATAAGTGTGGGAACTTATGTAATATGGTTTGACAAAGCCTACATACTAAAACGAAACTTATCCTAAGTGCTTTTGACCCGTTACGACCCGCTTAGGTAGCTTATGCTACTTTAACGCGTCGTTTGCGTAAAACGCGCTTGAAACGCCTAACTAGCCCTATGACAAGCAAGATATGCCTTAACACACTTAATATTGTTGCTAAATCAGTTTAGGTGTCAAAAATTATGTTACATAAGTTTAAAATGAATTTTAGTGTAAAAAGGGCATTTTGGTAATTTACCTAAGGCATAAGAACCACTTGTCATACAACTACTTAAACGGCGTGACCATAAGGTATAACCTTGAAAGGTTATTCCCTATACACTATGGTCACCTAATATGTTTGGTCGGATCCTAATGATCGACCAAATGGGTCGGGTTCGTAAGTATAAGCGATTGATTAGATCGCTTACCCTTACGACCCTAAACAAGCACAAAACTAAAAGCGACGAGCTAAACATGCTAGAACATGTTTAGAAAACAGGTTTTGGTATTAAAACAAACGGTTTTAATACCCTAAAGTAGTTTGGTTACAAAATGCGCAAGAAAACGCATTTTGACCGAAACTACGGCTCGTCACTAAGCCTAGATAACGTGGTAATCAGTAGGTATAGTCGCTAGGGACTATAACCAACGTGATTACGCTCACGTTATGAAGTTCAAACGAACTTCGCATTGACCATAAACTGGTCAATGCAGAAAGTCAAACAAAGTTTGACTTTCGGACTCGAAAAGCAATAAAAGAACGAAAGAATACTTACAACGGGTCCCCGCGAGATTGAATTCCGAGTACTCTCAGGTATGAAGTGTCAAAGCACCCCAACTTAGAGAGCAACCTCTGAATTCAAGTGTGAGGGAAATGGGCAAGACATGGAGGGGTATATATAGGATTTGGTGAACCGTTAAGATCGTTCCTCGCAAAGCGTGCTTCGATCTTGGCCATCCATGTGTACCCATAGTTTTTAAAAACCATTTGAGCCCATTATTTCAGTCCCCTGATTCGAAAATACCATTTGCAATGGGTTTTTGAGTGCATAACAGCTGTTAGCAGCTGTTAAAACTGTTTTTGCAGTTCTGGGGACCTCACGCGGCCCGCCTAAGGATTGCATGAATGTTCACGCGGGCCGCCTGGGCAAAGTTTGACAGATTTGTCAGTTTTGGTCCCTGCAGCTTAGAAACATGCGTTTCGGCCCATTTTTGACACGTTTAAGCCCCGTTAACCTCATTTCAAGGCTCTAAAATGAAGTTAAAGTATAGGGGACTCAAAACATGCTCAAAAATATCTCGGATGTCGGTCCGTTTGGTCGTACGATCGCGATGTTCGCTTAATTACGACGGAATGCGCATAAGCGCGAAAAACGATCCAAATTGCGCGACGAATGGATTTTTCTCATGCCAAACATTAAAACATAATATTTTAATGCTTACAAAAATTTTTGGATGTCCGGAAGTAATCAGAACGTAAGATATGCGCGAAAGTGCAAACTTATGCACTTTTTGACACTTTTAGTCCCTGAATGAGCATAAAGTTTATTTTAGCACACCGAACCCCTCAAAGCCTATTTCTAAGCTATGTAAAGGATATTTAAGGTGTGTTTAACTTATGATCATGTTCCGGAATGTTCGTTACAGTTCAAATCGGCATACTTTCGCAGTTTGTCAATTTTAGTCCCTGTAAGCGAATTAACTGAATTTTGCCATACCAAAGCCTTCGAAACTTATTTCTAAGTTATGTAAAGGTTATTTAAGGTATGTTAAGAATAAAATGATGTTCCGGAGTATTTGTTGCATATAACTGATTACGTTTTCGTACCAGTTTGCGTAAAATTCTCTAGAAAGCGATATAGAGTTTGAAATCGAATAAAGCCAAAACATGAAAAACATCAAACATGAATAAACAAACATTGGGATCAAATAACTTTATTTCATTGATAACTGAACTGTTTACAATGATTACAAGCACAAATGTCACAGTCTCCCCTACTTGTGGGAATTTCGTCCCGAAATTCGTTTAGAAGAAACTCGTGGGAATAGATGTGGATACTTCGCCTTCATTTGATCTTCACGTTCCCAAGTAAACTCAGGTCCACGTTTAGATTCCCAGCGAACTTTAACCAATGGAATGCGCTTGCGTTTAAGCCATTTGACTTCACGATCCATAATTTCCACAGGTTTCTCAACAAAGTGTAGTGTTTTATCAACACGAATTTCGTCAAGTGGTATGTGGAGGTTCTCATCAGCTAAACACCTTTTGAGGTTGGATACGTGAAAGGTTGGATGAACATTTCCAAGTTCAGGAGGCAATTGAAGTCTGTAGGCTACCTTACCGATTCTTTCAACGATCCGGAATGGTCCAACGTATCTAGGTGCAAGTTTTCCTTTCTTTCCAAATCTGATCACACCTTTCCAAGGTGAGACCTTAAGTAATACTCGATCACCGACTTGAAAATCCAAGGGCTTGCGTTTTAGGTCCGCGTAACTCTTTTGACGGCTTCGAGTTGCCTGTAAGTTATCACGAACTTTCTTAACCTTGTCAGTTGTCTCCAGAATGAGGTCAGGTCCAGTAATCTGAGCCTCACCTATCTCATTCCAGCAGACTGGTGAACGACATTTCCGACCATAGAGAGCCTCGAAAGGAGCCATGTTGATGCTGGAGTGATAACTGTTGTTGTAGGAGAATTCAATCAATGGAAGATGTGAATCCCAACTACCACCGAAGTCGATCACACAAGCTCTAAGCATATCCTCCAAAGTCTGGATTGTTCTTTCAGTTTGGCCATCAGTTTGTGGATGATAAGCTGTGCTCAGATTGAGTTGGGTCCCCATAGCAGATTGCATGGTTCTCCAAAATCGAGAAGAGAAACGAGCATCCCTGTCCGAAATAATGTTCAAAGGAACACCATGTCGAGATACAATTTCATCCACGTAGATTTTAGCCAAATCATCAGCAGAAAAATCCTCACGGATTGGCAAGAAATGCGCTGATTTAGTAAGACGGTCCACAATTACCCAGATGGCATCGTGACCTTTCTTAGTGCGCGGAAGTTTAGTAATGAGATCCATAGCGATGTTTTCCCATTTCCAAACTGGAATCTCTGGTTGCTCCAAAAGACCATAAGGATGCTGGTGTTCGGCCTTAACCTTAAGACAAGTAAGGCATTTTGAAACGTATAAGGCAATGTCTTTCTTCATACCAGGCCACCAATACTGAGTACGAAGATCCTTATACATTTTTTCTGAGCCAGGATGGATAGAATAACGAGATTTATGGGCCTCATCCATAAGCAAAGTACGAAGATCATCTTGGCTTGGGACCCACAAACGGTCCATGAAATAATACGACCCATCTTCCTTTAGAACAAGATCAGGCTTAATGTGATAGGGTAATTCCTTACCCATCAAGTCTTGTGAAACACAAACATGCTGAGCCTGAGAAATGCGGGCTTGAATATCGGATCGAGCTTGGATAGCAGTTTGATCACGAATACAATGAAGCATAGTACGTTCCTTACGACTTAATGCGTCAGCCACGACATTTGCTTTACCAGGATGGTAGCGAATTTCGCAATCATAGTCGTTTAGGAGTTCGACCCAATGTCTTTGCCTCATGTTGAGTTCTTTTTGATTAAAGATGTGCTGGAGACTTTTGTGGTCAGTGAAAACCACGCATTTTGTACCGTACAAATAGTGTCTCCATATTTTGAGAGCAAAGACAACTGCACCCAACTCGAGATCATGAGTGGTGTAGTTTCTCTCATGTACCTTCAATTGTCTAGATGCGTAGGCTATGACTTTGTTCCTTTGCATTAGAACACAGCCAAGACCCAATTTCGATGCATCACAGTAGACAACAAAATCATCGTTGTCCTCAGGCAGAGTTAGAATAGGTGCATCACAAAGCTTCTGCTTCAAGGTCTGAAACGCTTCTTCTTGCTTAGAACCCCATTCAAAGGGTTTGTTTTTCTGAGTTAGAGCAGTTAGGGGAACTGCAATCTTCGAGAAGTTTTTAATGAAGTGGCGGTAGTAACCCGCAAGACCAAGAAAAGAACGAACCTCAGTAGGAGTAGTTGGCGTATCCCAATCCTTAATCGCACTGATCTTGGAGGGATCTACATGAATACCTTGTTCGTTGACAATATGTCCCAAAAATTGAACTTCCTTAAGCCAAAATTCGCACTTGGAGAATTTGGCAAAAAGTTGTTCTTTCTTTAGGAGTTCCAGAGTAAGACGAAGATGTTGCTCGTGATCAGCTTGCGTCTTAGAATAAATCAAGATATCATCAATGAAAACGATGATGAACTTATCTAAATAAGGCTTGCGGACCCTATTCATCAAGTCCATGAAAACAGCAGGAGCATTGGTCAAACCGAATGGCATGACTGTGAACTCATAATGCCCATATCGAGTGCGGAATGCTGTTTTGGGAATATCCTCTTCATGCACACGAAGTTGATGATACCCAGAACGAAGATCAATCTTCGAAAAGCAAGTAGCACCCTGTAATTGGTCAAAGATATCATCAATGCGAGGTAGGGGATATCGATTCTTGATGGTAAGCTTATTCAGCTCACGATAATCGATACACATTCTGAAGGATCCATCCTTCTTCTTGACAAAGAGAACGGGAGCACCCCAAGGAGAAAAGCTAGGACGGATGAAACCTTTGTCAGAAAGCTCCTGAAGCTGCTTAGATAGCTCTTGCATCTCAGATGGTGCAAGGCGATACGGAGCTTTGGCAATAGGATTTGCACCAGGTACGAGATCGATATGGAACTCGACTTGGCGTGCTGAGGGTAGACCAGGCAATTCTTCAGGAAACAGCTCCGGATAATCCCGAACAACAGGGATATCTTGAATAGACTTACCTTGGTCTTTATCTGCCGTAACATGTGCCAAGAAGGCCACATAGTTCTTTCGCAGGTACTTTCGAGCTTGAGAACAAGACATAAGCTTGAGGCTACTAACAGGTTTGTCACCACGAACCTGTAGGATCTCACCTGACGGGAGCGGCACACGAACGATCTTCTCGAAACAAACCACTTCTGCGCGATGCTTGGCTAACCAATCCATACCCACAATAATGTCGAAACTTCCAAGACGCATAGGCGTGAGGTCAATAGGAAAAAGATGGTTGCTAAGGTTTAATTGGCAGTTGCGAAGAATGGAATTAAGAACAATGGGTTCACCATTCGCAACTTCAACAGTCAAAGGTTTACCTAGTTTTGTTCTAGACACGCGAAGCAATGGTTCGAAAGATAAAGACACAAAACTTTTATCTGCCCCTGAATCAAAAAGAACAGACGCAGGTTGATTATTAACTAAGAACGTACCGTTCACCACTTCGTTGTCTGCCTGCGCCTCAACAGCATTCATATTGAAAGCTCGTCCACGAGCCTGAGCCTGAACTGGATTTGCATTAACCAGCCTTGGACACTGGTTTCGATAATGAGTCAGGTCTCCGCAATTAAAGCATGAGCCGGGAGGGTAGTGAGGTCGTGCAGCTTGCTGTTGAACAGGTGGTTGAGCTACCTGATTTCGAGCAAAACGACAAACTTCTACAAGATGACCCGACTTCCCACAGTTGGTACAGAAACGATACGGGAGTTGTTGCTGATGATGACTATTGCACCTATTGCACAAAGGTGCATTCCCTTCATACCGTTTCTTCGCGGGAGGCTGCGCTGGCTGATTGGGTGCTGCCTGGTTCTGTTGGGCAATGATTGCAAAATTTTGGGAAGCCTTTCGCTTCCTAGAGCCCCTTGATGAGCCAGAATCCTACCCTTTCTTACCTTTCTTGCTATCCCCTTTGTCAGAATCCTGCTTCTTACCCTTGTCACCCTTCCTATGCAATTTCCCCTTTCTGACCTGCGATTCTGTTAATGTCGCAGCTAACTCAATGGCCTGACGGACAGTGGTAGGTTTACTCCCGGTAACAATGTCATGCACAGAATCAGGTAGACCATCGATGTATCTTTCGATAGCTTTGTCAAGTGGGGTGACCATTGTTGGGCATAGCAAACTCAACTCTTCATATCTATCAGTATACGCCCGGTGCTCACCACTAACCTGTTTCAGATCGTCAAACTCCTTTTCCAACTTTCGTAGCTCATGACGAGGACAGAACTCACTCATCATGAGAGTCCTTAGCTCAGCCCATGATTGTGCTAAAGCGACTTCAGCACCTCGATCTCTCATAACCCCGTTCCACCATGTCAACGCCCTCTTCTGAAAGACACTTGAAGCAAACTCGACCTTGCGATTATCAGGACACTGAACATGACGAAAAGTATTCTCAATGCTCTCAAACCATTGAAGAAGCCCAGTTGCTCCTTCGGTACCACTGAACTTGAGTGGTTTAGCCGAATTGAAACTCTTAAAGTTACAAGGAGCGTTCTGATTGACGTTTGCTTGGTTAAACGGAGCAATAAGATTCGGGAATGCCGCAGCCATATGCTGTTCGATGATTTCCGCCAGTTCGGCATTGGGTAGCTGATTTTCGCGTCGAGGAGGCATGCTAAAGAAAAGAGGAAAACACGAGAGGAAACGAGTGAGATGATTAGATGAAAAGAATGAGATGAAACAAAATCAACAAAGCAAGGATGGTGGTCATTTGTCCGTATCACAAAGCAAACAAATGACGCACAGTGACTAATCAAAGTAAATGGATCTATAAACAATGCTTAACGAAGACATGCTCGCCTATAAGTGAACACTCACCCCAAGAGTTCCCAGGTAAGAGTGACTGGTCCGATTATGTGGATTTGTACGAACACTCTAGCCTTAGACAGAAAACTCAGGGTACAGGCATTCACCCTTCCAGTTTGCACGTGTTCACATCATTTAGACCCAAACTTTGACGAGATTTTGAAAACTCGAAAGGCACAAGGCCAAAAGAATCATTAAAGCAAATGATAAATTTCCAAAATCAATTTGAAAAGTCAGAAGGGTTCAAAACAATAAAATAGATCATTTGAAAAAATAGAGGATTGTTTTTCAGAAATCGTTTTAGAAATCTGGGTTCTTGTTTTGATGATCACCTAAGGATAGGTGAAGTGCATGTTTTAAAATCTAAACACAAGACAACTTGTGTTGGGGTCCTAGAAAGGTTATAGTCTAGGTCAAGGCATTACTAATAACCTAATTCCCTATAACCATTGGCTCTGATACCAACTCTTCTGTCACACCCCGACCACGTAAAACATCAAATCGTGGCGGAAACGTCGGGGAGTGTTGTAACAGAATTATTGTTTCACAACCATGGCATTTAAAGTTATATTTTATTTATCAATAAAAGAGGTACATTGTCTTGAAATTACTGAAACATAGAGTACATAACATGTTTTAATTAGACTAGCTTCATTTTAAAGTCACTAAGGCCCAAGTCCACCCTAGCGTATCACGATCAAGCTATGCATTAGCTCCTGAAACACATGTGAAAATAAAGTACGTTAGCATAAAAATGCCAGTGAGTAACATAGGTTTTGTGAAAATAGGATTCATGACTTAGGTTTTAGAAAAGGGTTGTTTAACAAAGTCAGTCATGATCCTTGTAACATGTTTTGTTTTATAAATCATTTGAAAAGCGATGATAAAGTAGATGATATGTGAAAAAGTAATGTAAGGTTAAATGAATAACTAAGTAAAATGAGTTTGTATATATATTTATCGAACAGTGTTGTAAAACAATGTCTTATGAAAAATGTGTTATTTGTAAGAAAAATGATTAAGTCCAAGTTGAATGACTTAAATAAACCACCCAATGAAAGTTGCCCATGTCTAAACCATTTGCCCAATGTTATTGTGAAAACCATGTCAAAATGTATATATATCAATATCAACATTGTCTATGTCAAATATCAATCATGTAATGTGTAATCAAAATGTCAATGTATGGTTAGTGAAATATGTATCAACTAAACCATAGGAAAAATGCACAAAACAGTGTATTGAAGTAAAACATGGTTTAAATCAACGCTATGTTTTGGGGAAAATGCATGCTATAATGAATACAAACATTTATGCGGTATTGTGAAAATGCATGCATTCAAGCCTTGCAACTGTGGTGATAAACCTTTAAACAAATTAAAGGTCTATCTGTCTAAATGTTTTAATTGAATTCGGTCATTCCTTCCAATCCAAACATACCCAGGATTTCAGGAACGGGAGTTGTCAATTCCTATGGTACCATTACCTACTAACGAGCGGCGTGATCAATGTTAATGAATGTATATTGTCCCACTTAAACAAACCAAATGTCATACCCAAAATGTAAGCATGAAAATGTCATGTAAAACAAATGCACTAAGTATGATGAACATACATAGCGTGAAAATGTCATGTAAAACAAATGCACTAAGTATGATGAACATACATAGCGTGAAAATGTCATGTAAAATAAATGTACTAAGTATGCGCTAAACGAACATACGTAGCATAAAATGTCATGTAAATCGAAGTATTTAATGAACATAGCAAGTGTATGATGAGAAAACATGAAAGCACGAAAGTAACAAGTAGGCACATGTGTTTCACCCCAAAATGTTTGAAAAACAGTAAAAGAGGGGACTATGTACTCACTTGAGATTGCTTAGAAGTCGTAGAACAACCACCAAGCAATGTTAGAAGATCACGGAATCAAACAGCACCTATAAAGGCATCTATATTAATAACCGGACCTAACGGAGGATCGGGTAGTACGAGGGTTCGCAAACCAAATAAGTGTGGGAACTTATGTAATATGGTTTGACAAAGCCTACATACTAAAACGAAACTTATCCTAAGTGCTTTTGACCCGTTACGACCCGCTTAGGTAGCTTATGCTACTTTAACGCGTCGTTTGCGTAAAACGCGCTTGAAACGCCTAACTAGCCCTATGACAAGCAAGATATGCCTTAACACACTTAATATTGTTGCTAAATCAGTTTAGGTGTCAAAAATTATGTTACATAAGTTTAAAATGAATTTTAGTGTAAAAAGGGCATTTTGGTAATTTACCTAAGGCATAAGAACCACTTGTCATACAACTACTTAAACGGCGTGACCATAAGGTATAACCTTGAAAGGTTATTCCCTATACACTATGGTCACCTAATATGTTTGGTCGGATCCTAATGATCGACCAAATGGGTCGGGTTCGTAAGTATAAGCGATTGATTAGATCGCTTACCCTTACGACCCTAAACAAGCACAAAACTAAAAGCGACGAGCTAAACATGCTAGAACATGTTTAGAAAATAGGTTTTGGTATTAAAACAAACGGTTTTAATACCCTAAAGTAGTTTGGTTACAAAATGCGCAAGAAAACGCATTTTGACCGAAACTACGGCTCGTCACTAAGCCTAGATAACGTGGTAATCAGTAGGTATAGTCGCTAGGGACTATAACCAACGTGATTACGCTCACGTTATGAAGTTCAAACGAACTTCGCATTGACCATAAACTGGTCAATGCAGAAAGTCAAACAAAGTTTGACTTTCGGACTCGAAAAGCAATAAAAGAACGAAAGAATACTTACAACGGGTCCCCGCGAGATTGAATTCCGAGTACTCTCAGGTATGAAGTGTCAAAGCACCCCAACTTAGAGAGCAACCTCTGAATTCAAGTGTGAGGGAAATGGGCAAGACATGGAGGGGTATATATAGGATTTGGTGAACCGTTAAGATCGTTCCTCGCAAAGCGTGCTTCGATCTTGGCCATCCATGTGTACCCATAGTTTTTAAAAACCATTTGAGCCCATTATTTCAGTCCCCTGATTCGAAAATACCATTTGCAATGGGTTTTTGAGTGCATAACAGCTGTTAGCAGCTGTTAAAACTGTTTTTGCAGTTCTGGGGACCTCACGCGGCCCGCCTAAGGATTGCATGAATGTTCACGCGGGCCGCCTGGGCAAAGTTTGACAGATTTGTCAGTTTTGGTCCCTGCAGCTTAGAAACATGCGTTTCGGCCCATTTTTGACACGTTTAAGCCCCGTTAACCTCATTTCAAGGCTCTAAAATGAAGTTAAAGTATAGGGGACTCAAAACATGCTCAAAAATATCTCGGATGTCGGTCCGTTTGGTCGTACGATCGCGATGTTCGCTTAATTACGACGGAATGCGCATAAGCGCGAAAAACGATCCAAATTGCGCGACGAATGGATTTTTCTCATGCCAAACATTAAAACATAATATTTTAATGCTTACAAAAATTTTTGGATGTCCGGAAGTAATCAGAACGTAAGATATGCGCGAAAGTGCAAACTTATGCACTTTTTGACACTTTTAGTCCCTGAATGAGCATAAAGTTTATTTTAGCACACCGAACCCCTCAAAGCCTATTTCTAAGCTATGTAAAGGATATTTAAGGTGTGTTTAACTTATGATCATGTTCCGGAATGTTCGTTACAGTTCAAATCGGCATACTTTCGCAGTTTGTCAATTTTAGTCCCTGTAAGCGAATTAACTGAATTTTGCCATACCAAAGCCTTCGAAACTTATTTCTAAGTTATGTAAAGGTTATTTAAGGTATGTTAAGAATAAAATGATGTTCCGGAGTATTTGTTGCATATAATTGATTACGTTTTCGTACCAGTTTGCGTAAAATTCTCCAGAAAGCGATATAGAGTTTGAAATCGAATAAAGCCAAAACATGAAAAACATCAAACATGAATAAACAAACATTGGGATCAAATAACTTTATTTCATTGATAACTGAACTGTTTACAATGATTACAAGCCCAAATGTCACAGTGCAGGCCAGTTCCTGATCGAATCTACCTTGGATGGATCGACATGAATCCCATCCCTGTTCACCACATGGCCTAAGAAGTGGACTTCACGAAGCCAGAAGTCGCATTTAGAAAACTTGGCGTACAATTGCTCCTTTCGAAGAAGTTCCAAAATCAATAGTAGGTGCTGTTCGTGCTCCTCTTGACTCTTGGAGTAAATCAGAATGTCGTCGATGAAAACGATGACGAACTTGTCTAGATAGGGTTTGCACACCCTGTTATAAGGTCCACAAATACGGCAGGCGCGTTCGTTAACCCAAATGGCATGGCGGGAAACTCGTAGTGACCGTAGCGAGTTCTAAAAGCGGTTTTAGAGACGTCCTCATCCCGGACTCTCAGCTGATGATACCCTGACCTCAAGTCTATCTTGGAGTAGTAGCTCGACCCTTGCAACTGGTCGAATAAGTCATCTATACGCGGAAGAGGATAACGGTTCTTCACCATCACCTTGTTCAGTTCACGGTAGTCGATGCACATCCTGAAAGTGCCATCCTTCTTTTTCACGAAAAGTACTGGAGCTCCCCAAGGCGATGAGCTTGGACGAATAAAGCCCTTTTCCAAGAGCTCTTGTAGTTGCCTTGACAATTCTTCCAGTTCAGTTGGAGCCAAACGGTACGGTGCACGGGCTATTGGTGCTGCTCCAGGAGCTAACTCAATCTGAAATTCGACCTGGCGATGAGGCGGTAGCCCGGGTAAATCTTCAGGAAACACCTGAGGAAAGTCGCATACTACTGGAATATCCTCCAATTTCTTTTCTTTCGCTGATGCGTCAGTGACAAGTGCCAGAATGGCGGTATGACCCTTTCGCAAACATTTCTGCGCCTTCAAGAAAGAGATGATGCCAACCACAGCACCACTCTTGTCGCCTTGAACTTCAAGAGGTTCTCGACCAGATCGAGGAATGCGAATTACCTTTTCCTTGCATACGATTTCCGCTTGCTGTTGGGATAACCAATCCATCCCAATGACTATACCGAAGCTACCCAAAACTATGGGAATGAGATCAATCGAGAAGGTCTGACCCGCTAGAACGATGTTACAACCCTTGACTATATGCGTGGCTTCCACACTTTTACCATTTGCTAGTTCTACGACATGTTTGGTGTTTAGGGGTGTTGGTGTACGTTTTAACAATTTACTCATTTTCAAAGACATATAACTCGTATCCGCACCCGAATCAAACAAAACAGTAACATAGATATCATCGAGAAGAAACTTACCCATAACGACGTTGGGATCATTTCTGGCATCACCCTGCCCCAACACAAATGCACGACCCCTAGCTTCATTGTCATTGTTGTTCCCACTGTTGTTGTTGTTGTTGCCATTGCCATTTCCCTGATTGTTGTTGTTGTTGTTCTGGTTCCTGATTAGCTGAGGGCAGTGCCTTTTGAAGTGACCCTCTGCACCACAATGAAAACATCCCCTGTTGCCCTGTTGCTGATTCTGCTGTGCTGGTGGCTGCTGCTGATTCTGATTCGCAGGTCGAGGGCTTCTACAATCCTTGGCCTCATGACCCAACTTGAGGCATCTTTGGCAGCGACCCTTGTTACACTGGCCACTGTGGTGTCTGTTGCAGGTGTTACACTTAGGAAGGTTCCCTCGATATCCGCCCTGCCTGTGACTGCCGGAAGATTGCTGACTGGGACTCTGATAACTGTCAGTCTTTCGCTGCTGAACTTGTGACTGAACTGAAGCTGACCCCTTGCTGGAATCCCCATCCCATTTTCTCTTGTTGTCACTGGGAGTAGCAAGTGTAGTAGCAGTGGTAGCGGTAGCAGTAGCGCTGATACGTTTAGGCAGCCTGTTCTGGTCCACTGCCTGATCTGTGAGACGGTGAGCGAGGCGTTGAATGGCCTGGATGTTGTCAAGATTGGCCGATGTTACATGACTCTGAATTTCCGGCGCAAACCCCTTGAAATACAGCTCAATGCGCTTGATTGGAGGGTCCACCATAGTTGGACACAGCACGGCCAGTTCGTTTGACCTCTTGGTATAAGCTTCGATTTCTGACCCAGTCATTTTCAGATGGTACAACTCATCTTCCAACTTGTGGATGTCTTCCCGAGTGCAGTATTCCCTTTTGATCAATTCCTTGAAATCATTCCAAGGGGTGGCTGTAACACCTCGAAATTTTGTGTCCAATGATGTGTTAACACGTGTCATTTGATTACACGTGGCATTGATATTAAATAAAGGACTAACATTAACAAACCTTGAATGTATGTAAATTCGAGGGTTATAAATGTCAAGCAAGGGTAAATATACTGTATAGTAACCCTAAGTAGTGCTTGTACCCTCAAACGAATAAATCATGGATCGTACGGAAGCGAAACGCGGAAGAAAGTGAGAGATTACAAGCTACAGGGGTTAACTGTGTCAACATGTTTAATTATACCTCTGAGTGACCCTTTAACGCTCCCGAGGCTTTGTAACAGTATTATACGCTCACTAGAACATACTGTATAAATTCCGCGAAGTTCCGTTTTAAAACGAGAAAGTTATGATTGAATTCGTATGAGAAGGGTTAAAAGCGTCAACAATAAAAGTTAAGGCTTTCAGAATAATTAATAAACTAACCAGGGACTAAACTAAGCGGGTAAATAACACGAGGTCCTTAGTTGTAATTAACCGAGGGCCAAACCGCAAAGTTACCCCTTCAAACCCGAAAGGTCAGGTTAATAATTACGAAAGATTTCGTTATTAATTACCAGAATTTCGTAATGATTATAAAAGATTTTAAAAACCTGAAAATCAAGCCTCTCGCGACCCGCGTTGTGTTTTGGGTTAAGTGGAGGCGGGCCGCGAGCCACCTCCTTTACGCGCCTGAAGTTTGAATCTCAGGCGACCCGCGTTCAAATGCATGGAAAACTTCCATGCGGGCCGCATTGGACGCCCAGATGCAGAAAGTTTGTATTTTCTTGCCTTTTGAGCTTGTGAATGATCAAAACGCCAATAAAAGAGGCATGGGCGCCCCCTACTCGACCCATAACCCTCTAGGACACATGCCAACCATCCATGATCAGTTGTAGGGTGTTGTGTGATGATCTTGGACCTTGACTTTGGCTATAAATAGCATACTTGTGTTCATAACTTTCATCACAACACAACAACACTTCTCTGGCCATTCTAAAGTCTCTCAAGTGTTCTTCATTGCTCTCTAAGCAAGTCTTAACTTCTGTAAGTTCATTAGATCCTTTGTAGTTCAATTTATGCTTCGAAAATCACTAGAAACCAAACCGTCGTAAATACGGTTTGACTTTAAAATAAATCCGAGATGGTTCAGTCTTATGACGAATCAAAGGTAGTTATGAGTTGGTATTAATGTGGGTAGTAAACCTCTAAAAGGGTTCCCTCTGATCACCACTCTAACTAGCTCAAATGTCGAGTCAAACGAACGGTTAAAAAGTCAACAGAAAGCTATTTTTGCGATTTATGCATAATCTGTAATGTATACGCTATGAAACCTGTTTTGGCACTCATAAAACATGATATTAAGTATATAAACTTGTTTACGCTCGTTTGAATCGACCATTTGCTATATTGACCCGGTTCGGAGCCGAATGTCGCAAAAGTTTGACTTTTGCTTTGACTTCAGTTCTGACCCGTTTTAGTGAGGTATAGATATGCCTTAGGACTCTCTTAGGACCAGGTTACATGGTGGTATAAGCCTCTGTGACCGGTTCATGAATTGTCCGAGTCTTTTACGCATTTCCGTTAATCGCCTAAAAGTTGACCATAACGGCCTTTATAAAATAAAACGAGTATTTCGGACACGTGAACGGACCATAACCTTGCTTACTAAATTATAAGCATGTCCTTAAAGTTTCACGTCAATCCGAGGTCTAGAATGAGAGTTATGCTAAATAGCGCAATTATAAGAAACTTTTGTAATAAACGGCGCAATTAGCATAACACCCATCTAAACCAAGATTTCGTCTCCAAAACTTTTACCCACTGTTATAAAATAATATTTTTGGAATTTTAAGAATTTTTAAATAATTTTTACCTTGCTCATAACCTGCGGTTATGGCTACGGTTCGGTAAATACCGAATATGCTCTTTTCGGCCAAAACGTGAGTTCTACAAGGTCTTTTGACCCGATTCCAGTTGCCACTGATTTTAAATAATAAATAAAGTATTTTAGACTTTATAAACTGTTCGGGAAACTCAGATTTCCTGTAGAACTCGAAAAGCTCTTTAAAAGTCTTTAAAATGACCGAAAAGCCCCTACGGGGCGTAATATTAACTTAAACTCGTTACGGGCATCACGGAAGGTATCCTACTGATACCACAACCTCTTTAAGGCATATTGACTTAGGAAATAAGCGTAAGACTCTCATGGTTAACCGTTTCGCCTATTGCGCGCACGGTTCGGCTTATGAAACTAGTTTTCATAAATTAGCCGATACGGGTCAAACTGTATTATTTTGACCCCAAAATACAGAGTGTGAACATTGAACCCATATAAAACAAGTCTCTGAACTTGTTTGGGGCAGAATCACATTCCATTCTCGGTTTTCGCCTTTCACGCGATTAAACCATATCTATATATCAGAACCAACCGGTCTAGGCTACGACTAATATAAAGACCCGTTAGGATTCTAAGAGGTTAATTAAAACCTTCGTTCCAGATTAGGAGCCCCAGTAAAAGCTATCGGTGATTTAATCAAATTAAGGAATATACTTGCAAAGGTAAATACTTTTAACTTATTTCCCCTATACGGGCTTGGGATACGGTATAATAATACCTCTTGATTGAGCATCATACCTTCCATCGCTGAGGTGGTTAAATTGTATAATGTGATCGGCTCATTTAAACAGTTTTGTTTCTTAAAAGCCTTTGGGGGGTTAATGACCGTTGTCCCGGATATCCTTGGCATCATTTTACGAAATGGCCACGACCTCGACATCCCGGTGTAGGCGTACACCCGGTATATATTGTCGACACTTAATTAAAAGACGTAGCCGTTGGTTTCTATACTACGGTTTTACGCAATGTGGTGTGTCTATTAATCTTTAACCCGGCACGATCCGGGCTACTGAACGCATAAAAGAACATGTAATACGTTCACAAGATTTTAATAATTTTCCCAAGTTATAAAAGAATTTGTGCCTTGTGCATTCAAATCAATTTTAATGAACATTTTCAAATATGTCAGTTGAACGTATTTACCAGTGTAAACTGACGTATTTTTCCCCAAAAGATTAAGTGCAGGTACTATACGAAATTGGCTGGTAATAGCTTCCTAAGCATCACGAATAGTCTCGCAAACTCTATGCCGTATCTGATTGAACAATATTTTATTATTATTTTGATCCGCTGTGGATACATTCGACTTCTGTAATACTTTTGATATTACAACCAGAGGTTGAAGTATATATTTATCTTTAAAGCTTCCGCTGTGCATTTATATAATTGTGTGGTTTGACTATATTGTTGCCAACTACGTCACGGTAATCCCCCACCGGGCCCACCGGTGATACACGTGGAAATCGGGGTGTGACAGGTTGGTATCAGAGCCAACATTGAGTGAATTAAACACTATCCTATTGTGTTTAATCTCAATGACACAATTGCACATACTTGAGTCTAGGCAAGAACTTAGGACAAATTCGAATTGTTATTCCAATTTTGTCTTTTTCTTTTATTATTGGTATTCAAAGTTTTATAAAGCAGGAAACATGCCACCAGTAATATTCCAAGGAAGAGGAAGGGGAAGAAGAGGCAGAGGAGAGATCGTTACTCATCACGATCACGAAGCCGGACCTTCTGGTACGCGAGCTCCTTCGACTACAAGGAGTGAAGAACCACAGAGGCGAAGAGACCTTTACGAACCTGCGAGGCATTCCACCTCGCACAGCTCGACGCCATCATACCGGCACTCATTCGGGCCAAATTCAGAGAATGATCCCAACAACCCGCAACCTTCCTTCATACCTCTACAACGTTCGGTATCGCACCGAAATTACGACGACCCTACTCCATACTTCATAGGTCAGTTTAATCCAGCTGACTACATTCAGGAACCTTCAGGTTTTGTTCCATTAGGGCCACAAGATCACTTCTCCGAAGACCATATGGATGAAGATACTGATCCAACAGAACCTGCTCATGGTACGCCCACGCATCCGATAGAAGTCTCTGATGGGTCATCCTTCCATGGCACACCCTATCAGGGACCAGATAGTTTCCAAGCGTTGTTCGACCGACATGAGTGGTACTACACACCACCTCAACAGACATCACAACAACCGCGACATCCACAGGATCCCTCTGAGGATTCACGCTTTGTGGCAGTTACGCCACCACCTCCGCCACCGGCGAAACCAGCAATGCCTGATCCGCCAAGGCGTAGGAGGACGAATGCTCGTATGTCCACACGAGGAGGAGGAGGTATCCACTTCAGCACCCCTCGACACTCTAGTAGTAGCCACTATCCGCCACTACAAGAAGAAGGACCTTCAAGTCCTATACAGGAGGCGAACTCCGCACCAGCTGCACCAAATTCGCCACCGTTTGGGTATGACCAACCCATACCTGCTTACACGGGTCCAACGGCTTACAACCCGTTCGAACCGTCTCAGGCACATTACAACTACAATTATGAGCGCGACCCATATGTGGTGTCGGCTAGATATAATGCACGCTACCCTGACGGAGCTCATGGGAACATGGGAGCACCGGACTACTCAGCTCATGGGTATCCAATACCTCCCAGACCTCCAGTTCCGCAACAAGCGCCACAACTGTAACACCCCCAAAATCCCACTTGCGGAAATCCCGCGAGGCATGTTACACATCAGAGTTCGAGCCACCAATCACATTGAACCAATAGTAAATACTTAAATAAAACATAATATCAAATCCCAAAGTGTTGTGTAGCGGAAGCATTTAATAAATCGTTTAGCAATTGTTTCATAATAATACTTAAAACCAATGTATCCAATGTAAATTAATCCAAGAGCCTCGATCCATGACCACTCCAGCACTCCCAGATAGCAAGTCCATGTTCCAAGTGTTAATGACCTACAAGCATGCAGACAAGTGCGTCAGACTACGCTGGTGAGTTCAAGGTTTTGTTAACGTGTTGTGTTACCAGATATATGTTAATGTGATTCGATGCTGCGTTACGATGTTGCTCATGTTAGATACCATAGGGAGTGTGCCCATGTGTATCCGGGGAGTGGGTACCCCTTAACGACCGTTTGCTATGTTGCCATCGTTAGATACCCTAGGGAGTGTGCCCATATGTATCCGAGGAGTGTGCCTCTAACAACCATAGCCCTAACCAGGTAATTAGTTCACGCCCGTCCTTACGGCCCGGTGTGAGGTTTCCCACCTAATAGCGCTATCAACTAATTACCCCCATTGCCCTCCAGGCAATAACCAAAACTGATTAAGTTGTTTACCCAATGTTTCCCTTCCAAATGTTTACCAGTTGTCCCAAACCACCGGGACGCATGCTTGAGAAAATGCAATGAACTCACCTGGGGTTGCTCGGTATGATTCACACAGTTCAATTAAGTTATAGAGCGATTAACCACGTCCTACCACAGTTATTATGCGGGTCAGATTCGTATACAAGTAGCGCACTTATGTTCCATACATATTGTAACAGGTTGTACAAGTATTCGACATTACATTCCACGTATAGGTATCAGCGTAAACAATCATGTAAACAAGCAGAGTCCAAGTATCTGGCCCAATCAGTTGGGCTCGTAACAGTGTGCAGGTAACAACTTTCCATGATTACACAGCAACAATCACTCCGTAAATCCAGCTAACAACTTATCAGTTTCACAAATCAGATCAAACACCATGTTTTAACAATTTTACATATTCAAAACATCATCAACAAGAACAGTAATTCAAAATCAACATAATATGCAACCGGATCATTTGATTAACAACTATACGGCTCTAAATCAATGACATGTAACCCGAATCATGGCAACATACGTTTAACATAAACATGTCCGATTTAACAAGCATTCGGTTCAACATCATCTTAACAAGAATCCGAACAACATATTGCAAGATATCCGATTATCACGTAAACATCCCTACTCATGAATTCTAACACATAATCATATACAATCACATCATCATTTACGAATAATCAAGCACTAACCGATTGATAGAAGGTGATCCGATTCGGGAAAAGGTCTTCGAGGGAAAAGAAAGTGATGGCCACCGGCTTAGAGAGAGGAGAGCACTAGAGTTTGTGTGTGTTGTGTTGTTTTAACCAAAAGAGAAAACAACCCTAAGGGTGTTTGCTTATATGTGTACAAGAGGGAAAGAGGGAATGGGCCGAACCCCACTTGGGTTGCCCCTTGGTTCCAGTTACAAGGATTACAGCCCGAATGGCCTTGTGTGCTTGATCCATGTTGTGCGGTTTTAGTTCGAGTAACATACATACAAGCATTTAATTCGTAACATACAATAGAAACACATATCACGTAAACATGCATTCATTTGATTAAAGTAGCTCACGTAAGCACGTAGTGTTACAGAAAGTAGGTTCAAATTACGAGTTGTCACAGTATCCCCAACTAAAAAGAAATTTCGTCCCGAAATTTGGTACGCACTCATTGAGAAAGCTAGATAAGTTAAAGCTAGGTAGGTTATATCGTTTGCTGGTTTTCCTGGGGTGTCACATCCTCCCCAACTTGAATGGGAATTTCGTCCCGAAATTCGCTAGTTGCATCAACACTAGGTTCGCTAGGTTTTGATTGGTCTTCGGGGAACAAATGTGGATACTTAAGTTTCATCTGGTCCTCGCGTTCCCACGTGAACTCTGGACCACGTCTTGAGTTCCAACGAACTCTCACAATCGGTATACGGCTGTGTTTACGAACTTTAACTTCCCGATCCATAATCTCAATTGGTTCTTCGACACACTGCAATTTGTCATCTATCTTTAGCTCTTGGAATGGTACTACTAGTGTTTCATCAACCAAACACTTCTTTAGCTGCGATACGTGAAATACATCATGGACATTACCCAACTCCGCCGGTAATTCCAACCTGTAGGCCACCTTTCCAATCCGTTCCACAATTTTGAAGGGTCCTACATAACGAGGGTTTAGTTTGCCGCGTTTCCCAAAACGCACCACACCCTTCCAGGGTGAAACCTTTAACATAACGCGGTCATTAACTTCAAATTCCAACGGTTTACTACGCTTGTCAGCGTAACTTTTCTGACGATCGCGGGATGCGGCCATACGGTTTCGGATCTGCACAATGCTTTCTGATGCCTCAAGAACAAACTCAGGGCCTGTGATCTGACTATCACCCACCTCATGCCAACAGAGAGGTGAACGACATTTCCGTCCGTACAGTGCTTCGAACGGAGCTGCCTTAATACTTGAATGGTAGCTGTTGTTGTAGGAGAATTCTATCAACGGTAGGTGCTTCTCCCATCCTTTTCCAAAGTCGAGTACGCATGCCCGTAGCATGTCTTCTAGTGTTTGGATGGTGCGCTCGCTTTGACCATCCGTCTGCGGGTGATAAGCGGTACTCATGTCGAGTTGGGAACCAAATGATTTATGCATTGACTGCCATAACTCTGAAGTGAAACGCGGATCTCGGTCCGAAATGATAGAAGTTGGCACCCCATGCCTAGAAACCACCTCCTTAAGATACACTGCTGCCAGCTGGGAGAATTTGTCCGTTTCCTTGATTGCTAGGAAGTGTGCTGATTTCGTGAGGCGATCAACAATCACCCAAATGGTATCGTTCCCAGCCTGAGTTCTGGGTAATCCTGTCACAAAATCCATAGCGATCTGTTCCCACTTCCAGGTGGGTATTTCTGGTTGCTGCAGTAGGCCTGAGGGCTTTTGATGTTCCGCTTTGACTTTAGCACAAGTCAAACATTTGCTGACGTAGGTTGCTATGTGAGCCTTCATGCTAGGCCACCAGTACGTAGTTTTTAAGTCATGGTACATCTTATCTGATCCAGGATGTACAGAGTAACGTGATTTATGTGCCTCTTCCATTACAAGTTCTCGTAAGTTGCCAAAGAGTGGGACCCAAATGCGTCCAGTTACGTAGTAAGCGCCGTCTCCCTTTTGTTCTAGTCGTTGCCTCGAGCCACGTAAAGCTTCAGCTCGAACATTCTCTGGTTTTAACGCTTCTAACTGAGCGTCTCGTATCTGAGTAGGAAGGTTGGACTGGATCGTGAGTTGCAATGCTCGCACACACCTAGGTGCATTATCCTTTCTGCTGAGGGCATCAGCTATAACGTTCGCCTTGCCCGGATGATACTTGATGGCACATTCATAATCGTTCAATAATTCCACCCATCGTCGTTGTCGCATATTCAACTCTTTCTGGTCGAAGATGTGCTGGAGGCTCCTATGGTCGGTGTAGATGGTGCATTTGGTACCGTACAGATAGTGCCTCCAAATCTTCAACGCAAATACCACCGCTCCTAACTCTAAGTCGTGTGTCGTGTAGTTCTTCTCGTGCACCTTCAGCTGACGAGAAGCATAAGCTATCACCTTCTCGCGTTGCATCAACACGCAACCGAGACCCTGAATCGAAGCATCACAATAAACCACAAAATCTTCGGTTCCCTCTGGTAGCGACAAAATCGGTGCACTGCAAAGTTTCTGTTTTAACAACTGGAAGGCCTCTTCCTGCTTTGTTCCCCAAGAGTACGCCGTGTTCTTCTGTGTCAGTGAGGTGAGGGGTTGCGCAATTTTCGAGAAATCTTTAATGAACCTTCGATAATACCCTGCGAGACCAAGAAATTGCCGCACTTCAGACGGAGTCTTTGGTGCCGCCCAATTCTTAACTGCATCCACCTTCGCAGGATCCACATGTATCCCTTTCTCGTTGACAACGTGCCCAAGGAAGTGCACTTCTCGAATCCAAAAGTCGCACTTAGAAAACTTCGCATACAGTTGTTCCCTTCTCAAAAGTTCCAAGATGAGACGTAGGTGACGTTCGTGATCTTCCTTTTTCTTCGAATAGACTAAGATGTCATCAATAAACACTATAACAAACTCGTCGAGATATGGCTTACATACGCGGTTCATGAGATCCATGAAAACCGCTGGTGCATTGGTCAATCCAAACGGCATGACCAAAAACTCATAGTGTCCGTAGCGCGTTCGAAAAGCTGTCTTGGGAACATCCTCTTCCCTAACCCTTACCTGGTGATAACCTGATCTTAAGTCGATCTTGGAATAGAAGCTTGACCCTTGCAGCTGGTCAAACAAGTCGTCGATGCGTGGTAACGGATAGCGGTTCTTAATGGTCACCTTGTTGAGCTCTCGATAGTCGATACACATACGGAATGACCCGTCTTTCTTCTTTACGAACAGAACTGGGGCTCCCCAAGGCGAAGAACTGGGTCGAATGAAACCCCTATCTAACAGCTCCTGTAGCTGATTAGACAGTTCCTGCAATTCTCCAGGTGCTAGCCGGTAGGGAGCTCGAGCAATTGGAGCCGCTCCCGGTGCAAGATCAATCTGAAATTCTACTTGACGGTGAGAAGGTAACCCTGGTAGTTCCTCTGGAAATACATCAGCGAATTCTCGCACCACTGGTAGATCCTCAATCTTACTCTCTTCAGACTGAGCGTTGGTAACTAACGCTAACATTGCTGGATACCCCTTTTGTAGATACTGTTGTGCGCGCATGGCCGAGATAATACCAACCATCGTCCCACTACGATGCCCTTGAACTAATAATGTCTCCCCACCAGGGAGAGGGATACGCACGATCTTCTCTTTACACAAAATTTCTGCTTGGTGCTTAGACAACCAATCCATGCCTACCACTATGTCAAAACTACCGAGCGTAACGGGAAGGAGGTCAATGTCAAACACCTGACCCACGAGATCTAGTTTGCACCCGAAAAGGACATTCGAGGCTTCTATCGTTTTACCATCTGCTAGTTCTACTACTTGTTTAACTTCTAGAGGTGTTGGGGTTATCCCTAATCGTTGACTAAACTCTAGGGACACATAACTCCAATCGGCACCCGAATCAAATAATACAGAAGCAATACGATTGTTAACAGGAAACGTACCAGTTACAACGTTGCCGTCATTCCTGGCATCCCCTGCTCCAAGCTGGAACACTCTGCCTCGAGCACCATTTCCCCCATTATTGCCGTTGTTGTTGTTGTTGTTCCCAGCATTGTTATTATTCGGGCGGTTGTTGTCGTTGGCGTTCTGGTTTAACTGAGGGCAATCCCGCTTAAAGTGGCCCTCGTCACCACACTGATAGCACCCCTTCCTGAAACCCTGGTTCTGCTGGGGTGGTTGTCCCTGTTGTCTCTGATTCTGCTGGTTTTGTTGCTGCTGGTGTTTAGGCTGTGGGGCCCTACAATCCCTGGCCTCATGGCCCGCCTTACCACACCTGTCACACTTCCGAGTACACGACCCGAAATGATGATAGCCACACTTGTTACATCGTGGCTTCTTCCCTGCATACGAACCCTGGCTGTGGCCACTTCCCTGGCCTTGATTGACAGAAGACGACTGGCTGATGTTGCGGTTGCTGTTGTCTGGCCTTTTCTGTGTCTGACCAGCACTGGATGCTTTGTCGTAGTCGCTCTACTTTCGTTTGTTATCATTAGCAGATGTAGTAGCAGTGGGTGTCGCAGCAGCAGTGGCTGAAATGCGCGGAGGTAACGAGTCGCTCTCGACCTCTTGGTCCACAATCTTATGAGTCAGACGAACAATCTGTGTTAAATCATTGAGATAGGCTGCAGTGACCAAACTCTTCACACGCGGAGGCAACCCTTTGATGAATAACTCAATCCTCCGAGACATAGGACGGGACAAGTTCGGGCACATGTCGGCCAGTTCATACGATCGCTTCACATACGCTTCGACTTCAGATCCAACCATCTTCAAGTCGTAGTATTCGTTTTCCAACTTCTGGACCTCATCCCGAGGACAGTACTCCTCCCTGATCAGTTCTTTAAAGTCTTCCCAGGTTGTGGCATTCGCTGCCTCGATGCCCAACAACTGTACCTGGGCGTTCCACCACGTTAGGGCACCATCTGCCAAGGTACCCGCAGCATATGTCCCCAGCGGGACAGTTACAGATAGCAAACACGGACTCTGCTTTCTCGAACCATCTCAGAAGTCCCACAGCCCCTTCAGTTCCGGTGAAGGTCTGTGGCTTACAGTCCATAAACATTTTGAATGTACACGCAGGCTGGTTAGGTTGAGGTTGCGCTTGCTGACCTAAATGACGAAAGGGAACACATTATAGAAGTGAAAAGACGTGTACGCAATATGAGGGTAAGAATACTTGGTACATTCCGTACCAGCTTGATAGGCTGCTAAAGCCTCAGCCACGCGGGTATTGATTAGGTCAGTCAACTCAGCCTGAGTCATGGTGATGTTGCCACGTTCGTGTCTTCGTCCACTCATGTTTCTATAGTTGGGAATAAACCGATTTAGAAATCGAAACGAGATGGAAGTTAAGTATCATACCGATATTTACGTACTACCAAGTTCACACATAGTAAGGCAGAACCCTCTTCACGCTCGATAAGCCTCACTGGGACTTGCATGCACCCCGCGCTATTATTAAGTGTGCACCCATAATAATAAGGCGATTTGCATGCTTATCTCAGTGCCTCTTAGCTTGCGCTCAAAGTTTCCCCCATTCAAACAACACAACAGATGGTATCACAGGTCTATGGTTCACATGAGTCGAAGAGTAGTGTCACACTATCAAGTCACTATGGTGTTAGATGTTTCAGTCAATATATGTTGTGAGTGTGTGGCTGCTAAGTAAATAATGTATAAAGTGAGAGAGAGACGAACCTTGCAATCTGGAGCTGAGCGTCATGATCGATTTTTCGAAGTTGTTCGGTTATAGTCTGGTTTTACAAAACGTTTTAAAACCTAGTTCACTATAACCAGTGGCTCTGATACCAACTGTAACACCCCCAAAAATCCCACTTGCGGAAATCCCACGAGGCGTGTTACGCATCAGAGTTCGAGCCACCAATCACATTGAACCAATAGTAAATACTTAAATAAAACATAATATCAAATCCCAAAGTGTTGTGTAGCGGAAGCATTTAATAAATCGTTTAGCAATTGTTTCATAATAATACTTAAAACCAATGTATCCAATGTAAATTAATCCAAGAGCCTCGATCCATGACCACTCCAGCACTCCCAGATAGCAAGTCCATGTTCCAAGTGTTAATGACCTACAAGCATGCAGACAAGTGCGTCAGACTACGCTGGTGAGTTCAAGGTTTTGTTAACGTCTTGTGTTACCAGATATATGTTAATGCGATTCGATGCTGCGTTACGATGTTGCTCATGTTAGATACCCCAGGGAGTATGCCCATGTGTATCCGGGGAGTGGGTACCCCTTAACGACCGTTTGCTATGTTGCCATCGTTAGATACCCTAGGGAGTGTGCCCATATGTATCCGAGGAGTGTGCCTCTAACAACCATAGCCCTAACCAGATAATTAGTTCACGCCCGTCCTTACGGCCCGGTGTGAGGTTTCCCACCTAATAGCGCTATCAACTAATTACCCCCATTGCCCTCCAGGCAATAACCAAAACCGATTAAGTTGTTTACCCAATGTTTCCCTTCCAAATGTTTACCAGTTGTCCCAACCCACCGGGACGCATGCTTGAGAAAATGCAATGAACTCACCTGGGGTTGCTCGGTATGATTCACACAGTTCAATTAAGTTATAGAGCGATTAACCACGTCCTACCACAGTTATTATGCGGGTCAGATTCGTATACAAGTAGTGCACTTATGTTCCATACATATTGTAACAGGTTGTACAAGTATTCGACATTACATTCCACGTATAGGTATCAGCGTAAACAATCACGTAAACAAGCAGAGTCCAAGTATCTGGCCCAATCAGTTGGGCTCGTAACAGTGTCCAGGTAACAACTTTCCATGATTACACAGCAACAATCACTCCGTAAATCCAGCTAACAACTTATCAGTTTCACAAATCGGATCAAACACCATGTTTTAACAATTTTACATATTCAAAACATCATCAACAAGAACAGTAATTCAAAATCAACATAATATGCAACCGGATCATTTGATTAACAACTATACGGCTCTAAATCAATGACATGTAACCCGAATCATGGCAACATACGTTTAACATAAACATGTCCGATTTAACAAGCATTCGGTTCAACATCATCTTAACAAGAATCCGAACAACATATTGCAAGATATCCGATTATCACGTAAACATCCCTACTCATGAATTCTAACACATAATCATATACAATCACATCATCATTTACGAATAATCAAGCACTAACCGATTGATAGAAGGTGATCCGATTCGGGAAAAGGTCTTCGAGGGAAAAGAAAGTGATGGCCACCGGCTTAGAGAGAGGAGAGCACTAGAGTTTGTGTGTGTTGTGTTGTTGTAACCAAAAGAGAAAACAACCCTAAGGGTGTTTTCTTATATGTGTACAAGAGGGAAAGAGGGAATGGGCCGAACCCCACTTGGGTTGCCCCTCGGTTCCGGTTACAAGGATTACGGCCCGAATGGCTTTGTGTGCTTGATCCATGTTGTGCGGTTTTAGTTCGAGTAACACACATACAAGCATTTAATTCGTAACATACAATAGAAACACATATCACGTAAACATGCATTCATTTGATTAAAGTAGCTCACGTAAGCACGTAGTGTTACAGAAAGTAGGTTCAAATTACGAGTTGTCACAACAACCACGTTTCTCTCCTCCTGAACAGGAAGAAATACTCCATCGACTAGATCGTGTGGAGAGAGAGTTCGAGGAAGAGAAAAAGAGCCACCGAGGATTTCTCAAAGGCTTGGCGAACCTACTAAAGGGCAAAAAGAAGAAACGTGACCACTAGCCCTTAATAGTTGTACTAATGTAATTTCTATTTTGAAATAAGTCCCTGCGTGGACACTTATCGTATTTCAGTCCCTACGTGGACTTATCTTTTAGTCCTTGCGTGGACACTTATTTTATGTTAGACCCTGCGCGGACTTGTCACTTATTTTAAACCTCTATGGAGGTATGTACTATTTGAAAGACCCACTTAGGGCAATATGTGATTGTATTTAAGATGAAGGAATTTTGTTTTAATATGTATGAAATAAATCAAAACCATTCCTTTTAAATTGATCTGCCTAAATAAAGAATCTTACGAGTGAAACCTAGCCTGGTGTCTTTTAAGATCCGGCCAAGATGGTACGACCAAATTAAAAGATTCAGATTCCCTGTTAACCTCTGCAAGCATGTTGACATTCATGGCAGATGTGATTCGTTAAAATCACACACGTCATTCTTATACAATAATCCTTTAAAGGATTTTAGAAAGACCCAACTAAATGATTTATAAATCATGGGTTAAATCATCAATAGAGATGATCACTTATTTAAAACATCCATTAGTGATGTAGTGCCTACGGGCCAACCTTATTAAAACATCCATTAGTGGTGTAGTGCCTATGGGCCGTAATAATCGTCTTATAAAGACAAAAGACAGTGGTGGTCTATGACTCCCTGCCAGAAAGGGGTAAGAGAACTACGGTTCAAACCTCTATGCCTTTGATTCTCTGAAATCTCGGCTAATATTATAAAACATCCTCGTGATTAGGCTTTATGCCGCCAATATTATTGATATAGCTAAAATAGGATATATTCAAATCCTAAGATTTAATGACTAATAAGATTAACCAAATATGGTCTCTGTTACCATGGTTGACAAGTTGTCATGAAAGACAATTGTATAAAAATCTCCTGAATAAAATTTTGTTATCTTCTGTAACAGATTCAAGTTATAATGGCGGATCCCAATGGAGAGAATAGCCATACAAATGAAGATGATTACGACAATGCGCCAGTGCATTTGACAGGCGCACAGTTAAAGGCTCTGATTGACAACGCTGTTCAGGCAGCTCTGGATCGTCAATATACTGAGTCCCAAGGCCGAACAGTATCAAAACCACCCTCCAAACCAAAGTCACAATCCAAACCACTCTCCAAACCCAAGAAAGATGATGATAACCACTCGTCCGCTGAGAATAGTATTCGTCGTGAACGAGAATATACTGATGCGTCCGGTGCCAAGGGTTGCACCTACAAGTACTTCGTGTCTTGTAAGCCCCGGGAATTCACAGGGGAAAAGGGTGCTGTTGATTGTATCATCTGGCTGGATGAGATGGACACTATTGTGGACATCAGTGGGTGCGCAGAGAAGGATGTGGTGAAGTTTGTGTCCCAGTCATTTAAGGGCGAGGCCCTGGCATGGTGGAGAGCATTGGTGCAGGCATCAGGTAAGTCTGCTTTATACAAGATGACATGGGAGGAATTTATTGCTCTCATTAAGGAAAACTACTGCCCTCAGCATGAGGTTGAGAAGATCGAGGCTGACTTTGTGTCACTGGTGATGACGAACCTGGACTGCCAGGCTTATTTGACGAGCTTCAATACGATGTCTCGCCTGGTTCCGTACCTTGTGACACCAGAGTCTAGAAGAATCGCCCGTTTCATTGGGGGCTTGGAGCCTGCGATAAAGGCGAGTGTGAAGGCCTCTCGGCCGACGACCTTCAGGTCAGTTACTGACCTCTCCTTGTCTCTCACTTTAGATGTTGTCCGTCTGAGGACGCTAAGGAGCAAGGAGGCTGAGAAAAGGAAACGTGAGGATGATACCTCACGAAGGTCAGGAAAGAAACACCGTGGAAACGGTGATGGCAAAAGAGGGTCGGAGACGAAGAAAGATGGGCAAACTGGTGAAAGACCCAATTGCAAAATCTGCAAGAAACCCCACTCTGGGAAATGTAGGTTTGGGACGAATTCACAGTCTCAGCCAAAGACTTTTGCCTGTGGACTGTGCAAGTCGAAGGATCATAAGACCGTGGATTGCAAGAAGATCAAGGATGCAACCTGCTACGGTTGCAATGAAAAGGGGCATATCAAGAGCAACTGCCCTAAGAATGCCAAAAAGGCGGAGGAGACCAAGAAGACTAATGCTAGAGTCTTCCGCATGGATGCAAAGGAGGCTGTGCTGAACGACAATGTGCTTACAGGTACTTTTCTCGTAAATAATATATTTGCAAGAGTACTTTTCGATTCAGGCGCCGATAAATCCTTTGTAGACCAAAAATTTTGCCAACTATTAAATATGCCTATCAAAACCCTAGATGTGAAATACGAGGTAGAGTTAGCAGACGGCACGATAGAAACCGTCTCCACTGTTCTAGAGGGATGTGAAATGTCCATTAAGAACCATTCTTTTCCTTTATCTCTACTTCCCTTCAATCTAGCGGGTTTCGACATAGTCCTAGGCATGGACTGGTTATCCCGTAATCAGGCCCAAATCATTTGCGGCAAAAGGCATATAGTGCTAAAGACTCCGAGTGGTGAATCGCTTACCATTCGAGGAGATACGCAGTACGGATTACCCGAGGACGTATCTATGCTCAAAGCTTCTAGGTGTTTAAACAGAGGCTGTGTCATTTACATGGCTCAGGTGATAATTGAAGAACCTAAGCCAAAGATAGAGGATCTTCCTGTTATTTCTGAATATCCCGAGGTTTTCCCCAAAGAACTACCTGGCTTACCACCGGATAGACAAGTGGAATTCAGAATAGATATCATACCTGGAGCAGCTCCTATAGCGAGAGCGCCTTACAGACTAGCTCCGACGAAAATGAAGGAACTGAGGACCCAGTTGGATGAACTGTTGGCCAAAGGCTTTATCAGACCTAGTTCGTCTCCCTGGGGAGCACCTGTCCTATTTGTAAAGAAGAAGGACGGATCGATGCGGTTGTGCATCGACTATCGTGAGCTAAATAAAGTTACCATAAAGAATAGATATCCTTTACCAAGGATAGACGATCTATTCGATCAACTGCAAGGAGCAAGCTATTTCTCGAAGATCGACTTGAGGTCGGGCTATCATCAGCTAAGGGTCAGAGATGAAGATGTACACAAGACAGCATTTAGGACTCGCTATGGTCATTACGAGTTCCTAGTGATGCCTTTTGGGCTCACAAATGCACCGGCTGCGTTCATGGATCTCATGAATCGCGTCTGCAAGCCGTACTTGGACAAATTTGTCATCGTCTTCATCGACGATATTCTTATATATTCCAGAAGCCAAGCTGACCACGAGAAGCACCTCCGTTGCATTCTCGAATTACTACAGCGTGAGAAACTCTACGCCAAATTCTCCAAATGCGAATTCTAGCTAAGAGAGGTTCAGTTTTTGGGTCACGTTGTGAGTGAGCGTGGTATCCAGGTGGATCCCGCTAAGGTAGAGGCAGTCATGAACTGGCAAGAGCCAAAGACGCCTACCGAAATTCATAGTTTCCTGGGATTAGAAGGATACTACAGGAGATTTATTGAGAATTTTTCAAGGATTGTTGCGCCCCTGACTTCCTTAACCAAGAAGAAAGAAAAATTTATTTGGGGCCCAAAGCAGCAAGAGTCCTTCGAAGTTCTGAAGCAGAAGCTAAGCAACGCACCTGTGTTGACACTACCTGAAGGTACAGATGAATTCGTAGTTTACTGCGATGCATCACACACAGGCATGGGGTGTGTGCTTATGCAGAAAGGCAAGGTGATTGCCTATGCTTCAAGACAACTAAAGGTGCACGAAAAGAATTACACCACCCATGACTTGGAGTTGGGTGCCGTTGTATTTGCACTGAAATTGTGGAGGTATTACCTTTATGGTATTAAATTTGTGATTTATTCTGATCACAAAAGCCTTCAGCACCTGTTCAATCAGAAAGAGTTGAACATGAGGCAGCGCCGTTGGATGGAAACCTTGAATGACTATGATTGTGAGATCAGGTACCATCCCGGCAAGGCGAATGTAGTCGCTGATGCCTTGAGCAGGAAAGAAAGGGTAAAACCTATTCGAATCAATGCCAAGAGCATTGAAGTCAAGAACAATTTGATTGAGAGGATATTAGCTGCACAGCGAGAGGCTGTGTTGGAAGCTAATTATCCTAATGAAAAGTTAGGAGTAACTGAGGAGCAGTTGACTCTTAGCAAGGATGGAATCCTTAGACTGAACGGACGTATATGGGTTCCGATTTATGGAGGACTACGAGATGTTATCCTCCAGGAAGCCCATAGTTCCAAATATTCGGTCCATCCTGGAGCCGACAAAATGTATCATGACTTAAAGGCAAATTATTGGTGGATAGGCTTGAAAAAGTCTGTGGCCGCCCATGTAGCAAAGTGCTTGACTTGTGCTCAAGTCAAAGCCGAGCACCAAAAGCCGTCTGGCTTGCTACAACAGCCTGAGCTTCCCGAGTGGAAGTGGGAATGCGTAACTATGGACTTCATAACCAAGTTACCAAAAACCAGGAAAGGAAACGATACAATATGGGTGATAGTCGATAGGCTGACTAAATCAGCTCATTTTCTACCCATCAAGGAGACGTATAGCTCCGATATGTTAGCCCAACTGTATGTTGATAAGATTGTAGCCTTACACGACATACCTGTGTCTATTATCTCCGACAGGGATACTAGATACACGTCACATTTCTGGAAGAGTTTCCAGCAATCTTTGGGTACGCGTTTGAACTTCAGTACGGCTTACCATCCACAGACGTACGGTCAAAGTGAGCGTACTATACAGACGTTAGAAGACATGCTTCGTGCATGTGCGATCGATTTAGGTGGTAACTGGGATAAGAATCTACCCCTAATCGAATTCTCCTACAATAATAGCTACCATACCAGCATAAAGGCTGCGCCTTTCGAGGCATTATACGGTAGGAAATGTAGATCGCCTGTTTGTTGGGCGGAAGTAGGAGAGGTCCAATTATCGGGACCAGAGATAGTTTTCCAGACAACGGACAAGATTGTCCAGATACGGGAACGTCTCAAGGCTGCCCGTGATAGGCAGAAAAGCTACGCTGATCCAAAGCGTAAGGACCTTCACTTTGATGTAGGTGAAAAGGTGTTGCTTAAAGTATCACCCTGGAAGGGGGTGATGCGTTTCGGCAAGAAGGGCAAGCTGAGTCCGAGGTACATAGGACCTTTTGAGGTCATTGAACGTGTCGGGTCAGTTGCCTATAAGTTGAACTTGCCTGAAGAGCTCAATGGAATTCACAATGTGTTCCACATCTGCAATCTCAAAAAGTGCTTCGCCGATGAATCATTGGTGATTCCACACACGGATGTGCATATAGATGAGAGCTTAAAGTTTGTAGAAAAACCCTTGTCGATTGAAGATCGACAGGTGAAGAAGCTTCGAAGAAAGCACGTACCGATTGTAAAGGTCAAATGGGATGCTCGTAGAGGTCCCGAATATACGTGGGAAGTCGAAGCCACAATGAAAGAAAAGTACCCCTATTTATTTGAGTAAATCTCGGGTCGAGATTTATTTTAAGGGGGTGAGGATGTAACACCTCGAAATTTTGTGTCCAATGATGTGTTAACACGTGTCATTTGATTACACGTGGCATTGATATTAAATAAAGGACTAACATTGACAAACCTTGAATGTATGTAAATTCGAGGGTTATAAATGTCAAGCAAGGGTAAATATACTGTATAGTAACCCTAAGTAGTGCTTGTACCCTCAAACGAATAAATCATGGATTGTACGGAAGCGAAACGCGGAAGAAAGTGAGAGATTACAAGCTACAGGGGTTAACTGTGTCAACATGTTTAATTATACCTCTGAGTGACCCTTTAACGCTCCCGAGGCTTTGTAACAGTATTATACGCTCACTAGAACATACTGTATAAATTCCGTGAAGTTCCGTTTTAAAACGAGAAAGTTATGATTGAATTCGTATGAGAAGGGTTAAAGCGTCAACAATAAAAGTTAAGGCTTTCAGAATAATTAATAAACTAACCAGGGACTTAACTAAGCGGGTAAATAACACGAGGTCCTTAGTTGTAATTAACCGAGGGCCAAACCGCAAAGTTACCCCTTCAAACCCGAAAGGTCAGGTTAATAATTACGAAAGATTTCGTTATTAATTACCAGGATTTCGTAATGATTATAAAAGATTTTAAAAACCTGAAAATCAAGCCTCTCGCGACCCGCGTTGTGTTTTGGGTTAAGTGGAGGCGGGCCGCGAGCCACCTCCTTTACGCGCCTGAAGTTTGAATCTCAGGCGACCCGCGTTCAAATGCATGGAAAACTTCCATGCGGGCCGCATTGGACGCCCAGATGCAGAAAGTTTGTATTTTCTTGCCTTTTGAGCTTGTGAATGATCAAAACGCCAATAAAAGAGGCATGGGCGCCCCCTACTCGACCCATAACCCTCTAGGACACATGCCAACCATCCATGATCAGTTGTAGGGTGTTGTGTGATGATCTTGGACCTTGACTTTGGCTATAAATAGCATACTTGTGTTCATAACTTTCATCACAACACAACAACACTTCTCTGGTCATTCTAAAGGCTCTCAAGTGTTCTTCATTGCTCTCTAAGCAAGTCTTAACTTCTGTAAGTTCATTAGATCCTTTGTAGTTCAATTTATGCTTAGAAAATCACTAGAAACCAAACCGTCGTAAATACGGTTTGACTTTAAAATAAATCCGAGATGGTTCAGTCTTATGACGAATCAAAGGTAGTTATGAGTTGGTATTAATGTGGGTAGTAAACCTCTAAAAGGGTTCCCTCTGATCACCACTCTAACTAGCTCAAATGTCGAGTCAAACGAACGGTTAAAAAGTCAACAGAAAGCTATTTTTGCGATTTATGCATAATCTGTAATGTATATGCTATGAAACCTATTTTGGCACTCATAAAACATGATATTAAGTATATAAACTTGTTTACGCTCGTTTGAATCGACCATTTGCTATATTGACCCGGTTCGGAGCCGAATGTCGCAAAAGTTTGACTTTTGCTTTGACTTCAGTTCTGACCCGTTTTAGTGAGGTATAGATATGCCTTAGGACTCTCTTAGGACCAGGTTACATGGTGGTATAAGCCTCTGTGACCGGTTCATGAATTGTCCGAGTCTTTTACGCATTTCCGTTAATCGCCTAAAAGTTGACCGTAACGGCCTTTGTAAAATAAAACGAGTATTTCGGACACGTGAACGGACCATAACCTTGCTTACTAAATTATAAGCATGTCCTTAAAGTTTCACGTCATTCCGAGGTCTAGAATGAGAGTTATGCTAAATAGCGCAATTAAAAGAAACTTTTGTAATAAACGGCGCAATTAGCATAACACCCATCTAAACCAAGATTTCGTCTCCAAAACTTTTACCCACTGTTATAAAATAATATTTTTGGAATTTTAAGAATTTTTAAATAATTTTTACCTTGCTCATAACCTGCGGTTATGGCTACGGTTCGGTAAATACCGAATATGCCCTTTTCGGCCAAAACGTGAGTTCTACAAGGTCTTTTGACCCGATTCCAGTTGCCACTGATTTTAAATAATAAATAAAGTATTTTAGACTTTATAAAATGTTCGGGAAACTCAGATTTCCTGTAGAACTCGAAAAGCTCTTTAAAAGTCTTTAAAATGACCGAAAAGCCCCTAGGGGGCGTAATATTAACTTAAACTCGTTACGGGCATCACGGAAGGTATCCTACTGATACCACAACCTCTTTAAGGCATATTGACTTAGGAAATAAGCGTAAGACTCTCATGGTTAACCGTTTCGCCTATTGCGCGCACGGTTCGGCTTATGAAACTAGTTTTCATAAATTAGCCGATACGGGTCAAACTATATTATTTTGACCCCAAAATACAGAGTGTGAACATTGAACCCATATAAAACAAGTCTCTGAACTTGTTTGGGGCAGAATCACATTCCATTCTCGGTTTTCGCCTTTCACGCGATTAAACCATATCTATATATCAGAACCAACCGGTTTAGGCTACGACTAATATAAAGACCCGTTAGGATTCTAAGAGGTTAATTAAAACCTTCGTTCCAGATTAGGAGCCCCAGTAAAAGCTATCGGTGATTTAATCAAATTAAGGAATATACTTGCAAAGGTAAATACTTTTAACTTATTTCCCCTATACGGGCTTGGGATACGGTATAATAATACCGCTTGATTGAGCATCATACCTTCCATCGCTGAGGTGGTTAAATTGTATAATGTGATCGGCTCATTTAAACAGTTTTGTTTCTTAAAAGCCTTTG
Source organism: Helianthus annuus (assembly GCF_002127325.2). Classification (NCBI taxonomy): domain Eukaryota; kingdom Viridiplantae; phylum Streptophyta; class Magnoliopsida; order Asterales; family Asteraceae; genus Helianthus; species Helianthus annuus. Next base: position 5,403,963 of record NC_035439.2, read on the forward strand.
GGGGGTTAATGACCGTTGTCCCGGATATCCTTGGCATCATTTTACGAAATGGCCACGACCTCGACATCCCGGTGTAGGCGTACACCCGGTATATATTGTCGACACTTAATTAAAAGACGTAGCCGTTGGTTTCTATACTACGGTTTTACGCAATGTGATGTGTCTATTAATCTTTAACCCGGCACGATCCGGGCTACTGAACGCATAAAAGAACATGTAATACGTTCACAAGATTTTAATAATTTTCCCAAGTTATAAAAGAATTTGTGCCTTGTGCATTCAAATCAATTTTAATAAACATTTTCAAATATGTCAGTTGAACGTATTTACCAGTGTAAACTGACGTATTTTTCCCCAAAAGATTAAGTGCAGGTACTATACGAAATTGGCTGGTAATAGCTTCCTAAGCATCACGAATAGTCTCGCAAACTCGATGCCGTATCTGATAGAACAATATTTTATTATTATTTTGATCCGCTGTGGATACATTCGACTTCTGTAATACTTTTGATATTACAACCAGAGGTTGAAGTATATATTTATCTTTAAAGCTTCCGCTGTGCATTTATATAATTGTGTGGTTTGACTATATTGTTGCCAACTACGTCACGGTAATCCCCCACCGGGCCCACCGGTGATACACGTGGAAATCGGGGTGTGACAGTGGCGTTAGCAGCTGCCAACCCTAAGATCTGAACTTGGGCGTTCCACCAAGTTAGTGCTATTCCTCCTAGCGTGCCAGTGGCGTATTTCACCCTGCGAGCCTCAGGGCACTCGCACATCTCGAACACGTACTCGAGCTTTTCGAACCAGTGGAGGAGTCCAACCGCTCCTTCAGTGCCACTAAACGTACTTGGATGACAGTCCATGAAGTTCTTGAAAGTACAAACAGGTTGTGGGGCGTGTTGACCTGCTTGTGCAGCTGCAAATGCCGCAGCTACTTGTTCATTGATAAGAGCCGTCAACTGGGCTTGAGTCATGTTCACACGTCCAGACATGATCTTCATAGTAAAAGTAGAATAAGTGAGAATGGTTCGCGAGTAGTGCGACGACAGAAGAGTGTAAGCACATAGGTATTCTCATGCAATAGCAAATAGTGAGCAATGTAATCTAAGCATACTACGTGCAAAGTTCTATGCAATTCTAGCATGTAGGCAATAAACATAAACCTTATTACCTAGGATGTCGAGTCTTGCACGTGGAGCGAAGCGTCGTTGTGGATCGTTGAGAGCACTGTTCTGGTTATAGTCTGGTTTTAATAAAAACGTTTTCCCCATATTAAAACCAAGTTCTCTATAACCAATGGCTCTGATACCAATCTGTCACACCCCCAAAATCCACCAGCGGAGTATCACCGCTTGGGAGCGTGACTGACCAGGATCAAGCCACCAATCATATTGAACATGTAATTAATAAGTAAAAATAAATGCCATTCAATCACCAATATGAAAGGTGTTCAAAACACAAGTATGTTTTCATTGTTTAGCGGAAGCGTATAAATAAAACCCAACGTAAATAAGTATGAACTGTCATAAAGTGTTTAACGTAACTTTAACGATCCGTGCCCACAACGACCAGCTCCTCCCTGTGCAAGCTCCATGTACCTATCGACCTGCAAGGCATGTAACAGAGGATCAACAACTAGTTGAGCGAGTTCACAGTAAGTAAATGCGTAATAGTAAGTTTGTTTGTAACAGATGGCTCTACTGGGCCGATAGTAAGTCCTATTGGTGGGGGCTTCCCATGTTGTATAACCACTAGACTAATCGTAACCATAAGTGTTCTACACATCCCGAGAACAGTAGTACGTATAAGTTTACGTAGGTTTTACGTAAGTATCCTTCACAACCGAGGATAGGGGTACGTGGGGTTTACGTAGGTTTTACGTAAGTGCCTGACACAACCGAGGCAGTAGTGAGTATAATTTCACGTAGGTTTTACGTGAGTATCCTTCACAACCGAGGATAACGAGTAGCATAGTATACGTAGGTTTTACGTATGTGTCCTGCACAACCGAGGACGATGGTATGGTAGTCTAGTAACAGTGTATGTATGAATCTATTCAACCTTATTCCTTCAATCCCATTCCCAAACCCTGGGAATCCCATGCCTTAGTAAGGGTGTGAACTCACCATGGTTTGCTCGGTATGCTAAGTAAGTGCTCAAATAATTCAATCACGTCCTAGGGTATGCATGTATATGATAATCAGTTCATATTCACGAAGTTGTTCATGTATAAGTATAATCACATAAGTACTAAACATGTATTCCATATCATACAAGTCAAGCATATCACTTAACAGCAGTTAATCAATCCAGTTAACATTTGGCATAGTTAAATCAAGTTACTGTGCAAAGTATTCAAATTGGCGAAACACGGTTTTGACGAAACACATATTTGACGAGACACATTCTGTTTCGCCAACTACCCTTGGCGAAACACCCCCTCTAATTCGTCAACATATCCTTGGCGAAACACTTTCTGTTTCGTCAAGATCCCCTTTGGCGAAACACTTTCTTGTTTCGTCGAAACCTTAACTAATCTAGCAAGAAACAAACATCACAACAACCTAGATGCCCTAGTGGCCGACACTTATCACCGCCGCCAAGCATCATTGGACCAAAACACAACAGATTGCCGAAAACCCCACGCATGCTAATTGTCACACAAATCAATACATGGCATCGGTTCAATCATCACCCAAGCATAATTCGACTAGCTCATCACTATCATCACATAACCGATCTTGCATACATATCAGTTCACAATCAGATGCTCATCATCATTATAAACAATAATAAAAATTGAAAGCCAAATAACAATCACATGCTAGAATTTGTACTATGGCCGACAACATGATTTTTAACCAAACTCTAATTGGACCTCTCATGCAATCTTAATCACCTTATCATGTGTAACCTGACAACCAATTAATATGAAGTGATACTTTTGACTTCTCAACCCTAGATCAACACCAAGTCATGCATATATAAAATATAGCAAATCGTGTCATACATAATCTAGCAACAACAATTATATTATTCAGGTATATTACACATAAAAGAAACCAATGGTACTAACCAAAACCGAAAGAACAATTGATCTGTAGAGAGAGCTTGGAGGAAACGATAATGCCGTCACACACACACAGAGAAGGGACTCTAGGGTTTGAGAGTTTTGTAACCGTTCTCCTAATCTAAAATATATACATATTTACGCAAACAAGTTTGGGCCGTAACTGGGCTTTGGCGAAACACCTATGGGCCAGCGAATCAGATTCGGCGAGACTAGAATTGGCGAAACACACTTGTGTTTCGCCGAGTTACTATTGGCGAATCATATTTGTGTTTCGTCGGGTCTCTATTGGCGAATCACTTGATTCGTCAAATCCTTAGTGGGTTTGGGCCGTAATGGGCTTGATCGATTACATTCTCCTATTACCCTTTAATTTACTAACAGTCTCATGTTATACTTATACAATCAACCAAGCACATAATCATGAAATCACAAAACACTTTATTATATCACCACACTTGCATTACAAGTCAAACAACAAATAGTCAAAGTCAACGGTCAAAGTCAACGTGCAATAAATGCAAGAGTGAAAGACGGAAACTCGAGTTGTCACAAATATTATGTCTTCCACGTATATCTGAACTATTAGAAGATGTCCGTTGACCTCTTTGGTGAAGAGAGTGGCATCCACTTTTCCACGGATGAACCTGTTGGCTAGCAGGTGTTGAGACAATGTCTCGTACCAAGCTCACGGGGCCTGGTGTAAACCATACAGCGCCTTATCCAGCAAATAGGCCTTGTCTTTGTGGATTGGATCGGTGAAGCCCGGTGGCTGTCCGACATATACCTCCTCTTTTACCTTCCCATAGAGAAACGCCGATTTAACATCTAGCTGATATACTTTGAAATTTTTCCATGATGCAAATGCTAGAAAGATTCTGATCGCTTCAAGTCTAGCAACAGGAGCATACACTTCTGTGAAATCTATACCCTCCTGCTGACCGAAACCCTGGACTACGAGTCGAGCTTTGTTACGAATAATAACCCCTTCGATCATCCCTTTTGCACTTAAACACCCACTTGGTGTTGATCTTCCTGTGACCATCAGGCAAATCTACTAATTTCCACACTCCTAACTTTTCAAATTGACTCAACTCTTCTTGCATAGCATTGACCCAAGAATCTTCAGTTAGTGCCTCTTTGTATGTTCACGGTTTGATCTCTGAAATAAAACAACTTAGTGAAAACTTAATTTGTAAAGGAGCTACTGTAGAATAAAAACAAGTAAGGCCTTGGTCAATTTGTCGTCTTGTGCGAACGCCTGATTGTAATTCTCCAATAATCAACTCTTCTGGATGGTATGAAAGAGTTCTTGGCATCACCTCACCTGGAACATCTACCTCGCCTTCCAGATTAGTAACATTTGGGTTTACATCGTGTTCACCAACTATATTTGTTTGACTTGAAATCTGGATCTGCTCCCCCTCAGAATTTGAATCACCACGATCGAATACTGGCATATCAGATTCTTGATTTCATTGTCTGCTGTCTGATTATCAGGAGCACGTTCTTGTTCTGAAGATTGCTGAATATCATCATGTTCTCCAACATTGCTTGGACCGGCTTCATAATCATTTGAAGTTTGTCGTTGACGCCTAAAAGACTCAGCTGGGAATCTTTCTCCTGATGACTCATACTCTCTTAGAATATCCAACTCATCAAAGAATTCTGGTTCTTCTTCTGTTTCTTCCATCATGTCAAACGAATCCCACAAAGTATCGTAGTTAAAACGCCATGAATCTCCTAGATTCTGTGGTGGCATTGTGTAACCTTGACACTCAACATTTGATGCCTCAATAATCTGCTTCAAACTTGGAACAAAGACTCGTCTTAATGGACTTGAGTAACCCACAAATATTCCTTCGATGCTCTTTGGACCAAATTTCCAAAAAGGCTCTAGAACTGTGCAGGGAGACCCAAACGGTTCTAAATATTTTAGGTTCAGCTTGCGGTTATTGATCAGCTCGAAACATGTTTTGTTGAATTTCTTTACAGTGAGAACCCGGTTGAGAGTATAGCAAGCGGCTGACACTACTTCTGCCCAAAAATTTACTGGTAGCTTTGAATCAGCATGCATCGTCCTGGCCGTTTCACTTAGCGTCCTGTTCTTTCGTTCAACTACTTCATTTTGCTGCGGAGTGTAGGGAGCACTAAATTCTTGCAGTATACCTCTCTCATCACAATATTCTTCCATCTTGTTGTTCTTGAACTCAGTACCATTGTCACTTCTGATTCGTGTCTGGTATAGGTTTTCAATCTTTCTGAACAATGCCATCAAACTTCCAAACGTCTCATCATTAGACTTCAAAAATGATACCCACGAAAATCTGGAGTAATCGTCAGTTACTGCAAGACAATAAAGATCACCAGTGATACTTTTGACATTCACTGGACCAAAAATATCCATATGAAGTCTCTCTAAAGGTCTTGAGACTGAGTTGACTTTCTTTTGAGGGTGTGATTTCTTCTTCTGCTTGCCTTTGACACGGCTAATGCACTCCCCTTCCAAATGGAAACTTTTCAAATGAACACCAGTAACTAAATCGTTATGCACCAGGTGATTCATTTTTCGCAAATGAATATGACACATCTTTCTATGCCACAATTTCGATTCTTTTTCAGTTTCTTTTGACATAAAACAATGAGCCTGGCCCGTGGTGGTAGTAGCTACGCTCATATCCAGCACGTATAGATCATTGACTCTAGGTGCTCTCATGATAACCCACTCTTCAGGAACAACAAATCCTGGTTTCAAGATCAAACATTCTTTGTCTGTGAAGTGTGTTGTATACATTCTATCACAGATTTGAGAAATACTCAAAAGATTATTCTCAAGCTCGGGGTTGTAGTTCACTCTTTCAAATGTGACAATACCATTCGATAAAGTTCCTTCACCAACTATTCGACCACCTTGATTTCCTGCAAAACCCACATATCCTCCATTAAAATCTCTAATATCATACAGCAGGGCTTTCTTCCCTGTCATGTGCCGAGAAGCTCCACTATCCATAATCCAACGCGAAACGGATCCTGGAAGCTCCTACACATATCACAATCACTTAGTTAGATTTGGATGCCATCCAAGCCTCTTTTGACTCAGGTAGCTGGAAATCAATGACAGTTCTTTTGATGATCAATGGTGGAAAATTTTTGTCATTTATCTTCAAGCTTTCTTTAGACCCAACCTCAACCTTTTTGTATAAGAAAAAATCATCTTTCTGAGGTTGACCAGATGGTTGATCTTTCTTTTGAACATCTTTCTTTTCAGAAACCATGGATTTTGATGTTTCAAGTTTTTCACAGTAATCCAAAAGAACATTCATCTTTACCGGTGTGGTAGAAGATGATTGTTTTTCTGACTCTGAAACCTTTGGTTTTGGAGAACTTGTTTTCTTTTTAATAACTTTTGGCTTCCATGTTGGTTGAGATGAGGCAACCCGTGTGTAAAACTTGTCATTTTTAGTTACCACATTCTTTACAAGTTCAGTTTTGATTTTGGTGTTTTCTTTTTTCAAAACTTTCTTTTCAACAACCATTGGAGCTTTACCTTTTGTATCAACTTTCTTTTTCTGAATCTCAACAACTTCAGACTTAGGCTTCGAGTTGGTGCACTTTCGTGCAATATGCCCAACTTGATTGCATTTGAAACATGTTCGAGTATCAATTACCCGACTAGTACCTTCGGTCTTAGGCTGTGAGGCCTTTTTCTCAAAGTATTCTTTGTTTGATTTTGAAAAAATTTCAGTTTCTTCATCAGAAAGAGAACTTGAACTTGACACAAACACCTTTTTCTCAACAAACTTCTTGTTTTGAACATTCCTTCTTTGATAATTCTTACCACCCTGATAACCACCCGACCATCTATTTTGATTGTTGTTATAAAAACGCAAAGGTACAAAAGGTTTCTTATAGTAAGCTTTATCTTTTTCAAAATTCATTTGTCTCTTGGAATGTTTTAGACTTTCAATCTCAGACAAATCAATTTCAACCAATTTAAACACATTTTTCAATTTGCTAACATTCACATTTTCCAAAGGAAAATCATGATCTGAAAACAACTTATCAGATCCCGACATCTTTTACATCACAAGATTAGATTCTTCATTTAAGTTGTTTTTTGGACTTTGATTTTGGAATGTATTTGTCCAAAAAACATTCATCATCCTCAGTAGTGTCACTTTCAGATTTCAAAACATTTTCAGCCATGCCTTTAACAATTTCAGATTGGACACTATCTTCATCAGATGATGAATTGAATGTGACATCAATTGATTCAGGAAGTTTAACTTCATTGACATCTTCATCGTCATTAACAAACCCTGATTTTTTCTTTGCAAAATTGTTTAACACTAGCGGGGCAACTTGATGAAACCTAACCCCAGTTCCATCTGAGTAAACATCTTCGCCTGCTTTGTTCTTCCCAATTGGTTTAGGAACGATATGTTGAAGAACAAAACTTGCGGAGTTGTAACTGTTCAGTTTCAACTTAATGCGTTCATTTTCAACTTTAGCTTCTTGAAATTAAAGCTTTAACTTAGCAATTTCATCCAGTTGTTGTTGGTTGATTTGCTCTTCTTTAACTCTAAGAACTCCTGGAAATTGCACATTTTCTTTGTATGTCTTACCATTTCTCTCATCAGAATCTTTTACCGTTCGTTTTAGCTTCTCAAAATTTTCTGAAATTTGACGATTTTCAAGAATTAACTTTTCGTTTTCTTTCCTAATTCTTTCTACGTCACTTTTATCATTTTCAATTTTCTCAGTTAATTATTTACATAATCAGTTATGTGACAAAAATTTAGGTTATATATGCTTAATTGCCAATTATGTATGAAAAAGGCATTTTGGTAATTTACCTAAGGCATATAAACTACTTATCATACAACTACTTAAACTAGGTGACCATAAGGTATAACCTCGGAAGGTTAGTCTCTATGCAACTATGGTCACTAAACTTGTTTGGTCGGATCCTAATGATCGACCAAACGGGTCGTGTTCGAAAGTCTAAGCGGGTGTTTAGTCCGCTTGACTTACGACTCTACACAAGCACTAAACTAAAAGTGACGAGCTAAACAGGTCGAAACATGCTTAACAAAGTTAGAAAACAGGTTTGGTATTAAAACAAACGGTTTTAATACCCTAGAGTAGTTTGGTTACAAAATACGCGAGAAAATGCATTTTGGCCGAAACTACGACTCGTCACTGAGCCTAGATAACGTGGTAATCAGTAGGTATAGTCACTAGGGACTATAACCATTGTGATTACGCTCACGTTATGAAGTTCAAACGAACTTTACGTTGACCATAAACTGGTCAATGCAGAATGTCAAACGCAGTTTGACTTTTATGATAAAAACGAATGAAAAGAACGAAGGAATACTTATAAAGGGTCCAAGCCTTGAACATTTGAACCCAAAATTTCTCAGGTATGAAGTTCCACAAGGGGATCTTCAACTTAGAGAAGAAGTTGAGAGCAAATGTGTGAAGAAGAAGTGAAGAGGAGGTGGGTATTCATAGTTTTTGCACAACCGTTAGGATCGTTCCTCGATAATTGAGCTTTGATCTGGACCGTACACATAGGGCACATGGTTTTGGAATACTAGGGGTGCCCCAAAACCAGCTAACGGTATTGAAAAAGTTACAAAATAGACCCCCAAGTTCGACCCCATTGCTGAAAAATGCAGAAAATAAACTTTCTGTCCAGATCAGGTGCTGGCGCTACGCCACGGGAAAGACAGTTGGTGCTCGCGTAGTGCCACAAAGTGCCAAATTCAGCAAAGTTTCAAGAATGGCAGAAATGGTCCCTGCACCTGTTTAAGGCCTTTTTGATGCGTTTAAGCCCCGTTAACCTCATTTCAAGGCTCTAAAATGAAGTTAAAGTACAGGGAACTCAAAACATGCTCAAAAACATCTCGGATGTCGGTTCGTTTGGTCGTACGATCGCGTTATTTGCTTAATTACGACGGAAGTCGTAACGAACGCAAAAACGACCCAAATTAAGCGACGAATGGAATTTTATCATGCCAAACACTAAAATAAAATATTTTAATGCTTACATAAATTTTTGGATGTCCGGATATATTCAGAATGTAAGATGTGCGCGCAAATGCAAAGTTATGCACTTTTTGATGCTTTTAGTCCCTGAATGACCAAAAGTTTATTTTTGTGCACCAAACACCTCAAAGCCTATTTCTAAGCTATGTAAAGGATATTTAGGCCATATTTAACTTATGATCAAGTTCCAGAAGGCTCGTTACTATACAAATTGGTATAGTTTCGCAGTTTGACACAATTAGTCCCTACGATCGAACAAACTTGATTTCAACACACCAAACCCTCCAAAACTTGTTTCTAAGTTATGTAAAGCTTATTTAAGGTATGTTAAGCCTATTTCACTATTCCAGAGTGTTTGTTGCATTAAACTGATTATATTTACGCATCAGTGCACATATAACCTTCCAGAAAGCGATTTAAAGCTTGAAACCGAACAAGAATTGATATGTGCAAATGATACACATATTTTTACAAATCCCAAGTATGAAATACATTAATTTCATTGGTTTGGTATTTGTTTGATGATTGAAGTGACACAGGTGTCACAGTCTCCCCTACTTTAGGAAATTTCGTTCCGAAATTTAATTTTAGGGGAAACTTGTGAAGACAACTGTGACGGTTTCGCTTTCAAATAAATCCATTGAACCCTAAGTAAAACTCTGGGCCATGTTAGGATTTTTAGCAAAATTGTTAACCCTCCAAGTAAAGTCCTTGTAAAATAACATGGAGTTTCGATCTATGGACAGAAGAACGTTTCTCATGAAGACTTATCATAGGAAACTTGGGTGTGCTTGAAATCAGAATTGAGGAGTGTAAGATAAAATGACATCGGTCAAGGTCCAAGACTTCTCCTATATCATTACTCTTGTCACTATAGGTCTTAACACATGACAAAACTTCTTGTGGTTTCTGTGCACTAAATTCCATAATTATGTAGGCCTCCATAATTACGTAATTCCTTGCACATTCCGCACAGGTCATTTCATAATGCATAGGGGAAAAATCAATTGAATAAACATGAAGCGAATTGACTAGACCACCAAAGGATCTTTTTTAACTAGATCGACGAACAATCTTTTTAACTAGATCAACACATGATCTTCTTAACTAGACCGTCGTACAATCTCCTTAAATAGACCACTTAAAGGGATCTTTTCAATTATATCATCACATGATATTCCTAACCAGATTTTCAAATCAATCTGTTTAACTAGACCACTCAAGGGGGGTCCAATTATAGAATAGTACTTTATAACCCATGGGACTTAACTACAACGTTGAAGTCCATTAAGGATTTAAGATAGTACCTTTAGATATCCTACTATGAATCCCTCATATGAGATATGGAAGATTCTACGAGGATTTGGATATATCACATAAAAATACAAAACATATAAGAAAACACATAAGCACATAATCACATAATTGATTAACTTGATTATTAATCTGTTATCTTTGGACACGGATATTTAAAGCACACCAGGAATCCAATTCATGGATTTCATTTGGCACTTTAAACACAAGAATCTAACTATGGAGATAGAAAGATCTTTAATAGGAATTCGGATTTATCCTTATTGAATCGTAATATACGTATTAAGGCATACGAATAATTCAATTAACGGCTCCGATTTGAGCGATAATCATCCATAAAGATCTAATTGTGAAGATAAAAAGATCCTATATGGATTCTGGAATTTGTGTAACGAGAGGTGTTTCGACACCTTGCCCTAGGCGTGCTTAAGTCGATACACAAGGTAGAAAGTTCATGAGGGTGAGGCGCTAGATATGCCAGGCGACATATGAAGCAGAATTTGAAGGTTGAGCAGCAGCAGGATTTGTATCAGCTTTGCTTTGGATTGCAAAGCAGCACATGTTGACCAAATGTCTCCATCGTCCACTGTGGGTACATTTGAAACAAGGTATTTGATTCGGATGATGACGGTTGCATTGATTGCTCCAAGGAGCGGTTCCCTTGCACGGCTTCATCCCTGAGACGAGTCATGGTGATAGCTAAATCAATGGTCTTCTGGAGTACGACGCCTATTTGATGGAAAATTGCAGCACCAAGTTCAGACATTGTTGTCGCGATGAAGAGGCACCATGAAGAAAATGGGTGACATGGGAGGAAACAAGGGAAATGAAAACAGAATATCAATGCATAAAATTGCGATCATTTGTTTGTTACCTAAGGCAAACAAATGAGACGGTGACTAATCAAAGTAAATGGGTCATATAATGTATCGTGAAGACATGCTTGCCTATAAGTGGACACTCACCCCAAGAGTTCCCAGGTAAGAGTGACTTGTCCGATATTGCGGATTTGTACGAACACTCTAGCCTTAGACAGAAGACCAAGGGTACAGTCACCCACCCTTCCAGTTTGCACGTGTTCACATTATTTAGACCAAACTTTGACGGGATTTTGAAAACTTAAAGGGTTCAAAACCTTATAATAAATCATCCTAGAACAGATGATTAGTTTTCAAAGCAGATTCAAAATTTGTGTTCTTATTATGGTTGTCACCTAAGGATAAGTGACGGTGTTGTTTTAAAACCAAACACAAGATAACTTGTGTTAGGGTCCTAGGAAGGTTATAGACTAGGTCAAAGCATTACGAATAACCTAATTCCCTATAGCCATTGGCTCTGATACCAACTTTTCTATCACACCCCGACCATGTAAAACAACAAGACGTGGCAGAAACGTCGGGGAGTGTTGTAACAGAATCATTGTTTCACAACCATGGATAAAATAATTTTGTTTTATTAAATAAATGAACTCATTGTTTTATTACAGTCAAATAAGTACATCTATTATCTTTCAAGTTTTAAAGTCGCTAAGGCACGAGTCCATCCTATGTGTAGCATATATCATCAATCATCACAGAGTAGTACCTGAAACATGTGTAAAAATAGGTACATCAGCATAAAAATGCCTGTGAGATACATAGGTTTTATTGTATTTAGGATTCATGACTTATAAGTTTAAAAAAAATGGTTTTAATAAAAGTAGTCATGATCCTTGTAAAATGCTTTTGTTTTGTAAATCATATAAAAATCGATAAGAAAACAGTTGATATAAAAAAAGATGTATAAATAAAAAATTAGGTATAAATGAGTTTGTATATATGTGTGTGTATATATATATTTGAAAAACAATATTTTGATAAAATGGTTCATAGTATATTTGAAAATATACCTTGGATTTAAGAAAGTCAAATAAGTAATATATTAAAATATATTTAATTCCAAAATCGTTAACCCAAGTGTACTAAATAACGCCACGGTATGTAATGTGATGAAAACACTTATATATAAGAAGTACCAGCGGCGTATCTACCATGTTTTCATCATATTACACCTGTCCCGTTATCTAAACACTAACCAAAACCCAATGTAAAACAGATAGTATATTAAATATACTTTAGTTGTTAAAAAAATAATAAATTTTCAGTAGTATATCAAAAGTATACTTTGGATTTATAAATAACATATTAAACTATGTTTTAGTTTGAAAATAACATATTAAAACTATGCTTTGGATTGTGAAAATAACATATCAAACTATGTTTTAATGATTAACAAAATATATGTTGGTTTTTGTACAATAACCCATATGAGAGCATATCAAACTATACTTTTGGGAGTATAACTTAATATACAAAAATAATGTGATTTAAGAATTCATTCAGACCTAGTGCATTAAAATACACCTTTGAGACTATAGAAATACCACGAAGGCAATCCCTATTTGGATGGAGCAACAAATTGGTTTCAGACATTCCATGACAACAGGAATGGGGTGTCAAGTCCTATAGCGCTATATCATACTACCAACCGGTCTGGTGAACAAAATAAGTACTATTCCAACAATAAATTTTATAATCTTTGAAAAATCATTGTTTAGACCATAAATAATTATTTTGTTTGTCAAAAGATAAGTACTAACATGTATAATCAATTATACTTTGAAAACATGAAAATAACAGATAGGTACACATGCTTCACCCCAAAACAGTTGAAAACAGTAAAAGAGTGGACTATGTACTCACTTGAGAGTGCTTAGAAGTCTTGAACAACTACCAAGCAAGCTAGAGGAGCACGGAATCAAACGGCACCTAATATTGATAACTACATAAATAAACCGGACCTAAATCGGGAGATTGGATAGTATGAGGTCTCGTGAACCAAATGAGCGTGGGAACTCATATGATATGGTCTAACAAGGCCTACATACTAAAATGAAACCTATCCTAAGTGCTTTCGACCCATTATGATCCATTAAGGTAGCTTACGCTACTTTAACGCGTCGCGCGCGCAATGCGCATTCGAGACGTCTAACTAGCCCTATGATAAGTATTATATGCCAAAACATGTTTAAATATGTTACATAATCAATTATGTGACAAAAATTTAGGTTATATATGCTAAATTGTCAATTATGGATGAAAAGGGCATTTTGGTAATTTACCTAAGGCATATAAACTACTTATCATACAACTACTTAAACTAGGTGACCATAAGGTATAACCTCAGAAGGTTAGTCTCTATGCAACTATGGTCACTAAACATGTTTGGTCGGATCCTAGTGATCGACCAAACGGGTCATGTTCGAAAGTCTAAGCGGGTGTTTAGTCCGCTTGACTTACGATTCTACACAAGCACTAAACTAAAAGTGACGAGCTAAATATGTCGAAACATGCTTAACAAAGTTAGAAAACAGGTTTGGTATTACAACAAACGGTTTTAATACCCTAGAGTAGTTTGGTTACAAAATACGCGAGAAAATGCATTTTGGCCGAAACTACGACTCGTCACTGAGCCTAGATAACGTGGTAATCAGTAGGTATAGTCACTAGGGACTATAACCATTGTGATTACGCTCACGTTATGAAGTTCAAACGAACTTTACGTTGACCATAAACTGGTCAATGCAGAATGTCAAACGCAGTTTGACTTTTACGATAAAAACGAATGAAAAGAACGAAGGAATACTTACAAAGGGTCCAAGCCTTGAACATTTGAACCCAAAATTTCTCAGGTATGAAGCTCCACAAGGGGATCTTCAACTTAGAGAAGAAGTTGAGAGCAAATGTGTGAAGAAGAAGTGAAGAGGAGGTGGGTATTTATAGTTTTTGCACAACCGTTAGGATCGTTCCTCGATAATTGAGCTTTGATCTGGACCGTACACATAGGGCACATGGTTTTGGAATACTAGGGGTGCCCCAAAACCAGCTAACGGTATTGAAAAAGTTACAAAATAGACCCCCAAGTTCGACCCCATTGCTGAAAAATGCAGAAAATAAACTTTCTGTCCAGATCAGGTGCTGGCGCTACGCCACCGGAAAGACAGTTGGTGCTCGCGTAGCGCCACAAAGTGCCAGATTCAGCAAAGTTTCAAAAATGGCAGAAATGGTCCCTACACCTGTTTAAGACCATTTTGATGTGTTTAGGCCCCGTTAACTTCATTTCAAGGCTCTAAAATGAAATTAAAGTACAGGAAACTCAAAACATGCTCAAAAACATCTCGGATGTCGGTTCGTTTGGTCGTACGATCGCGTTATTTGCTTAATTACGACGGAAGTCGTAACGAACTTAAAAACGATCCAAATTAAGCGAGAATGGAATTTTATCATGCCAAACACTAAAATAAAATATTTTAATGCTTACATAAATTTTTGGATGTCCGGATATATTCAGAACGTAAGATGTGCGCGAAAATGCAAACTTATGCACTTTTTGATGCTTTTAGTCCCTGAATGACCAAAAGTTTATTTTTGCACACCAAACACCTCAAAGCCTATTTCTAAGCTATGTAAAGGATATTTAGGGCATATTTAACTTATGATCAAGTTCCGGAAGGCTCGTTACTATACAAATCGGTATAGTTTCGCAGTTTGACACAATTAGTCCCTACGATCGAACAAACTTGATTTCAACACACCAAACCCTCCAAAACTTGTTTCTAAGTTATGTAAAGGATATTTAAGGTATGTTAAGCCTATTTCACTATTCCAGAGTGTTTGTTGTATTAAACTGGTTATATTTACGCATCAGTGCGCGTATAACCTTCCAGAAAGCGATTTAAAGCTTGAAACCGAACAAGAATTGATATGTGCAAACGATACACATATTTTTACAAATCCCAAGTATGAAATACAATAATTTCATTGGTTTGGTATTTGTTTGATGATTGAAGTGACACAGGTGTCACATTTACTCTATCCTATGTGTTCGTGAAACTTGTGATTCTTGATTCTTGAATCTTGACTCTTTGTGCTATGTGACGTTTAATCTAGAGTGTGTGGTTCCGCCTTAACAATAGTAACGCTATAGGAGATGCACCTCTCCCACTATTCTCGAGGGGGGGTATTGTTAGGAGGATTCTAGTTTACCTTGAGTCTTGGGTAAACCACAAAGCATCGGGATACTTGGGTTATCACTGCGTGGACAATGACACTAGCACGGCTGAAACTATTTTTACTACTTACATTGTGGATATGAGTTGTTTTAATCTATTATGCTATTATCAAACTTGTATACTCGTCAATACTTTTGTATTGATACTTTAATACATGTTGCAGGCTGATAAGTTGCTATGGAACTTTTGGAAATCAAGATAGGAGGTGCCTAGAAACGTCACGTTAGCTAAACTAGTCTTGGAACAAATTGAACAATTATGATTTGATGTTTTGTAATGTGATATTTTGAGATACTTGGGTTTTAGACACTTGAAATGAAATCTACTTAATTCTATTGAAATATCTAGTGTTGTGGAATTCTCTTGAGCAATCTGAACGCTTAGTGCTCGCACCCCGATGTTTCCGCCATCGGTTGGGGTGTGACAGATTGGTATCAGAGCCATAACTATAGGGAATTAGGATAAGTAGGAATACATGCCCTAGTCTATAGTTTTAGGAACTTGGCTCGTATTTGTTGTTTAAGATTTATGCATTCTACCATATCTGCTTCCTAGCAGCACATGTTCCTATTAAACTTACATGCCTTTCCTAAGGCTACTATACTGTTCACTTTATACTATGAAAACACTGTTACACGATGTTCATACCAGCACGAAGTTTCCCACAGGATAGGAGTGACATCCGAACCTTGAGGGAAATCTCCATAATATTCTAGGACAGTTTGGTCTGCGGATGAAAGCCGATAACACTTAGGGTACGATGTTGACAAGTTAGAGGTGAAACTCAGACTTTGATAACTAGTCCCACTCTTTAATGATTTTATGTCTCGCCAAAGTCTCGTAACTGCCAATCAATTAAGTACGTGAAATGACTAAAAGGACGAATATTGTAGGCCTAACATCGATGACGTATTTGTCTGAGTAAGTCAAGCCACGGTACCTCAAATTCGAAAGGGGTTCGAATCACTTTGGTTAGTCGCCATTCCTCTACCCGGAACAATCCTATATTTTAAAAGCCTGTCTCGTTGTTATGTTATTTCGATTTCATGAAAATAGTTTTACCTATAAGGTTTTGAACTTAATATTTCGTTTAATTATAAATGCTTTTATGCAAGCTTGCACGTTGTCCGCAACCTAAAACGTAAATTCTAACTCCAGAACAAACTAAATTTATGAAGCTTTATTCTATGTGTAATCTATGTAGTAAACTAAATCGACTATGACATGATATGTTGTGGAGGTGTGAAACACTAAGATGACATGGAAGTATGGGACAGAAGTGGTGTGTCTGAAGCATGGTGGATACGCCACTGGTACTTCCTATATATAAGTGCTTCCGGCATATTACCAACTTCCGTGCCAAGTGCCATGCGAGATTTAGTGTTTGCAGACCATCGTGGAAAGTCTATGGAACGTCTGTGTAATCAATGGAACGTCTACACAATCTATAGAAAGTCTATGAAATCTATGAGAATTCTAGCATGAACTATGGTTAATCTATTCGTGCTAATTTATGATAATCTAGCGCGACAATCTATTTTGAGCTAAACTATGTTAAACTACCTTGAATTGATGGGTTAATCTAAGGTCATTTATTTGGTTAGTCTATGATTAAGCTATCTACTTGAGCAAGCTATGATGATCTATCAATATAATATATGTCAATCTATGAGATGATCTATGTTAATCTATCTGGGTATTCTACGATGATCTATTATGAGCATTCTATGTGATGTAATTGAGTGATCTATGAGTAATCTACGACAATCTATTAACTTTTGTGGAACTATTTGGCAATATATGATGATGATGATGTTGATAGGTAAATGGTTATGTGTGGTGATTGCGACACGTAGCATGACACCGAGTACGAGGCCAGGCGACGTGTCCGAAGCGTGGTGGATACGCCGCTGGTACTTCCTATATATAAGCGTTTTTGGCATGTTTACCAAACTTCGTACAAACGTGCCATGTGAAGGTCGTGAATTTTGAGTTGGTTCAATCTAGATTCTTAAGTCTATCGTGTGAGTAGTCTATGTTGTGAGGAATTTGTAATTTAGACTTATACAATCCCGTTTGTCGGATCAGCTAACCCTGCTGCTCCCGAAGCTAAGAAACAATACACTGGTCCTCATCCAAAGTGTACTACTTGCAACTACCATCATCTTGCTACTTCTGCATGCCGTTTGTGCTCCAACTGTAACCGTTATGGTCACACGGCTCCCTACTGTCGTCAAGCTAATCCTGCTCCTCAAGCTCAGCAAGCTCCTGCTCTACTAGTACCTCCAGTTCCTCTACAGAATCCTAGGCCAGTCAATACTGTTCGTGCATGCTACAAGTGTGGAGATACTACCCACCTCCGTAACCAGTGTCCTCAGCTGAACCAGGACCAGCAACCAGCCGCTCGTGGACGAGCGTTCAACCTTAACGCGAATCAGGCTCGTAATGACAATGACGTTGTCAATGGTATGTTCCTTATTAATAATCTCTATGCTTCGATTCTATTTGATACTGGTGCCGATAAAAGCTTTGTGTCCGTAGAATTTGAGTCTTTGATAAACTGTACACGCTCTAAGTTACCAGAATCATTCTTTGTCAAGGTCGCCAATGGTAAGTCGATTCTTGTAAATTCTATCGTTCGTGATTGTTCCTTGACTCTTAACGATCACGTATTCATTATTGATCTTATCCCAATGTGTTTGGGTAGTTTTGATGTCATCATTGGCATAGACTGGTTGCGAAAGAACCATGCCAAGATTGTTTGTCATGAGAAACTTGTTCGTCTTCCTCTTCCCTCTAGTGATACTTTGATCGTCTATGGAGACCGACCTTCAAAAGGACTGAGATTGATGCCATGCACACAAGCGAGCAGAAGCTTATGTAAACAGAACCCTGGATTCTTGGCCTACGTGGTGGAACAAAAAGGCAAGGGGAAGAACACAAGCGACGTTCCAGTGGTGTGTGACTTCACTGATGTCTTTCCTGAAGATCTTGCTAGTCTTCCCCCTCCCAGATCTGTTGATTTTTGTATTGATCTCGTACCTGGTGCGACTCCTGTCGCCAGGGCTCCCTACCGTCTTACACCTTCAGAAATGCAAGAGTTATCTAGTCAACTACAGGAGCTACTCGATAAGGGTTTCATTCGTCCAAGTACCTCCCCGTGGGGTGCTCCCGTTTTATTCGTCAAAAAGAAGGATGGTTCCTTCCGTATGTGTATTGGTTATCGTGAACTGAATAAGCTTACCGTGAAGATTCGATATCCGCTTCCCCGCATCGATGACCTGTTTGATCAACTACAAGGCGTGTCCTATTTTTCGAAGATTGATCTACATTCTGGATATCATCAACTACGTGTCCTCGAAGATGATATTCCTAAGACTGCATTCCATACACGATATGGACACTACGAGTTCGTAGTCATGCCTTTTGGCCTGACCAACGCACCTGCAGTGTTCATGGACCTTATGAACCGTTTCTGTAAACCCTACCTGGATCGTTTTGTTATCGTATTTATCGATGATATTCTCGTTTACTAGAAGTCTAAAGCAGATCATGCTCGCCATCTACGTCTTATGCTTGAACTTTTACATGGTGAATGCTTGTATGCTAAGTTTTCTAAGTGTGAGTTCTGGATTGACGAAGTGCCATTTCTTGGTCATATCGTTAGTAGACTAGGTATCCATGTTGATCCTGCGAAAATTGAGGCGGTAAAGAATTGGTGTACGCCTAAATCCGTGTCTGAGATTCGTTCTTTCCAAGGATTGGCGGGTTATTACCGCCGGTTCATTGAGGATTTTTTAAAAATCATTATTCCTCTTACCACGCAAACCCAAAAGGAGAAACCTTTCATTTGGGGTCCCGAGCAAGAGAACTCCTTTCAAACTCTTAAGAATCTTTTGTGTAATGCCCCTGTGTTAACTCTACCTGATGGCAACGACAATTTTGTGGTATATTGTGATGCCTTGAACCGTGGATTAGGCTGTGTGCTCATGCAACGGGACAAGGTTATTTCTTATGCCTCTCGTCAGCTCAAGGTACATGAGAAAAACTACACTACACACGATCTGGAGCTTGGTGCAGTTATTTTCGCGTTAAAGATCTGGCGACACTACCTGTATGGTACAAAATGTGTGGTCTTCACCGACCATAGGAGCCTCCAGCATATCTTTGACCAAAAAGAACTGAACATGCGACAGAGACGTTAGGTGGAATTGCTTAACGACTAATATTGCGAGATTCGCTATCATCCGGGCAAGGAGAACGTAGTAGCCGACGCCCTTAGTCGTAAAACCCATTTCAAGGCTATTCGTATTTCTAGTGATTTGCATGCTTGTATTCGCGAAGCTCAGTATTCATCAGCAAATGAAGGAAGTCTAGAAGAAGAAGTCCACGGCACTAGGATTGACCAGCTTGAAACAAAACCTAATGGACTGCAGTATTATCTAAATCGCATCTGGGTGCCAGATCGCGATAATCTCCGTGAGCTTATTATGATCGAAGCTCACAAATCCCGCTACTCCATACATCCAGGCGCTGATAAAATGTACCAGGATCTGCGTACCACTTATTGGTGGCTTGGCATGAAGAGGGACATCGCTATATATGTGTCTAAGTGCCTTACTTGCTCGAAGGTAAAGGCTGAACACCAGCGTCCTTTTGGACTCTTGGAGCAACCTAAAATCCCTATCTGGAAATGGGATAGTAGTGCTATGGATTTTATCACCAAGCTACCACGTACCTCTAAAGGTCACGATAGTATCTGGGTGATTATAGATCGCTTGACCAAATCCGCTCACTTTCTTCCTATTCGTGAAGATTACAGAGTGAAGAAACTTGCCCGAATCTATACCGATGAGATTATAAGCCGTCATGGCATACCTCTCGACAGAATCTCGGACCGTGATGGTCGTTTTACTTCACGTCTTTGGCAAACGTTTCAATCCGCTATGGGTACGCACTTGAATCTTAACACGGCCTTCCATCCTCAGACGGATGGTCAGACCGAGCGTACTATTCACCCCCTCGAGGATATGCTTCGTTCTTGTGTCATCGACTTTGGTGGTAATTGGGACGTACATTTACCATTGATAGAATTCTTGTACAACAATAGCTACCATTCCAGTATTCAGATGGCTCATTTCGAAGCTTTATATGGGAGAAAAAGCCGATCTCCCCTCAGCTGGCATGAGGTTGGGGAAAAGCAGTTCACCGGCCCTGAGATTGTTCAAGAGACCACGAATAAGATTCTTCAGATTCGTGATAACTTGATCAAGGCAAGGAGCAGACATAAGAGCTATGCTGATAATAGGCGGAGGCCTCTGGAATTTGCTGTCGGTGACCGAGTTCTTCTCAAGGTATCTCCCTGGAAGGGAGTAGTTTGTTTCGGAAAGAAGGGAAAGCTCGCTCCTCGCTATGTGGGTCCTTTCATGATACTTGAAAGGATTGGCAAGGTGGCATACAGACTCGACTTGCCCCAAGAACTAAACAACGTGCATCCAGTGTTCAACGTATCTAACTTACGGAAATGCCTAGCCGACGAAGGACTGCAAGTTCCTCTTGAAGATTTACAAATAACTGAGTCTGTTCAATTTGTGGAGAAACCGGTCTAAATCATGGATTAAACTTTCAAGCGTCTGACACGCAACAAAATTCCCATTGTTAAGGTTCGATGGGAAGGAAAGCGTGGCGCCGAATTCACTTGGGAGTTGAAAAGTGATATGAAGGCCAAGTACCCGCACCTCTTTGAGTAGTCTTCTTCTAAGATTTCGGGGACGAAATCTCCTAAAGGAGGGGAGACTGTAACGCCCAGTGTCCCTGAACTTTAGACAATTGGCAAGAACAACCCCTGAACTTCTAATAAGTTGTCGATTTTAGTCTATGTGGTTTTATGGAGCTGATGTTTTGATACTTTTGGTGTAAATCTTGTTGATACTATGATGCTAGACTCTTTATTCTAGATGCTTGATTCTTGACACTTAAACTGTGAGACTTGATACTTAATCTAGATACTTGACTCTTGATACTTAAATCTAGACACTTGATTCTTGATACTATGAGAACTAGATTCTTTATGATTCTTGATACTTGATACTTGGACTCTTGATTTCCTAATGCTTGAGAAACTATGATTCTCGACTCTTGAAACTTATTTGGTGCTTGACTCCTTAGACTCATGAGATTTGATTCTTGGTTGAACGAGAGACTAGAGCCTTGTCACTGGCGGAATCTATGAAACTTTGGGACTTCGGTGTTTATAATATAATATAATTAATAAAATACTTGCATAAATTTAACGCAAAACACTACGCGAAGAACGAATCAGAACGGGAACGCAAAAGGATGGGTTGGCCAGAATGGCTGACCGATCGGATGACCAGCCGATCAGACGGCACCCAGCCGAACCACCTTTCCTCCCTTCTCCCTTCACCTATAAATAGGCTGTCACATCATCATTAAGAGTGATGTGAAAGCTCTAACTGAACCAGACGCACGCGCACACTAACCTCTCTTTTTCTCATCGATTTCGGTATGTTTCCAGCTAGATTCTTGTACTTTCTTACTCTACGTATCCTTCTCTACGTGATTCTCACTTGAAATCACACTTTTCACAATGAAATATCTCAGATCTGAGTTCTTGAGGGTGATGTCATCAGGGTGGTTGTACAAACTGCCATGTGATATCATTCTAAGCAAGATACAGCTCGGATCTAAGGTATCTCATGCGTTTTTACACTAAATCTAAGCTAAACCTATGTTTTTCGTATGAAATTTGGATTGTTCTTCACCTTTTCTTCAAATTTCTAATTTACTTCGGTGATAACATGACTGAACGGACTGTAGACTGGATCGGTGGTCTAGAGTTAGTTTAAGAACGGATTGTTCACTGATTAAGACGATCACAGAATGGATTCTGGCATAAACCCGTCGATAGCAGACAACCGGTTGAATTGGGGTGGTTCCCAACCGATCAGAATGGTTGTTAAACGATGAGTTACTGTTGGCTCAGTACGTGCCGTGACGTCACCATTACTTTTTAAACTTAGAAATTTTACGAAACTGGTAACAAGAGGTCAGCCGATTGGACAGCCGTCCGATCGGTCAGCCATTCTTCACACTAGGCCAGCCGATCGAACAACCGTCTGATCGGGCCGCCATTATCCACACCAGGCCAGCCAATCGGATGACCATCCGATCGGACAACCCCTCCTATTCTTTTGCACCAAGTGGCAACCCGATCGGACAACCATTCGATCGGGCAGCCGTTGCCTCTTTACATCACTTGTCAGCCGACCGACCGGCCAACCGATCGGACAGCCGTCCGACCCGGTGACTGTTTTAACACTTTATTCAGCCTCGTTACTCTGCCCAATGCTTACCCTATGGTAATCTAATCAGTCTAATCTCATAAGAGCTCCATTTTGATCCAATAACAATCGTGACTGTTAAGCAATCACTGTGAGTATACTTGATCCCCTTTTTCTTTAAACTTTTGGGGTGTAACATGCATTCTATGAAACTTAAACTTGAACCTTTGGAAACTTTTACTCTATCTTATGTGTTCGTGAAACTTGTGATTCTAGATTCTTGACTCTTTGTGCTATGTGACGTTTAATCCAGAGTGTGTAGTTCCGCCTTAACAATATTAGCGCTATAGGAGATGCACCTCCCCCACTATTCTCGGGGGGTATTGTTAGGAGGATTCTAGTTTACCTTGAGTCTTGGGTAAACCACAAAGCATCGGGATACTTGGGCTATCACTGCGTGGACAGCGACACTAGCACGGCTGAAACTATTTTTATTACTTACATTGTGGATATGAGTTGTTTTAATCTATTATGCTATTATCAAACTTGTATACTCGCCAATACTTTGGTATTGATACTTTAATACATGTTGCAGGCTGATAGGTTGCTATGGAACTTTTGGAAATCAAGATAGGAGATGCCTAGAAACGTCACGTTAGCTAAACTAGTCTTGGAACAAATTGAATAATTATGATTTGATGTTTTGCAATGTGATATTTTGAGATACTTGGGTTTTAGACACTTTAAATGAAATCTACTTAATTCTATTGAAATATCTAGTGTTGTGGAATTCTCTTGAGCAGTCTGAACGCTTAGTGCTCGCACCCCGGTGTTTCCGCCATCGGTTGGGGTGTGACAGGCCATGGGCTGAAACACGAAACGCATAAGGGGGTTGCGGGCTGGGACAGATTTGGGCCTGGGTTTCGTATGTCGGGTTAAGGGCCTCGTATGGTACCTGAAATCACCCGTTAGTTGTATGTGTGACATGAAACATTAGGTAAATAACTGGAATAATTTAACGAGTTGTTAAGTGTTAATAGTCAGTTATGACTGCGATACGTGATCACTTGTGGTGTGAGTACTTATTATGCATTACGTGAACTACCTGTGATGTGAACTTACGTGAACTATTACCTCATACATGCCACGAAGTGATCAGTCTATGTTTACAACTTGTTTTAATAAGTGGATGTTGGTGCATGAGTCTAATTGATATCGGTAACTATGTTAGGATTGTTTTGAGCAACTGAACACGTAACTAGTCTTACCGAGCAAACCAAAGGTGAGTTCATCTCTTTTGAGCATGCGTCCCGGTGGTTGGGAGAGTCAGTGGGTATCCCGGGGAGAGATAAATCTTTTGGGTAAAACTGGGATGTTGGATAATAATCTCACCCTATCATTCTTAAGTCCCATCTTTTGTTACCGGGGAGGTAGCGGGGTATTAGTTGGTAGTGCTACTTATGTTTGGCACCCTCACACCGATCGGGGAGGACAGTTGTGAACTAATGACCCAGTCATGCCCAGTGTTTTGATAGGAGCACTGGGGAACGGGAAAAACATACATCAGGAGCCGTCTTGTTCAGTATCGAGATATTATCAAACATTACTTTCGGAATTAAATACAATGGATTAACTAAATACTTGGTAACCAACGTTTTCGTAAAACTATGAACTCACCAGCCTTGTCTAACACACTTGTTACATGCTCACAGGTCGTTAGGT
Source organism: Helianthus annuus (assembly GCF_002127325.2). Classification (NCBI taxonomy): domain Eukaryota; kingdom Viridiplantae; phylum Streptophyta; class Magnoliopsida; order Asterales; family Asteraceae; genus Helianthus; species Helianthus annuus. The sequence continues at coordinate 5,428,543 of NC_035439.2, forward strand.
ATCTTGGATTCGAAAACTTGCTGTCTGGAGTAGCAGGAGTGGTCATGGGTTGATTGGAGGGATTTACATGATTGGATTTTGATACTATACAATGGTTTTAAATGGTTTGACTTTGATTTTGCTTCCGCTGAACATATTGCTTTTTATTTAAACTTGTTGATGGTATTTTATTAATGATTGAGAACTTCATTTAGAAACTTGTAAGGGTTCCATGTAATTAGTGGCTCATTGTTGGTATGTCACACGTCTATCAGGGACACTCCCTAGGTGGTATTTTGGGGGTGTGACAATCTGGGACATTAATGGTGACATGACATGTTAATCGAGATTGCACACTACTATCTCCTTGTGTTAAGGGGCATTAAAAAGATTATTGTTAATATGTTAATAAGATGTTAAAAAATTAAATTAATTTATTTTGCTTTTTTTATCCAAACAATTAAAAAGAAGTAGGTTACTAAAAAGATTAAATTAGTCTTAATAGGATCAAATCATTTTCTTAAAACCTGAAATAACGAGTGATGTAGCACTTAGTTAGAGTTAAAAGAGGTTAAAATATACCTTAAAGCCTTAGAATTTAGATACACTTTAAGGTAGAAAGTTCAAAAGATAGTTGTATTAAAATGTAAACCTTAAAGTCTATTTCTAAATGAAGCAATTTAAAACGACTATCAAAACATAAATTCTAAAGATTAGTTCTTCGATAAAGCTAAAGGGTGTGGGGGTCATAATTGGAACATGATTCGACACGATTCGACACGTTGGAACATGAATGGAAGGTTATACCATCCTCTTCCCTAAGCTATCATGGTTTGCATGGATTAAACCATGATAACCATGGTTCTTTCCATTTTTCAATTAATCATTTACTTTTTCTTTAGATAAAGATAAATTAAAATAAATAAGGGGATAATTGTTTGGGTCTTGACCACACCCTTAAGGTAGTGGTTTAGGATTGTGGATTAAAGATGTATGACATGACACTGACATGGAGGGTCATAAGGGTCATGACCACAACCTATAGCCTATAGGGTGTGGTCATGACTCTCATGATCATTATGACCCTCCATGTCAGTGTCATGTCATCCACCTCTAATCCACTATCCAGAACCAATACCCTAAGGGTGTGATCATGACCCAAACCATTATCCACTTACTTATTTTAATTTATCTTTGTCTAAAGAAAAAGGAAATCATTTCTTGAAAATTGGAAAGGAGGACCATGGTTGCCATGGTTTAATCCATGCAAACCATGGTGAATCATGCACGAGAATGGTGTATTCTTCCATTCATATTTCTACGTGATGAATCATGTCCCAACCATGATACTCACACCCTTTAACCTTAAAGATATGGCTGATTGGAGTGGGTGGTATTTTCAATTTTGGCAAACTAAAAGAAAGGAAGAGAGGAGAAAGGAAGAAAGGAGAGACGTTAAGCGGATTATGTGTTGTTCATTTATTAATTAGACGAGTCAAATGGTGAAAGTAATAGTGGTGACTAAGTAATATTTTAATGGGTTTTAAATTGTCTAAACTCTATTGGTGGATGACAACTTTTTATAAAAGTGTTCTTTAGCAGCTGTTTGTTTATCTCTTAACAAGGATCTTAATGGTTTAGACTTTTTACTGGTTTAATAGTTAATGATTCAGACTGTTTGTTTCGCGAGCAAATGTCTGAATGGTTAAGATATTTGTCTCTGAATGGTTAAACATTATACTGAGTCTGAATAGTTAAAGACCTCTAATCTGAAACAGTCAGACATTAGCCTCTAACCGATTAAATAGTATACTGACTGCTGTGGTTCAGACCTCTTAATGGTTCAACACTTAACAATTCAAAAATCGCCAAACAACTCCTTAGTGTTTTATAATTTGTAAATGGTCATGTTTTGATTTTACTTCAAACTTTTTGTTTACTTTAAAAAGAGTAAATTGCTATTTTAGTTCTTGAGGTTTGTCCAAATTTACCATTTTAGTCTAAATAGTTTTTTTTCTTCTCTGGGTTCCTGACTTTTCTCTTTTGTTGCCATTTTGATCACATTGCTTAACTCCGTCCATAAACCTCATTTTTAACCAGGGGTATTTTGGGGATTTCCAATTTAAATCGTTCAATTTGTCACATTACTCTACAAATGATCTTGTTGGGTAATTTGGTAAAATGATCTTGCAAGGTAATTTTGTAAAGGATCATCATTGCTCTACAAACGATCTGATAAGGTAATTTTAATCTTATAGGATAATTTTGTAGAGTATCATAATTACTCTACAAATGATCTTGTAGGGTAATATTGATCTTGTAAGGTAATTACAATTAAATAATTAAAAAAAGGTCATTGCGTTTTTTTTTACTTTTCCATAACATTCGTACGTTTTGTATGATAAAATCAATGTTTTAAAATCCGTTTTTTATACCGTATCGGATTTCACTCACAAATGGTTTAACCGGGTGTATCAGGCGGTTTAACCGGGTGTACCGGACGGTTTAACTAGTTCTACCAGGCGATTCAACCGGTACAACCGGCCAGTTTGAACCGGTTTTTAAAACATTGGATAAAATACTTTGTACAAATCTTTACTCTAAATATTAATACTAGGCTTAATTAATATGTATGAATTACATGTTTAATATTTTAAGAAAGTTTAAGATAAATATACATAACATATTTTTTTTAACGGCCAATAGAATCAATATCGAGCATTTTTGGGGTACTCACTGGACCAAACAGAGTACTATGAGAGTAACTCGAGTCAACCATCAATTCCGGGAAAAATCCAGTAACCCACCCACCCATAGACATGGCGATAGAATTACCGGTAAAACCCGTTTGGCTCAACGATCGAACCCAGGTTTCCCTGGGTCACCTATCATTGTTTGCCAGTGCCTTAATCAGATGGTGTTACCCCTTAATCCCCCTACTTGTGGCCTAGTGGTAGGAGACTTTGGGTTTTTCAATGGAGACTCAAGTTCAATTCTCACTTGTGTCATATTGGGGTGAATATAGGCAATGAAGGATTTAGACTAGACCTTGTGTGAGGTTTTCAGTTTGATTCCTGAGCCCAACCGGGTTTTCGTCCCACCATGTGTTATGCCAGAGAGTATTGCTCTTGTGGTGGCACAACGACTGTCACTGGTGGTATGGTTTCCCTAGGGAACGCCCAAAAAGACAAACTTTGAAACCAGCGTAAGCCTGATTAAGACAACATAGCCTGGCCAAAGTGAGACAATACGGGGCTCTCCGATTCGGAGAGTGTGGTCAGCGGCAAAGCTTGACGTTTTCGACCGGGGGGGGGGGGTCGAAAACGTATATACCCAAAAATTTCTATACGAAAACTACATATATAACACTACTGAGCGAAAAGTTCGGGGGTTGCCCCCCATCCTCGCGGCCCCTTCAAAGCTGCGCCATTGAGTGTGGTAACCATTACATGAAGTTAATCGTTAAAAAAAAGTTAACCCTTACAAGATAAGATCATTAAAATATACTTAACGTACTAACATGTATGATTATGACAAATGTTAGAGATACCTATTATTTACCAATTTATGCACAAAATATCAAGCAGGTATATAGTATTGCCCTGAAGGGGTATGGTCCCAAAAAATCGCGCAACCCTTCATTCAGGTCGCACACAGGACCATACTCCTTATTAAGCAAGATGTTCAATCTCAGCCTCGCGCAGGTTACTTCAGCAAGGATTGACCTCGCGCGAGGTCCAAACAAGAAAGAGCATCAATTTCAACACTTAACGTTCTGAATAAGAGCCTCCAGCAACTATAATCCTGCGGGGGCTAGTTACATGCTCAGCAAGGGTTGCGCAGGAGCTATAGCACAGGGCCACTTCAGAGAAGAACACAGGGTACAAGTGGCAGAGGAAAAGAGCCAATCTGTGTCCTTCAGGCTATGCTCAATCGTGCTCCACGATCGTCTGACGTGCAGGAGAAAGAAAGTACATAAGGACGCCTACGTGGCACTAATCAGGGGACGACGACACCTGTCCCACGATCTCCACTTACCTGCTGATGGTAGAGGGACAACAAGGCCGACAAGAGTGACACGTGGCTCCAATCATGGTCGACATCAGTTAGACAAAGAGCATATCCTCTAAATTGTCGCCTTCGGCCCAAGGCCCATCAACCCATCTCCTCTTACACCTCTCCGGCTACAAATATGACCCTTCATTCACAGGTTAAACCATTTTGTTCTCTTCACTGTCACTCTTACCACACACTTATTCCTCAAAGCAGATACTTATTCTCACGCCGGAGTCTGGTTACGAGGGAAACCCCCATATTCCCTTCTTAACGAGTTAATGGTGTTCTGTTTTGCAAGATTATCGGGTCATTAAGGAGCTCAGAAGGTCATAAGAAGATTAACCCTTATGGTAGAAACATAAACCAAACTAATTAATCCTAAAATTAGTCTCGTGTTTCTTCATTGGCGCCAACCGATTTTCACAATCATTTTCATCTTCTTTTTTCTGAGTCTTTGTTGAGTTTCTTGATGTTTTCATGGTCATGGCTGGTCAAGGAATCATTCCCGATTTCGGTTTTGGCACAAACTCTAGCGCAGGACCAGTTGAGGACATTCATAATGCCAAAATCCGACCTGCCGAAGAAGTAGGCGAAATCGAAATAACAAACACCAGGGGACCCCACGCGAGCATCACTTGCATCACTCAGACGGTAACCCCAGGAAACAATGTTGCTGGGCCTTCAAACCTAGCTCCACCTCAGAATATTTCGGCGCTATTAGGGCTACCTGAAGGCGAAACTCCAGCCTCTTGGTACGCCAAGCAAATTGATACCATCAATGCTGCGTATCAGTCTTTGAGCGCACAACAAGCAGTCCTACAAGCAGAACCATCTTTTGGTTACACCTCTGGGCCCGAGTCAGGGGGCGTGCCAGATACCCCCATAGCAAAACCTCCAAGGAAGATTCAAAAGGCCTCCTCCCCCAAGAAGACCAAGCGTGCATGACACGCGTGACACACGGGGAGAGACAGAAAGCTATTATGACTATCCGTCAGACGTTCAAAGAGGTCTAGTTCAGAGCTGGCTCGGGCCGCGCAACTTGAACAATGAGTGGGATGACACAGACCCAAACGATCCAGCTTGGAAAGATAACGAAGGATCCTCAGTCTTCAACCGCTTGCAGAGGAATCATGAATACTACAAGCCAAGTCAGCACATCGCGTACAGTGAAAAAGCGGAGCGAGACTTCCGCCTCGCCTATAGACCAGCCGAAGCTGCCGAACATTCGAAGTTCATTCCCAAGATTGCTCTAGCGCCGCTATCAAAGGAAAAATTGCCTCCAACAGTAGGAAAGTTTAATGGTCTAACTGATCCTGATGATCACGTTAGGGTATTCACAAGCGTTGGTTGCATGGTAGGATGGAACATGCCTATGTGGTGCCATCTATTTATCCAAACTTTCACAGGGGCTGCTCGCGCCAGGATCGACAGCCTTCCACCAAGAAAGATCACATCGTGGATTGATTTCAGAACACAGTTTGTGAATCACTTCAGCCAGCAAAGACGCTATCAACGTGATACGTCTGAAGTAAATGATATCTAGCGCAGAGAAAATGAAGGTTTAGAAGACTTCATCACTCACTTCAACAAAGAATGTCTGGAAATTGGTGGTGTAAGCGAACAGCTCATGCGCTCTCACTATAAGAAAGCTATCCGGTGCGATAGTCTCATCCGAACTATCACCGGAAAAGATGGTATGCCCAAGGAATGGGACAAGCTGATGGAAGCCGCAAAAATAGTAGCACAAACTGAAGAGTCACTTGCTGGAGCCAAGAGCTCTTATACCAAAGACCATTTTTCCAAGAGGAGCTCGCGCGACTATGGCAAGCTCAACAAAACCCAAAATCATGAATGGAAGACTGGACAATCCAGTGGGTATAAGGAAAGATCGCGCTACAAAGAAGACGCACGAGAAACAATTGACAGAATCGGTTATCGAAAGGCAGTCAGGAACGAAAATCGAGAAAAGCACTGGACTCCGCTCATCAAGACACCAAAAGAGGTGTTCATGACGGGGAACCATGATTTTAAGGCTCCAAGGCCTATGACTAACAAGAAGGGGCAGGACCCCAACCTGTACTGTGACTTTCACAAGGATACAGGTCATCTGACTGATGACTGTATCAGCTTAAGGCAAGAAATTGAAAAAGCACTAAAAAGTGGGAAGCTAAGCCATCTGTTAAAAAACATGTGCAAAGAGACACGCCAGATTCAGCGCAACGATGATGGAAGCCAGAAAAAGGTCAGACGCTTGGAAACGCACATGGTCAATGGACCAAGATATAGCGCAAGAGATAAAGGCAAGCGACCATTCGAACCTGCATGGCAAGAGCAACATGTTATCTTCCCAGTAGTACGTGGGGGTCCACGCGCCACGTCGTCATTACCAGTATCATTGGTCATTATGAAACAGAATACATCTTCATTGATCTGGGAAGCACGGCAGGTATTATCTATGAATAATGCTTCAATCAGTTCGATGATGAAGATAAAGCGCGCCTTGAGCCGGTCGATTATCTTCTGTCAGGATTCTGCAATGAAATGGTCTTCCCTCTAGGCCAAATTAGCTTCCCCGTCATGCTGTCTGACGGGAAGCATTCAAGAACCACAAATGTCAATTTCATGGTAATGCCGGTCAAATCAAGGCATGATATTCTGATCGGGAGAGAAACCCAAGGTGAACTAAACATGGTAACCTCCACATCCCACTCAGCCATCGGGTTCCCAACTGAGACGGGTGTGGCGATTATATATGCAAAGAAAGAAGTAATGTCAGCAGAGGATGCGCGCCCAACCAAAGGGGCGAAAGTTTCAACAACTGAACCAGAGAAGTGGGTTTTAAACCGCAAATACCCAGACCAAACGGTGACGATAGGCCACACAATCTCACCGAACATCAGAACGTACCTCAAGCAACTTCTGTTCAGAAACATGGACATTTTTGCCTGGACTCCGGCTGACATGACCGGTGTCCCGCGCGATGTTACCGAACATTGTCTGAACACTTATCCCTCCGTTGAACCAAAAGTTCAAAGAAGGCGCAACTTAGGGGCGGATAAGACTAAAGCGATGAATGAGCAAGTGTGTGAGTTGTTAAACGCAGGAATCTTGAGAGAGGTGCGCTATCAGAGGTGGGTGCGAACCCTGTCATGGTCGAGAAGTTAAATGGAGGATGGCGAAAGTGTGTCGATTACACTGATCTCAACAAGGCATGCCCCAAAGACTGTTATTCATTGTCGGAGATCGACAAAAAGATAGGCTCTCTCGCACCATACAGGTGGAAATGTTTTCTGGACTGTTATAAAGGATATCACCAGGTCCAGATGAAGCTGGAGGATGAAGACAAGACAGCTTTTCGAACCGACCTCTGAATCTTCTGTTACACAAAGATGCCGTTCGGCCTAAAAAACGTTGGCGCAACATACAAGCGTCTGATGGATAAAATGTTTGCTAAAGATATTGGGAAACACATCGAGGTTTACATTGATGATCTCGTGATTAAAAGTCCTGAGGAAGACCAGATATTAAAGGATATAGAAAAGACTTTCCACTCTTTGCGAAGCGTGAATATGAAGCTAAATCTAGCCAAATGTTCCTTCGGTATGGAAGAGGGAAAATTCTTGGGCTTCGTGGTCACAAATGGCGGCTTTAAAGTTAATCCAGAGAAAGTTCAAGCCATAGAGTGGATGCCGTCACCTCGAACAATCAAAGAAATGCAACGGTTGGTCGGGCGCCTGACCGCGCTGTTTGAAAAGGAACCACTCATTCTGTACCTGTCCTCTTCGGACAAGGTAGTTGGGTCGGTATTATTGGTGGAAAGAGATGGAGTTCAGACTCCAATTTATTACGTCAGTAGGGTGCTTACTGATCCAGAAACGAGATATTCAACAATGGAAAAGTTAGTACTTGCGCTGCTACATACCTCCAGGAGGCTGCGCAGGTATTTTACAGGGCATGTGATCACGGTACTCACTAACTTTCACATCGGAACAATATTACAAAAGCCAGAGACATTAGGTCGCCTAGCAAAGTGGGCAATCGAGCTGGGGGGCCACAACATTTTGTACAGCCTACACCCAGCCATCAAGGGTCAAATTCTAGCGGACTTCATCACCGAAGTCCCAGAGGATAAAATCAAAGATTGTGAGATTGTTGAGACTCCCATAAAAGACACGTCCGATGGGTTATGGTTGCTATACACGGATGGGGCCTCAAACGAAGATGGCGCAGGAGCTGGATTGCGCCTTGTTAACCCTGAGATACATGAATTTACATTCGCCGTCAAGTTGGATTTCAAGAACACCAACAACGAGGCGGAATATGAGGCATTTTTGGCAGGCTTGTGCCTCGCCATAAAAATGGGAGCCCAAAATCTACAAGCGCATGTTGACTCACTCCTAATCGCTAGTCAAATCAACGGAGTATATGATGCAAAGGGCGAAATTATGGCTTTGGATTTAGATAAAGCAAAAGAGTTGCTTCAACAATTCAAGTCATACAAGGTAGTGCACATCAATCGCTCAGAGAACAAACCAGCAGACGCCTTGAGCAAGCTAGCTTCAACTTCTTTTCAACATCTCACCAAAGATGTAAGAATCGAAGTACTAAAAAAACCCGTCGGTTTTGCTGCATCAAGTGAATGTGATCGAGATAGGGCAACCATCTAGGATGACCCCTATAATCCAGTATTTGCAAGAAGGAATACTCCCTGAAAGCAAAGCAGAAGCAAGGAAGAGACAGAACAAGGCTTTGCATTATGAGATGAATGGCGGTATCTTGTACCGAAGATCCTTCTTGGGGCCACTTCTGCGTTGTGTGGACCCCCAAGATGCAAACTACCTGATCAGGGAGATCCACGAGGGTATCTGCGGCATACATGCAGGCCCGCGCATGGTCGCCGCGAAAATAATGAACGCTGGATACTAATGGCCAGGGATGCACGTCGACGCTCTAAAGGAATTGCGCAAGTGCGACTCCTGTCAAAGACACTCTCCAAAAACCTTGCGCCCTAAAAATGATCTTATCCCTGTATCTACTGCTTGGCCTTTCCAGCAATGGGGAATTGATATGGTGGGACCTTTCCCCGAAGCTCCCGGGGCTGTCAAGTTCATAATCGTGGCCGTCGATTATTTCACTAAATGGTTGGAGGCCAAAGCTCTCGCCTCAACTACTGCAATGATGGTGTGCAAGTTTATATGGGAACACATCATTTGTAGGTTCGGCCTCCCACTCAAGATTGTAACCGACAATGGCACCAATTTCGCGTCTGACGACCTTCAAAAGTGGATGAAAGAAATGAAGATCGAGCACACTTTCTCTTCCGTTGCACACCCTCAAGGTAACGGCCAAGTAGAAAGTGTCAAAAAAAGTATTGTCGACGGGATAAAGGCCCGACTAGGCACAAAGAGAAGAGGCTGGGTAGATGAGCTCCCGAGCATCCTATGGGCCCATCGAACCATGCTGAAAACAAGTACTGGTGAAACCCCTTTTAGCCTAGATTATGGCTCTGAGGCGGTGATCCCAGTTGAAGTTGGCCTCCCCTCGCCGCGCTTGACAGCAGTCAACACAATCAAGAACGAGGCAGAGCGCCGTCTTGACTTGGATTTACTCGAAGAGAGGCGCGAAATAGCGCGAATCAAAGAAGCCATGTATAAGACACTATTGGAGAGGTACTACAATGCAAGAGTATGCATTTGTACCTCCACTCCAGGAGAATATGTCTTCAGAGACAATGAAGCTTCAAACGTTGAACGCCCCGGAAAGCTAGCACCCAAATGAGAAGGCCCATACTTAATACACGAGGTGCTAGGGAAAGGGGCATACGTGCGCACTCTGGATGGACACATCATCCCGCACATGTGGAACGCGCAATAATTGCGCAAGTGTTATATGTAACTGATCTCGGCCTTACGCCTTTATCCACTTATGTTGGTCACGCGCCTTTCTTAATTTCCTATGTTGGTTGTACGCCCTTTATTTTATTTCCACATTGTATGTTGGCCTAAGTGCCTGTCGCCTACTTAATGAAAGCATATGCCTTATGTTTTTCTTTTGTCATGATGACTTCTATGTTACAAATGCATGTTGAACTTTTGATTAGCACGAAAACACTTCAGTAAATTACGAGCTCTTGAGCTATGCCTCCAAGGTCCTCCGCGAACATAGCACGAGACCGGGCAGTTATGCTCACACAAGAGCCACACTTACATTCATTCGCGCTAATTTAACCAAAGTTTCTAACAACAGTGCAATAATTGTAACTTCAAAATTAATAGCAAACACAATGCTATATTCTAAAAGGCGCATAGAGCAATGAACACATAAGAAATAAACAAACATCATTGATTCATTTCAAAATAGCGCGATCACACGTCAAGTTACATTCAACGTCTAAAAAGAAAATTACAAGGCACGAAGCCTACCAACACTACCTACTCATAACCATCACCATCGTCATCATCGTCATGACCATCACCATCGCCATCACCATCACCATCATCACCGGCCGGCTCTTCATCAGACAGCTCTACAGTCACTGGAGGGTCGAGAACCTGCTTTAACTGTTGGCACTAGTCATCATGCTCCAATGCCTTTACGACCAAATCCATCACAGGAAGTGATAAATGATCATAAGCCTTTTTAGCGCGGGCTAATGCAGCATCATCCTGATCGGTAACTGAGCAATGACTAACATCAAACTCTTGTCCTAACGCCTCTTCAACATGCTGCGCACACTCTAGATAACCTCCACGGTGACCAACCGCGCGCGAGACATTTATGAGAGTAGCAACAACTCCGTCAAGCTCGGAAGCATTTAGGATAGAGTTCGCCATCTACAATAAAGGCAATGGATAAGAGAAGTTTTTAACAAATAAATCTTAAGTTAAAAAGTAGAACCGTACCAGGACTACTCCCCTGCCACGCATCCACTCAGCCTCAAAGGCCAGAGTATCAACGATGCCTTGAACCTCGGAGTAATATTCTGCACTACGTTGAGGGCCGTTGTACTCACGTCTCGCGCCTCCTCGGCCTTCTACTTGGCCTCCTCAACAGTAGCAGCCTTGACTCTCTCGGCTTCAAGGTCGATCTCTAAGGGCTCACTTTTGTCAGTTTGCTCTTGCAAGCGACGTTTTAACTCTGCAATCTCGACGTCCTTAGCCGCCAGGTCCTTATCCTTACTGGATACCTGTGCTTTCAACTCAGCCTACAAAGAGTAAACAGACTTAGATAATTTGACAAACAAGAAGCATAAGGGCAAAAAGGTCAACACGGATCAAACCTCAATACGTTCCTTAGTGGTTTGCCCATCCTTGACCTTCCATGTCAACTCAGCAACTTGACCCTCGAGTTTGGTAATCTTGGCTCGGGATGCATACATATGCTGATTATCCTTCTCATAAATTTTCTTCCACTCAGCACACTCCTTCGCCAGGAAATCTTCAGCAGCACGAAGCTTGCCCCTAAGGCCTTCACGACCCCACTCCTCTGATTTCCTATCGGACTCAAACTTAGCCTTTTCTTCAGCAAAAGTAGCATTAGTCTTCTCGAACTCCTTAACTTGCCTCACAAGGCGCTCACGATACTTCTCTTAATCAGCCCGTGTGACACCCAGCTTTTCAGGCCGTATCGTACAATTGTAACACGTGTTGTGAATAGATAAAAGGCTGTATTTGACTGATTATGATGTTTATATGTGAAATTTAATGAGTTGGTAAAATTAAACTTTGATAAAAATTATGTTGGCAACGGTAAGATAAACGCTTATCGCGTAATGATTAAAATACTAAACGAACATCGGTGACTACCCGATCAGTGTTAAAATCCTAAAAATGGTCTGTTATGATTAGAATAGTAATTTTAAACATATTCATGAGGAAAAATAAATTAAAACGCTAAGAAACTATATTTTTTTCGAGTTTAAGCGCGTACCGCGCGATGTAGCGCGTATACCGGCAAAATACTGTCAACACAGCCCGTCAAGGCAACTGATAATCATTTTAGCAATAATTTGATATGTTTATTCTTATAGAATGAAAAAAATAAATAAAAACGCTTAAATTCCTATTTTTGCGATTTTAAACGCATACCGCGTAGCACAGCGCGCATACTGCCAAATACCGACAACGTAACCAGTCCAGGCAAACAAAATATTGTTCATTAATATTTTTATGTGTTTATTTGTATAGAGCGTTAAAAATAATTTAAAACATGCTAAATCGGGATTAAAACGCTAGATAAAATATCTAGTATCCAATAAAATACATGTTTAAACCATTAAACTCCATATGTATATGTATATATATATATATAAGAAAATGTGTGTGGATAGGAGAGAGAGAGGGAGTTGGCGGCCAAGGGAGGTGCCACCTCTTCTTGAAATTGTGTAAATGTGCCAAGTGGTCCATGTGTCATAAACGTAATCATCATAACCCCTTAAAAACTTCATTTCAAGTATTTAGAAGATCAAATCACTCTCTCTCTCTCTTCCCTCTTGATACCTCACGGCCGAAACATCACACACACACATATTCAAAAATTTCAAACTTTTCCATGAAGATTCAAGGTCCTTTCAAGGTGATTTCAAGCTAAAAAAGGGTGTTTGGAAGTGATTTCAAGCAAGAACAACCTTCATCTTCTCATCTATTCACAAAAACCCATCTAAGAACTTAAAGGTATAAATTTACTTTAAAAACTTTGTCTTAATTCTTGATGATTCTTGATAGTAATGAAAGTTTCTCTTGATCTTGAGATTAATCATAAACTTAAAACATAAAACAAATGGGTTTTTAAAGAAAAATGAAATGGATGGGTGTGTATGTATATGTATGGTCATAGGTATATATGTGTGTGTAAGTGTTTGTGTTTTTTATTTTTGTTGAAAGATTCTGAGTTACATGATTACTTGAAAAGTATGATGCATGTAAGATCTAAGTATGTCATATGAGAAGGTTCTAAAGATGATTTAAGATTTGAAAAGTGACATGATGAAAAGTGAAATTTTGGTGGTATATGTGTGTATATATTTCGTATATATATATATATATGTATGTATGTATGTATGTATGTATGTATGTATGTATGTATGTATGTATGTATGTATGTATGTATGTATGTATGTATGTATGTATGTATGTATGTATGTATGTATGTATGTATGTATGTATGTATGTATGTATGTATGTATGTATGTATGTATGTGTGTATGTATGTATGTGTGTGTGTATGTATGTATGTATGTATGTATGTATGTATGTATGTATGTATGTATGTATGTATGTATGTATGTATGTATGTATGTATGTATGTATGTATGTATGTATGTATGTATGTATGTATGTATGTATGTATGTATGTATGTATGTATGTATGTATGTATGTATGTATGTATGTATGTATGTATGTATGTATGTATGTATGTATGTATGTATGTATGTATGTATGTATGTATGTATGTATGTATGTATGTATGTATGTATGTATGTATGTATGTATGTATGTATGTATGTATGTATGTATGCATGCATGCAAATAAAAGATTGTTCTATGTTCTTAAATATGAAGGATGTTAGCATTTATGTATGAATGATTGGATGATCATGATGTGTGTGTTGTGTTTTGTAAGAATATGATATTAATGTGTTCTTGATGTATGATTAGATCATAAATAATGTTGATGATGTTGTATGAGTGCATTAGATGCACATATGTGGACATGCATGTTAACATGAAAGCATGAAATGATCATTTGAGCATGATTTGATAAAAAACAATTTTGATCAGATTATAAACCTTAAAATAAAGTTATTTTGAAGTGTTTAATTATATATAACTTTGTCATAATGTTTGCTAGCTTTGCATGTTGTACTTGGTGCATTAAAAGTTGTAAAATACGTGAAATCGCATGATTTACGTGACTTACACAAAAACTGCACTAATCTGATTATAACCACTATTTAATCAGTAAATAACATGTATTGTGTTAAAATATCAAGTCGTTTCGAGTTGGGATGATTATAGTAACGTTTAATGCAACACTATGCGTTAAAACGGTCAAAAATCGGCTTTTCGGATGATTTTTATAAAAGTGCTTTAGTTCAGTAAATTAACCGATGTTTTTTTGTTTAAGAACAATTATTTTAACTAATTTAAGTTTACTTGGTGTTTGGTTGGTCGTACGTGACTTCCGACACCCGAAAACGTTACCGAATCGCTAAAATACGCATTTTTCAATGAACACTAGTATGGGTGAATTTTGAGTGAATCTTATGTGATAAGGTGTGTTAAGTGATTCAAACATGTAAATGTGATAATATGTTAAGTGTTAATTTGATAATGGGAAATTTAGACTATGCATGTATGCATGTATGTTTTGTGCGGTAGAAATGGTAAAATTGCGTTAAATGTGTAACTAGTTTGTCGAGCATGAAAATTGGTACATATGAGATGTTTTATGTATAATTGCTTTAAAAATGATAAAATAGATAATTTAATAATATTTTGCATGTTCGATGTTAAAATTCTATTAACGTTTATGTATATACAATACGACGCGCGAGTCATAGATATATTACGTATAAACGGGAAAGTTAACGGATTTACACAATAATGGTCATCAATAAAATCGTTCAAGTCGCGAAAATCATAAAGATATATATATATATATATATATATATATATATATATATATATATATATATATATATATATATATATGTAGAGTGGGGATCCTACGGAAAGTGTGTTTTTCCTAGAAAGTCTAGGAAGCGATCTGGGTCATCCAATGGGTGTGTTTAATGGTTGAGATCATCTTGGTGGCATTTTGGTAATATGTGTTTCTTAAAAATAGGATTATTTAATTAATCAGGGGTAGATATGTCATTTAGCTTGTATTAAATATGGAAATAATTGTCATCCCATAACCACCCCACATTTCTTGCGATTTTTTCTCTCTCTCTCCCACTCTCTCTCGCTTTCTCTCTCTCTCTCTCTCTTCCTTCTATCCTTCTGAAGAAACACATCAAGAAAACACATCGTATTAATCTTCTTGCTAATCTGCTTGCTATTAAAACACAACGTCAAGAAATCCTCCAGCATTACCAACAAGGATGATAAAAGACAGCGTATGAATCTGCTTGATGTTAACACACAACTGTATGAATCTGAATGCTAAAACACAACTTTATGAATCTGCTTGCTGTTAAAACACAACTGTATGAATCTGCTTGCTGTTAAAACACAACTGTATGAATCTGAATGCTAAAACACAACTATATGAATCTGCTTGCTGTTAAAACACAACTGTATGAATCTGCTTACTGTTAAAACACAATTGTATGAATCTGCTTGCTGTTAAAACACAACTGTATGAATCTGAATGCTAAAACACAACTTTATGAATCTGCTTGTTGTTAAAACACAACTGTATGAATCTGAATGCTAAAACACAACTGTATGAATCTGCTTGTTGTTAAAACACAATTGTATGAATTTGAATGCTAAAACATAAATGTATGAATTTGCTTGGTGTTAAAACACAACTGTATGAATCTGAATAATAAAACACAGCTGTATGAATTTGCTTGCTGTTTAAACACATCACCAAGAACAAACTGTTAAAACACAGTACCAAGAACATGCTGATAGATTCCAGATGCCATGATTCTTCTCTCCATATAAAAATATGATCAGCGATGAATCTTGTGAGCAAGAAAACGAATGAATGATTAATATTAAGTGCGATCAGAAATCGAAAACAAAAAATTCCGAAATTTATTGAGTAAATCGGTTTCATTATGGATAGTTAGTTATTGAAGATAATTTCCTAAAATAAAAATAGATTGTGAAAGTACATAATTGCCCTTCTAGTTAAAATCCTTCAATGCCACGTGTCGCATTCTGATTGCTTCCTAGACTTTCTAGTAAAAATCCACTTTCTACCCAACTCCTCCTCTATATATGTATATGGAATCATATATATATATATATATATATATATATATATATATATATATATATATATATATATATATATATATATATATATATATTTAACGTGCCAACATAATCAAAATGACAACTTTTCGAGAAAATCTCGAAGTTATGTGATAATTCTAAGAAACGGAGAAACTTAGGATTTTTGTGTTAAATATATATTGATTTAGAATTGTTCCTATATTAGGACGTATATAAAAATCAATCTCTAGGATTGCGGTATTAAACTACGCACCCAAAGGTGAGTGTCACTAAACCCCTATTTTTACTACTTTGTATATGTTTTGGGGGTAGAACACGTCATTAAAAGGGTTTAATAATGTTTTCGAAATAAAACATACCTTTTAATATGAAATATATATTTTCGTTGAAAATATATGAGTTTTGATAAGTTATACGTTTCGAAGTAAAACATTTTTGATGAATGAATATTGTACGTACGGTATTTCTTAAGTGAAACAAGACCGTACAGTTGGGGACGAATTCTTGACTAGGTCTCATATGATGGAGAGTAATGGGAATTCGTACAATGCCGTGTATTAAATTGTCCTATTAGTAGGATATATATATATATATATATATATATATATATATATATATATATATTGTACGTGTGGCGGACATCATATTGTTCTCAAAGAGAGAACCATGCGCCCATGATGTCGTTTAATCAGTTAAATATTGCACGCGATGAATTGTTGGTAGATCTATCGGGTTGACAACCCCGTCATGACCGGTCACCCCGTGTCAATGTCAAACGACGAATTAATATTCTGTTTATTGTCTAGTTTTGACTATCCCTGCATGGTTAATATATAGTTCGTATCATCTAGCTAACATACGAGTCTGAAAATTGATGCAATAATTTAATATACAAAACCTGGGCAATATATATATGACAGTTGTCAGATCGATGAACCGGCTGAAGGCCGACTTTCTAAAATATACATGGATGTTTTTAAATAAACATCTAATCAGAAAGTTTTCCTAGAAATAAAATTTGGTAGTAAGTGAATACGTGAACTCACCTTCCTTTGTGTCGACACTTGATTTTTAATGGTTCTACAGGTACTTGAATTCGGCTTCGGGTGTCACACCCCAACCGATGGCGGAGTCATCGGGGCGCGGCACTAGGTGAATCAGATCGCTCAAGAGAATCCATAACAATTATGTTGTGATAATATTTATTACATTCATTATCCCATACTAACAAATAATACAATCACATAAGTTATCACATATTTCTTTTCCTCTCGAACAATACAAATCCGACAACCTAGATTTTAGGCGAGTTTCTAAACTTCCTAGCCTGATTTGATGTAGTTAGCGATCTAACCTGCAACATACGTTAAAACAAAGTCAATACAAAAGTATTGGCGAGTATACAAGTTTTGATAGTGTAGCGATAAAATAGTCAAAAGTGTTGCGAATTACTAAATACATAAACGGGATACCGCAACATGTATGCACATAAGACAGATACTACCAGCTAAGTCACTCGAGCTGCGATTGCGATTGCTATTCATCCTAACTAGACCCCGTCGGGTGCTATAGTACTATACTAGTTAAGGCGGGACCTCGTGAGCATAAGTCCTAACGCACATGTAACTAGCGTCACGTATAAATATGCATAACAGTTATTCGCAAGTGATGAATAGATTGATTGGATAATTTGTTTGGTAAGTTCGATTTATTAAGAACGTATGTTACACCCAAAAATGCGATTAAAAAGGGGCTCGAGTATACTCATAGTGCGTGTTTAGCGGGAACACAACTTCTTCGGATTAATTTAGAGGGCGCCTGAGTTAGCATAGACATGGAATGGTAGCGTGAGCGAGATGCGGTGAAAAGTTGAATAATAGGGCTAGTGGCAACCCGAATGGATGGCTTATCCGGTCAGATGAGCCAGATCGGCTGACACGCTGACCGTTCGGTTGGCATGTTACCCGATCGGTTGACATGCTAACCGGTCGGCTGGCATGTTATCTGATCGGCTGACATGCTAACCATTCGGTTGGCATGTTATCCGATCGGCTAACATGCTAACTGGTCGGTTAGCATGCTACCCGATCGGCTGACATGCTGACCGTTCGGTTGGCATGCTATCCGATCGGCTGCCATGCTGACCGTTCGGTTGGCATATTATCCGATCGGCTGACATGCTGACCGGTTGGTTGGCATGTTATCCGTTCGATCGGGCAGCAGTCCGATTGGACGGCAATTCGTTCAAATCCTTCCGGTTAAGTCACCCTCAATTGTCTTTGGAAAAGTTACCGGTCGTGTTTACTGAGACGGCGTAACATCGTGTTAAACAAATGAAATTTGACCAGTTCCGACCCGTTCTAACGGCCGGGAACCACCCCGTTCCATCAGTCTTGGCCGTTTTTGATGGTTTCTCCATGTTTAATTTGAAATCACGCAATACTTTGGTTAGATACTTAGATCTTTCGGTGAATTTGTTACAAAAACACGTGGAAATCACTCAGATCTAAGTTATTCATGGTGAGATGGAGTCATACTTTGAAGTTCATATGAACTCTCAATGACATCATCTTTGAATACCTCAAATCCTAGATTTCACGATTGAAAGTTGGTTCTTAAAAGATAGAAATATGTGGAATCGAGTGTAGATCATAGAAGTACAAAGTTTAAGTTGAAAACTTACAAGATTTGCGAGAAAACGAGCAAAAATGGCGAAGTAGCGTCTGGCCGAACGAGTGCAGTCACCTCAACTGTTGTTGTGGTGACATATGAGGTATTTATAGGCAAAGGGGGAAGGAAGAAGGAGGTTTGGGCTGTTCGATCGGACAGGGCTATTCGATCGGCCAGGGTCATCCGATCGGCCAGTGTCATCCCATCGGATAGGTCCATCCGATCGGACAGGACCATCCGTTTGGACATGGCCTTTCGTCCGGTTGGGCTATATCGTTTTGACTTGAGCGTTACACCGTTTCGTATTATTATATGTATTTATTATATATTTAATCATTCATAAGGGCCGTATGTACGTATTCATATTATATTCAATTATCCAAAGTTGCGATTCAACAACCGGCTCTTGATTCGAATATGCGATCATCTTGCGACGCTTCACGAGCATTGAGGAGGGTAGAATAGGTCCTTCTTCAATGTCATCGTGAACGTTTATGTGTTTTAAGTAATGAGTTGCACTGCGACACACCGCGGCTCTCAAGGAGGGTAGAATTGGTCCTCTCTCGACATCTTCGTGGTTGTCAGCAAGTGCATTGTGATGTGATGGTGATAAAGTATGCAATAATATGCGAAAATACTGCGATTTAGCGATATATGCGATATAGGTACATTATGATCCGAATCTCTGGTGCTAGGCGTAACGAGTATAATGAGTAGTAACAACGCACGAAAGTGCAGGTTGTTACATAGGGAAATCATGGCGTATCTTGTGTTTGATGATGCATGTCGTTTTGTTTAAATGTGTTGGACAACTTTTAAACTTTCTGGGACTTTTGTAATAAGATCCGTGAGGATCAAAGACATCTTAATCATATAGTTGTGCCGTGTCTTAAAACGTAATGTTTAATCACTTATGTTTAAAATAAATCAATATGTCCAACAATAAAATGCATCGCTCGACAAGATATAAGTGGGCACCAACTTCCGTCTCCACTACGTTTAAATATTCCGCTGAGACGTTTTTGGGGTGTGACAGCCCGTTCCCTAACCATCGTGCGCCACTCACGTACGATTTGATGATTGGCGGCGCGAGTATTGGCCTCCCCAATGATATAGGCTTGGTATAGCCCATCGTGAGTTCGTGCCCTTTGACGGTTAACCTCACCAGGAGGAAATGAATTCGGGAACCAGTCACGACACGCACCAAACTCCAGGAAGGTATCCTTCTGCTTCAAACCCCATGGAGCTCGGTGGGGAGCATCGCCGCGAGCCTCCTCCGTGTAGGTTTTATAATAAATATCGCCCACAGTGTCTCTAGGGCCGATCGGAGACTGCGGTATAAAACCTCCAGCGCCACTAGAGCCCGCACCACCCGCAGCAGCAGTTTTTTTCCTTATGAATAGCAGAGCCCGCACCACCCGCAGCAGCAGTTTTTTTCCTTATGAATAGCAGAGCCTGATCCCCCAGTAATAGAAGTTACTTTAACAATCTGAAGGGGGGGCATCAGGCTGTGCAGGCTTGGTAGGTTTCTCAACCTCGGGCTCCTTCCTTTTCACCTGAAGAGGCTGGTCAAGCCCCATGATATGGACGACCTCCGGACCCTGCGTTTTTTCATGTGCAGTTTTAGCAGCAGCCCCGGTCTCCTTAGGATCACCACCAACAGGCTTTTCAGAAGCCTTCTTTTTTTCTCTGTTATCCTTCTCAGCAACCTTGTCAACAGGTTTCTCAGCAGCCTTCTGTTTCTCATTCTCGGACTCTATCCCAGCAGTCTTGAAAGGCTTGATTATAACCTTGGTGTTTTACTACGCCGGCTCTTGGGGATCTTTAAACACGACACCCTTCTTTTCAGGGGTTTTTTTTGGCCTTTGCAGAAACTAAGTGTTAGAAAGAGGTAACAACAAAGAAAACAAGGTAGTCAAGAAACTAACCAGGAGAAAATTTATAAAGAGAGCGCAGATTGCTCCGTTTCCCGATTACAGGGACTCCACCAGCCTTCTGCGCAACTGATGCACCAGCTGTGGTCTCCTCCCTACTTCTTTTCCTGCTTATCAACTTCTCAGCAGGCTCCTCTTCTTCTTCTTCCTCCTCCTCTTCATCAAGCGCGATGGAAGACGGAGTGGCTCCAGCATCTGGGTTTTGAGAGCCCGCGCTCCTCGAGCTTTTTGAACCAGCGGCGCTGGTCTTCTTCTCGCCTATACACGATAAACCTTCAAGTGAGTCACTGATAATAACGTAATCCTCCAAGTTACTCTGGCGAAAGCGTAGAGTACCTTTATCAGCAGCACCGGCAGTCGCACGGCTACTTCCGCACTTCTTGCTAGTCACTTTAGCGTGTAAGGTAATAACCTTCTTCCGCTTGATAGGTTTCTTCTTCTTCTCTTCAGGGTCAATCCCCAGGTCGCGCAATACACCTGCAAAGATGTTAGACCACGAACTTAGCTCCCCATTTGAAGACCCTACAGACTCCTTGCTGGAAAGATAAAGAATCTCTTTCCCAGCGGAATTCATAGCTCGCAAGGGCCTGGGGTTAGGTACATGCGCACCTTCAGTCGCGGTAGGCGGATTGGCAAAAGCTCCAGCAACGGGATACATAAAGTGACCTCTGATCGCATCATACCAGTATTGCTCTCCTGCTTCAAGCGGGAGCATGCCCATGGACCCACCAAAAGTGGGGAAGGCAGCTTGGTAAAGACGTACCTCTACATTTAGAATTCAACAGTTGAGTGCAACAAAATTAAACAGAAATAATCAAGGGAACAACTAACCTCTATCCTGAAACTTCAAAACCGAAACTTCTTTACTATTAGCTGGCCATTGATCACTCATCCGCTCCGCAACAAGGACGTTTAACCAAAAACTCGATTAGGTGTGGCAGTGAGCTTCACATACCAATCTTCTTTCTTAGGTATCGGCAACTCCTCCTTCTCGATCACGTCCAGCGCGCAGAATGTTATGGCAATTGGGATAACTTCCTCTCGAATGAAGAAAAATTTTTGTTTCCGGTCATGAAAACTCTTGGGCGGATTCAGAAATATCTTCTTGGTAGACCCCCGGTTGCCAAAAGAGTAGAAGCCCATGTTCCAAATGAGCTGATAAAACGCACTAAACCTTTCCACCGTCAGCTCGACACCATGGGATCGGCATAGAAATTCGAAGTGTCGCACCCTCACCATTCTAGGTGGACTCATCTGAGAAATGTGGAACCCATAATACTAAACTATATGGGCAATAAACTCCGTCGCCGGCAACCGGAAGTTACCCTGTAAGAAAAAGTCTTCAAAAAGTGTAATATATCTCGGCGGTGCATCAGCAGCAGTTTGGTTTTGACCGGGATATCTGGCATCCCATTCTGGTGGAAATCGAAATCCCTGTGTAATCTGTTCAAATAGCCCTAAATCCCATTTGAGGACACGGAGGGGACCTTCTTCCCCTGGGTTATTGTGACAACCCTCACAATTCCAGAATTCCGTACAAATTAATTAATATTTAATTAGTGCTTAATTACTGTGCTCGATTACAATTATGATTAAACTACTTTCTGATTTCTGATACATACATACTCATGCATCACATTTTATACTGTCACTCTATTTATTTACACACAAACAATAGTGACAAACTTGATGCACAAAGCACAGTTAGCACAGTGAGCGGATAACCCAGAAACATGTTGACAATGCCAGCACCTAGACAGACATATTTTTGAGGCCAGAATGAGCCAGGAATGGAATACTACACTAGTAGGGAGTGTAGGGAGGTGAGGACCATAAAACTGCGTCACTAGGAGATAGTTATAGTGACCGGAGGTGCCTAAAACATACTTTAAGTGCAAAATTCTGCACTAAATACGAAAATTCAGCATTTAACCAAGCTAGTAAAGTGCAAAAACTTGGTAAAATAGTCCTAGATACTCTCCAAAGTGTTGGGAATTTAATGTGTCACTAAAAACAATATAAAAGACACTTTAAAGCTCTATTTAGCACTTTAACGGATCAACATCCAACCGAACAACCGGACTTTACCCGGAACATAAAAATATTACCAAACACATTGTTTTTACTTTTCTGAGCTAGTTAGGGTCCCTGAACACCTTAACACACCTTATATTATAACACACATAATAATACACTAACTATACCCTTTAAACTCTAACTAAATCCTAACTAGATCCTTGCATCCCAACCCTATACCCCCTCCCCCCTCTTTTGACGGTTACATGTGGGGTGGACACCCCCACATTTCTTTTGATTATAAAATTGTTGTTGTTCGATATTTAGAAACATAATGTATGTTGGGTAATAAGGAAACTTGGATTATAAATAAACCTAATGGTCTTGATTTTTCATTTCAACACCCAACATCAAAACAAAACTCTCATTCCTATCCTTCCCCACCTACGGCTGCCACCCTCCTCCACCATAGCACCACCATCAACTTCCTTTCTAGCCATTTTTCATACCCTCAAAGGTGCAAGGAGTCCTACAAACAAGCTTGGTGCACTCGGAAGTTCAAGAACCACTCTAGTTTTCTTTTATCCACCACTTTTACGCCTTGTTTCTCCCCTAGCCTTGTGCTAGTAGTAAGTGGTCTAAAACTTCATCTTGTTCTTGTATTTAGTGATTAACAGATGATAGAATGATTAAATGTTAAGAACACTAATGAACCTAATCCAAATCTTGAAACATAAAGGATAAAGGGTGGATAAAGAGAAGATATATGGGTAAATCATGTAGATCTTGTGTAGTTATGATTATTTGATGTTGTTTGTTAGTAGAAGTAGGATGGATCATCATCTAGACATGCTAGATCATGTTCAAGAACATGAACTAGTAAGATGTAAGTGTTAGAGATATGAAGGATGATGAAACCATCCACCCATGAACTTGAAACTTGAATAAATATAATTTTTCTTGAAAAATAAGGTTATAAACTTGTAGATCTAAAGATCTACAAGTAGTTTTTCAGAAGAACAAAGTGAAACATACAAGTTTTGTTAAAATCCGGATCTTGTACGAACTAAAAGCATTTTTAGTAAGCAAACAAGTGTGAACACTTGTGTAACAAGGAAATTTAACAATGAAATATTTTTGTAAATCATGACTAGAAGTTGTTAAACTTCAAATTCTTTAAAAATAAAGTTTTTAAGAAACTAAACTTATTTTTAAAGATAACAAGACCTACTAAGCATGTTAGTAACTTACTACTTGTTTTTACAAACTTTCAAGTTCATGTAAATTTATGATTTAGGCTTAGTATCGTCAAGATTAGTGATTAAAGATTGTATATATTGTTGATTGATGATTGTTGATTGATTTTTCAAAAGAAAATGATATGCTAAAAAGCATGGACACCTCCATTTACAGTGGAAACTCTGGCGAAATTTTTCTAGAAATACAACACTTAGAAATATTTTTATAACAAATGGTTACAGATATATTTTTAACATTACTTTTCTAAATAAACTTCGCCATGATATTTATTACAAAATACCAAGTACCGGAGGTGGATTTTCGTAAATAAAATTTGTTAAATATATATATATATATATATATATATATATATATATATATATATATATATATATATATAGAGAGAGAGAGAGAGAGAGAGAGAGAAAGTATAACGTACATCAGGGCTTAACCTACAGTAACATACATGACAAAAAATATAACGTGCGTTATTATCATAGAACGTGCGTGATTATAGTCCCATGCGTGATTATGTGGTCCCATGCGTGATTATGTGGTCTCATGTGTGATTATGTGGTCCCATGCGTGATTATACCCCTGATCCAACGGTTACCATTGTCTCCTACGTGATGTATGATAAGGCCCTTTGTATGTTAACCTCACTCTATATATATATATATAGGGGAAGGTTCTATGCAGAACACTAAATATTGCGAGAACACGCAGAACAAAATTAATCACTCATTTTTTCAATCCTAAAAATCTAAAAAGTAAATGAAAATGTTATAAATGTAAGATTTATTGTTTCTCACACTAGAATTTAAAACAAAATATGAAAAATCTTCAGTTTTTAAATAACCTACACAGATGTAGGTTATGTGTAGGCTAAATTACCTATATGTATGTAGACTATGTGTAGGGAAAAATATATGATTTTTTATGTATATATAATACACATATGAATGTAAGAAACATAAAATTTAAGAAATATGAACCTTAAATTCCAAAATCTAGTGATTTAGAGTTGTTCTTTTTGTTCTCACAATAATTAATGTTCTGTAATGATCCTTATCCTATATATATATATATATATATATATATATAAATATATATATATATATATATAATGTAAGTATCTATAGAAAACCCACTTTAATTTAGAAAACCCGGGAAACTCAAAGCTCCCGATGTTTTTATTTCTTGAAAAAATTTACACATGTTATATACATGTTTTTAAGGGTTTTGGGCAAAAAAAATCAAAAAAGCGCCGAGTAGATATTTTTAAAAAAAATAAACAAGTTTTGTTGTAACACATGTTACAAATATGTCAGATGAATGTAACATGTGTTACACCAAAACTTGTTTATTTTTTTAAAAAATATCTACTCGGCGCTTTTTTGATTTTTTTGCCCAAAACCCTTAAAAACATGTATATAACATGTGTAAATTTTTTCAAGAAAAAAAAACATCGGGAGCTTTGAGTTTCCCGGGTTTTCTAAATTAAAGTGGGTTTTCTATACATCCTTCCCCTATATATATATATATATATATATATATATATATATATATATATATATATATATATATATATATATATATATATATGTATATATATATATATGTATATATATATATATATATATATATATATATATATATATATTTAGAATATATATTTTATAATAAAACGCTAGTGTGATTACTTGTATTATATGAACTGGATATATTATTTTTAGGGTAAAAATAATATAACTTGAAAATACTGTGAAATTACGAGTCCAAAATAATACCAACGCTCTCACGAAATAAATATTTAAGTTACACAAGTATTATTGTTACAACGCGAACTTTAAAACGTAACTTATGTATTTTTCAGAAAAATACTCCTATTTGTACATTTTTGGTAAAATATTATTTTGAAAAATTTATGAAATAAAATATAATATTTTTGGGGAAAATATATATATTTTGGAATTAAAACATTTTAGACAAAGTAATTAAAATATATTTTTCAAGTGAGACTTATACATATATTTTCGGAATTATAAAGCACATATGTAGTATTACCCCCATCCTTGGGAAGGAAATACGAATATAAAATAATTAAGACGTGTGAATACAAAATAGTTGTCTAACTATTTTCCAAAAACGTTAAACCTTAAGCCAAGGCACGACCGTCCATCTAATAGGAATTAGTACGTGTAGGTCTTCACGCAGCAGTTAGAGTTGGAGGTTGACGCTTCTGGATACGCACTTCTGTGAGTTCATGTCCCCCTTTTCTCTTTACTGTTTTCTGTTTTATACTCCGAGGGTGAAATACATGTTACAATTATTACAGACATTACTTACATGGTATGGATAGCTTAAGGAGGGTTTATACTACTTAGATCATGTGAGTGGGTAGGTAGAACTTAAGGCCATTAATCCTCGTTGTAGGACCGAGGGACATAAGTGATAGATCTATTCGGGTGTAGCGAGCCCCACTCCTGAGTCCGTCGGGTGGACCATGTGGTGACTATGTGCCCGACGCACAAATCTGCTAGGTTTGAGTCTTCCTGCATCACTTCACACATATCATTGGCTTTGCAACCCAATAGTGATCTCTTTTTCGTTAATTGCTATACACCAGGGATTTTTCATACATACAACACATTATAAAGGTTTATACATACTCACTTACACATGAACTCGCTCAACTTTTGTTGATTTTTCAACTTACATGTATTTCAGGAAAACTAAGGGATCTGGCAAGTGTCTGCATTTGTGTTAACCTGCGTACTAAATAAAGACGTCGTCCAGGGTAGTAGGTTCAGGAGGTGTAACCTTTACCTGGACGGGTTACATGTCCTTAAACCATGTTTTTATTAAATCTTTTATTGTGTCATGTGAAAACGTTTTAAATTATGTTATGGTTGTATCTTGTTTTAAGAGTCGACATTTTAAAAATGATGTTGTCTTGTTATTCTAAACCTTATTAATGGATGAACATCTTTCGTTTTTATCAAATAGCATTGTTATGATTGATTTCTATGGTATTAATAAATCACACCAAATAAATCCACGCTTCCGCAAAAGTCAGGGTGTGACAGCTTGGTATCAGAGCCTCGATCATAGCGAACTAGGATTCTTTCTCGAGTCTAGACTATGATCATCAGGGCTCTCACGAAAATATTTTCAAACATTTTTACATTGCATACACTAAACGTCCAGATCCAGGGTACAAAACATTTTTACAAACAAAACGCACGAATACACATTTCAAAATTCATGTTTATAATTCAGTCTTAGAGACTGAGGGAGTTCAGCCCTAGAGGCTGGGGAGGTTCAGCCTTAGAGGCTGGGAAGGTTCAGTCTTAAAGACTGAGGGAGTTCAGCCTTAGAGGCTGGGGAGAGTCAATCTTAGAGATTGGGAAGGTTTATTCAGTCTTAGAGACTGGGAGTTGGTCTTAGAGACCAGGGAATCAGTCCTAGAGAGTGGGAGTTGGTCTTAGAGACCAGGGTGTTAGTCTTAGAGACTAGGGAGTTCAGTCTTAGAGACTGGGGAGGTTTAGTCTGAGAGACGGGATGTATTAGTCTGAGAGACTGGGAGATTTGTCTGAGAGACTAGGACAAATATGTGGATACATGATTACATTATGAGTTGTCTTTGTTTGCAATATACAAAGTGTTAAAAATTATATGCATGATGTGACTATTGTGTACTAGCACACACGTCACTTTCCTTAGGGACGAGTAGTCAGATGATGATGACCCTACGGCCACCGCCACAGATGATGAGACTATACCTGCGCCGGAGATACCTACGACAGACACTGAGAGTGACCCTGACATGTTGACCAAGGACGAGGACAATTTCCAATCGTCCGCGCTGCCAGACTTTGGTGATGAATTACCCTTGCTGATGGTTTCCTTGACGAAAGTCTTCCTGTCATTCTTGATTCGGTCCATGATCACCTCACCATTTGGACACTTCGGTGGAGAGCACCTCTTGACTCCAAACCTCGACAATGCTCCTCCTGTGGACATTCCTTCCGAAGGTTGGCTACTCAACGGATAATTGATGATGACGTTGACATGTTATTGATGGTCCTTCTGGTAGCACCTATGATGATGGAAAGTCTGACAAGCACGTTGCTACTAATATCACTTTTGAGACCCCTATTAACGAGCTATCCTCTGATTCTAGCATACATTCGATTTCAGACTCCTTTGAGTCTGTGACATCTGCAGCCTTACAGACGGCAGGACTACAGCTTGCTGCTACTGACTCAGACGACGACACCGCTATAACTGCTGCAACTATCACCTGCTTGAGACGCCACACCTTTACACAACCCAGAGCCTGCTCCAGAGCCAGCTCATGTTCCTTTTGGGGTCAGCCTGATGTTGTACCTGTTGATCCAGCACCCTCACTTGATCATGACCCTGTTTCATTTTGGCTTACCAAACATTGCACCCCTTATACCTGACAACAGTACCTGCACCTAGTGATTCTCCTATCGTTGAGACATTTACTTCTGCACCTTCAACCGCTAATGATGCTCTTGTGAAGACCGACGTCCAAAGCACCAACGAACCTATCGCTTTCTTTCAAGACATACCCACACCCCGGGAAAGTACTCCAGGTCAGCTCCCGCGTAACGGTCACCTTTCCCACAACAGCATTTTCTACGACCTAACAGGCCGCACCGTCTGATGCGTTCAGCTCTACATCGCTGGACGAACCGGTTCGATGGTTCCTATCACACACTATACTAATTTTAGACCCTTACCATCCCTCACTTTGTGAAGACTACACGCGGGACAAGTACACCTATAACGTTAGCTGCAGTTTGAGGATAATGTTGGAGCTTGAGCTGACACCACGTCCTCCACCCTACCTATTGCCAGTATACTTTCATAAAGGTTCCTTTTGCGCTCTTACCTGCTGCTATTACACCTTTCCCAGGTTTTGATGCTCGCATCCTTACTGCCAAGCAACAGAGCTGTTGGTGCACTGAATGTCTGTTAACTACGTCTTAATCGAGTCTTAGGTCTAGAGAGGATAAATTGGAGCTTGGAAATTGAAAAGTGATTTTAATGTTGTAATTCCGCTTGAAATGACAAACATGTCATTTCAAGCGAAATCTATTGTCACACCCCAATTTTCCACGTGTCACCGGTGGGCCCGGTGGGGAGCATAGTGACGTAGTTGGCGTCATCATAGACAAACAACACAATATATAAATACACAGCGGAAGCAAAAGATAAATATATTACATTCCGAATATAAGTAATGTCAAAGTATTACAACGGAAGGTAAAGGATCCACAGGCGGATCAATAAAAGATAACTGTTCAATAGACTTTAGGCATCTAGGACTTGCAAGATTCCCTAGTGACGCCCCGAGCTCCCAGCCAATTACGCATAGTACCTGTCACTTAACCTTTTGGAAAAATACGTCAGTTTACACTGGTAAATACAATTAACTGACTCATTTTGGAAAAAGAGTTTGAAAAGTAATTTGAGTGCAAACGGCACAAAATATCTTGACACATTGATTAAAATGCACATAGGCAAAATTAATCTTTATACTTGGGACAATTTTATTAATAAAAATCTTGTATCCGATTTACATGGTTGTCCAACATTTAGGGCCGGTGATTATACAATACAAGCCGGACAAGATTAATCGACACACCACAAATATAATCTCACAAGAAGATAATCTCACGAGTGAGTATACGTTATACATATGCAACAGGAGGTGTTCTGCCTACACCTTGTGCTTACGTCGTGGCCATTCACTTTTTAAAATGAGCCAAGGATATCCAGGACACGGTCATTAACCCCCAATGTTATTTGTTATCAATCAACACAGATTAAAACGGGATTATGCAATTTAATCATCTCCGATTAAACAGTTTCTACACCCGACCAAGCGGTATTTTTTATAATACCGTATCCCAAGCCCGTATAAGGGAAAATAAGTTAAAATGTATTTACCTGAGCTAGCTCCTGTCTTAAATAGCAAGAATAATAACTCAGCCGTATCCCTAAGTAAGCGTAGGTACAATTTACCGGAAAGCTCTAGTCTGGAACGATGGTATAAATAACCAATTTAGAATACTAACGGGTCTTTAATTAAGCCTAAGCTTTGACCGGTTAGTTTTAAGGATGATACGGTTAAACGCACGATTAAGCGAAAGACCGGATGGAATGTGATTTAGACCCGACAAGCTTGAATACTTGTATAATATGGGTATACTAAATACATTCTGGATTTTGAGATAAAAATGATAACGTTTGACCCGCTTCGGTCAATTTACGCAAACTAGTTACGTAACTCGAACCGAACGCAAAAAGGGCGTTACGGGTAGCCAAATAAGTCAAATGCAAGTTCCCTGAGATAATATGCTTTAAATATGACATAATATCAGTAAGTTATGTTCTATATTGCCCGGGATAATTTTAAACTCAATTTATGCCTTAGAAGGGCATTTTGGTCATTTAAAAGATCATAAAAGAGTAAAATTAGAAGTCTGAGTTTCGGGTCTGGTTCATACAGTAAATATACTTAATTTAACATGTTATAACAGTAGGGTATGACCCATATGTCAAATTTATCATTTAAAACCAAACTATGCACCGTAGGGGTATTTTAGAAATTTCACAAGGGCTAAAAATGCCAAAACTGGAAATCTGAGTTCATATACTTATACTTACTGTTATTATATGAAAATATACTAATTACATCAGTAGATATAAGTCTTATATGTTTAAAACGAGTATAACGCTTACTATACGCTTAAAACGCTAAAAATGCGATTTAAGGGCGTTTTCGGGTTTTCAAAGAAAAGCTGAGATTTTTATATTTCCAGAATACTTAAAATACTTTATTGAACAAATAAAAACAGTAGGAAAAGGTTTCGGGTCAAAAGAAGGTATAAAACTCATTTTATGGCTTAAACGGTCAAAACCGACATAACCCGAAATAACTAAGCGATCTAAGATCCGTTCAGCCAAAAATTAATTAAAAATCATCAAAAATCCCAAAATATTATAATACATCAGTTGGTAAAAAGTTTTATACCAAAACGTGGCCAGAAATAGGTCATATGCGAAAAGGGCCGTTTATGTAACTTTATAATGTAGTTTTACGCTAATGGCCATAACTCACAATCTGGACCACCAACTGATCCGAAATTTTCGGTGCAAGTTTATATATTAGAAATAAAGATTTCTACTCTTTCACTTTTCCAGAAATCACGTTTTATCTCAAAAAGGGCAAAATAGTCAACTTTATGCATAAATCGGAAACATGCATTTGAATCGGCTAAGTATAGACTCAATCAACAAAAATTCCAGAAAGTTTTACCAAAATAAAAATGGTCAAAAATACTTTCCAATACAGATCTCGAACATGCATGTGTGAATCCGAATCGATAGTCTACGAGATAATCGTTTTACAAGACTTTCGGTTCCGATTCGTGTCTATACTATAGATTGTCGAGTTGATGATGGTAAAACACATTCTTATATGTATTACAAGTTATTTATGATGATCAATCAGATTGCATGTCTAATATATTAACATTCAAGCTTATTTTTGCAAAAATCACTTCTGTTGACTTTTTAGAAACATGTTTGACTCGACAATTAGCATGCATATAGTGGGATTCAGAGAACACCCTTTAGAGGGTTTGTTTCCCACATAAATACCAACATATATCAGGTTTCAATTCGAGAAATGGCTGAAAGAAATCCGTTTAATCAGAAAGTCAAAGCTTATGAACAAACAGTTTGACTTTTAGCAATAATCAAAGCAAGAACGGATTAGAGAACGAATTGGAAGCTTACAAAGGTCCTATAGGTGCTTAGAGAACACTAGGATGTTGCCTTGATGATCAGAAATGCTCCAGAAATGCTTGAGAGAGTTTTGCAAGTTGAGAGTGTTCTTGATCACAAAAGGAAATGCCAAGAAATGGGGTTTTGATCTGATTTAAAGATGGATTCAGAGGTTTGAGGATAGGTTACTATTGCCATAGGCATGCAAGGGTGTTTATTGGAGCTTTTGGAGGTGCCATGAGCTGTTACCAACTTCAAATTCGGACCAGAAATGAAAAATTCGCGAATTTATGTGACTGGGGGTCTCACGCGGCCCGCTTGGGGTGCCAGGCGGGCCGCCTGGCTTTGTCTGATCCCCAAAACTTTGTTAAATGTTGCAGTTTGGTCCCTGCACTTTGGTTACGAGGTTTTGGCCACTTTTCTTGACTCGTAAACCCCCAAACTTGGTTTCTAGGAACCTTGGGACATTTACCAACATGGTAATGTCCTCGGATAACTTTGCGCTCAACCGAAAAGCCATGAAATTCGACGTTGACGCTTTTAGTCCCTCAAGTACGGTTTTGGCCATAACTTTCTCATACGTTGACGAAACTTCATGAAATTTTAACCACATATTCTAGTGAGTATATTTTAGCTTCTCAAAGCTTCGGGTCTGCCAAAAGTTCACTCAGAGGTATAAATTAAACATGTTGACACTTTTGGCCCCTATAGTTTGCAATACATCACTTTTGTGCAATTTCCGCGTCGTATGATCCATGAACCATCCGTTTAAGGTTATAAACATTATGTGGGGTTATCATAGAGCCTATTTATCCATTGTTGACACTTTGGACCCTTATGTTCCATAGTTTTCACTGTTTGTCACTTTTAGTCCCTCTAAAGTATGTTTTCACATACCGGAACCTTATGACACGTGTCAAGACATTATTGGACGAAATTTTTTTCGAGGTGTTACATCTATTAACTAGTGATTCCGCTCCAAACTTAACCTAGGTATTCCGCTCGAATTAGCAACATAGGTATTCCGCTTGAGTGTGTTTCAAGCGGAATCAGATCTACTATATATAGGTGGTGTGTGTTGTCATTTGTAACAGTTGGAGCGGAATCAAGTGTGTGTGTAGAGTCGAGGTGCTGCCAAATTTTTGTCAAAAACACGTGTAAAGGCTCAGAAATCAGTAATAGAGAAGAAGTTAATTTGAACAAGCTGTATTGACGTTGTTTACTTTGATTCCGCCTTAGTAAATGATTGTGAACTGCTCATACTGACTGTTTAGGGTCACGGAACCAGTCCTACAAGTGGTATCAGAGCTCAGGACGAGGAGTTCATACCATAGCAGCTTGAAATCATCATATTCTCTCATTTCTACTCCTTCTTTTCTGATTTGAACAAGTTTTAGCGGTTAAAATGGCCTGATTTTCACATATGTCATGTAAAACATAGTTTTAACAAATCCTAGAAAGAATCAGATTAAAACTCGAATTAAAACTGGTAAAAATGGCATAAAAATCATATTCCACTTGAACGAGTGATTGGATATTCCGCTTGAAGATCATGGTCATTTGAAGCGAAATAGCAGATTCTATTTGAAAATTTTTATTCCCCTTGAATATTAAGTCTGATTTCGCTCGAAAGTTTGATTCCGCTTGAAATAGTGTGTTATTTCAAGCAAAATCAGATCAAGTCATATTTCGCTTGAAATTTTGGTTCTTATTCCGCTCGAAAGTTGATTCCGCTTGAAAATTTCTGGTGATTCCGCTTGAAGCTGATACCGCTTCAAACTGATTTCGCTTAAAATTTCTGATTTTCAAAACTTAAAAATTTTTCTAAGTGTTTGCTGATTTTTCAGGTGTACGTGCAAGATGGGCGATCTATTCATGAACCCGTTTAGTGATATGTATGCTTTTGCTGGAAATTCTGGAGACGATACTTCTTCTAGCAACACCAATGAGAACACGTCAAGTACAAAGAAAAAGTTATCGGATGCCTTGGAAGTTGAAATCACATTTGAAACTTACAACAAACCCCCGAAGTATATGGCTATCAAAGAGTACAGTCGGTGGGCTAAGAAGTTTGAAGAATGGTTGAAGGCCTTTGCATATCCTAGTTGGAAAAGTCTAAAGAACGGATACGTTGATGGAGGCAAAACTGGTGAAAGCTTGACTTCATCTGAACAAATAGAATCGTTTGTTGGTGAGCAAAAATGCATCGCACTGCAATTTCAATCTGTTCGAGAAGATATAATATCCTTGATCGAGTACAACAGTTCTAAAGATCTCTGGAAAAAGCTAGAAGTAAAATGCTTGGGTAGTGCAGAAATAGTGAAAAACAAAAACAAACTGCTTAGAAAAGAATTTGATTTGTTTGGTTGTTTAAAAAATGAATCAGTTTGTAAGATGATTAAGAGGTTTGGGCACTTGAAGCTAGAGCTGGCGAGACATGGAATTTTATACTCACAAGAAGAGCTAGTCGACAAATTGTTTGATTCGTTGCCAGACGAGATGGATTGGCAATACTTTGCGTTGATGTTGAAGAATACGATCAAGTCTGAAGATCTTACAGTTGATTTGTTGATCGAGAGACTAGAGAGTCACGGGCTCGAGTTAAAGAAAACACACAAAGTCAATCACTCGTCATATCAACAGAACTTGGATTTGTATTATCCAAAAAGCATGATGCCAAAAAATACATCTCCCAAGACAGCATTTTCTGCTGAGAGTTCCAACACTTCAAACAAAGAAAGTCAAAGCAATGGATTTCACAGTGGTTCTTCGTCAAATTCAAGACAATCAGATGCAAAGAACCTATTTCAATGCAACATCGCTGTAGACTTAAAGAACGCTCAAAACTTCAGCGAGGAGTCGGCAAAGCAACAGATGGTTTTCCTAGCTTCTGTGCTAGAATCGTATGAAAGTCTTGTGGCTGGCAAGATAGGCAACACCAACCTGACAAAAGAAGACTATGATCAAATAGATCCTGAAGAGATGGAATTGATTGACATAAGGTGGTGCATGGCCAGTGCATTTCGTCGGGCACAGCGTTTCATGGAGATAACTGGGAGAAAGTCAATTGGTGGACTATCTACCAAGTTGGGCTTTGACAAGTCTAAAGTGGCATGCTTTAAGTGTAAACAGAAAGGTCACTTTAAGCGTGAATGCCAAAATGCGTATGCTGATGAGTCTGAAAACCCGTTCAGAGAAGATTACTACAAGAAAGCGATTTATCATCAGAATAAATCAGAACCGCCAAGAATGAAGCAGCTTGAGGATAACAAAGAGAAATCTAGAGCTCTTGCAGTGATTCGTGACGATGAAGGTTTCGACTGGAGCGAGTTGTTACCTGAGGAGGATGCGGTTGGGTATGCATTCATGGCAAAATCTGAACCTGTTCCTTTTAAAGACACCAGACCTGAAGAACAGAGGTATGCTTACAGAAAGATGATAGCTCAACAAAGAATGATCAGAATATCTGGTATCTATCTTGAAGCAAAAAGAGCGAGGAGATGGGATCCAGACAAAGAATGTTACCTTGACCCCGATGGAAACATAGCCATTGATCATAACACTCTTGATCTTGAAACCATAATTAAAGAAATGAAAAAAGAAGATGAGTATTGGCTAAGAAAATGGTGGGGAAGCGGAGATGAGAAAGAAGAGGAAAAGAAAGAAAGAGAAAGAGAAAGAAGAAAAGCCAAAGAAGGTTGACAATGGGATCATTGACACAACTCAAGAGTTGAATGCTGAAAACATGGGAAAGATGCCTGACAAGGTGCTGGCTGCTAAGGCACTTGAGGTAGACTCTAAATCCATCTCTGAGTCTAAAAGCCAGGTCAGTTCAAACGTGTCAACGACTGAGTTAGGTAAGAAAGTCAATGGTGATGTTGACTGCAAAAATTGCATAAAAGAATGCAAATTTTGTAGTACAGTCACCTATCTCAACGGTAAGAAGGTTGATGATCTGACTGCTAGAGTCAGAAGTGTTGAGGATCAGATTCTTGATCGTGATAAAATGGTGAAAGCTTCAACTGAAAGATTAAAAGAATTAACTAACAAAATTGAAAATGATAAAATTGATCAAGAAAAGGTTAGGAAAGAAAATGAGAAGTTAGTTCTTGAAAATCGTGAACTTACTGAAAAATTTGAGAAGCTTAAAAGAACGGTTAAAGATAATGATGACAGAAATGGTAAGACATATAAAGAAAATGTTCATCTGTCGAGTGTTCTTCGGGTAAAAGAAGAATTAATCAACCAACAACTTGATGAAATCACAAAGTTAAAGCTTAAATTTCAAGAAGCTGAAATTGAAAATGAAAGAATCCAGTTGAAGCTAAAAAGTTACAACTCCGCAAGCTTTGTTTTGCAACACATTGTTCCCAAACCCATCGGGAAAAACAAAGCAGGCGAAGATGTATACTCTGACGGAACCGGGGTGGGTTTTCATCAAGTTCCACCACTAGTTCTAGACAATTATTCGAAAAAGCAATCTGGGTTGGTTAATCTAGAAGATGAGAATGAAGTGAAACTTCCAGACACAATTGATGTCACATTCACTTCATCTTCCGATGAAGATAGTGTCCAAACTGATGTTGTAAAAAGTGTAGTTGAGAATGTTTTAAAATCTGAAAGTGACACTACTGAGGAAGATTAATGTTTCCTGGACAAATACATTCCAAAATCAAAGTCCAAAAACAACTTAGATAAAGAACCTACTCTTGTCATGTACATGATGACGGGATCGGATAAGTTGTATTCGGATTCTGATTTTCCCGTGGAGAATGTGAATGTTACTAAACTGACAAATGTGTTCAAGTTAATTGAAATTGATCTGTCTGAAGTAAAGAATTTGAATCAAACCAAAAGGCAAATGAATTTTGAGAAAGATAAAGCTTACTATAAGAAGCCTGTTGTTCCACCACGTTTTTATAACAACAATCGAAACAGATGGTCGGGCGGTTATCAGGGTGGTAAGAGTTATAAAAAGAGAAATGTTCAAAACAAGGGGTTTGTTGAGAAGAAAGTGTTTGTGTCAAGTTCAAGTTCAAGTTCACTTTCTGATGAAGAGAAAAATATTTTTTTCAAAATCAAATGAAGAGTTCTTTGAGAAGAAAGCTTTACAGCCTCAGTCTGAAGGCACAAGTCGAATAGTTGACACTCGAACATGCTTCAAATGTAATCAAGTTGGACATATTGCACGAAAGTGTACCAACTTGAAGCCTAAGACTGAAGTTGTGAAGATTCAAAAGAAGAAAGATGATGTTAAGGGAAAAGCTCCATTGGTTGTTGAGAAAAAGAGTTTGAAAATGACAACACCAAAGTCAAAACTGAACCTGTTAAAAACATGGTAAATAAAAATGACAAGTTTTACAAACGGGTTGCGTCACCTCAACAAACATGGAAGCCTAAAACAAAGAAACAAACTTCAACTTCACAAGAGAAAAAGGTGATGAATTCAGTCCCAATTGTGGATGATGCAAACTTTCCACCACTGCAGGCTAAGAATTTTAAGAAACAAAATGGGAAAGTTGTTGGTAACAAGGTAACACCCAAGGCTGGTCAGGCTTGGGTGGATATATTCTTCGTTGAATGAAAACCTAACTTGCCGGAGCTTCCTAGTTGGTAATCGCGAAGCATGAATCGACATCTTTATTGAAATGTTTTCGACAATGGTTAAGTGCATTTTATCTAAATCATTTTGTGGTTTGTGCAGGAGCTTCCAAGATCCATTTCAAGATGGATTATGGACAGTGGAGCTTCTCGGCATATGATGGGAAAGACAGCGTTGCTGCATGATGTGAAAATTTTCAATGGAGGTTATGTTGGTTTCGCAGGAAATCAAGGTGGTAGGATTATTGGTGAAGGAACGTTATCCAATGGGATTGTGACGTTTGAAAGAGTTAATTACATTGCTGAGCTGGAGAATAATCTGCTGAGTATCTCTCAGATTTGTGACAGGATGTACACCACTCACTTCACTGACAAAGAATGTTTTATCTTGAAGCCAGGATTTGTTATTCCTGAAGAATGGATTATTATGAGGGCACCAAGAGTCAATGATCTGTACGTGTTGGACATGAGTGTAGCTACTACAACCACGGGTCAGGCTCATTGTTTTGTGTCCAGAGCAACTGAGAAAGAGTAGAGATTGTGGAACCGCAAGATGGGGCATATACATCTGAGAAAAATGAATCACTTGGTGCACAATGATTTGGTTACAGGAGTCCACGTTAAAGGTTTTCATCTGGAAGGGGAGTGCATTAGCTGTATTAAAGGCAAGCAGAAGAAAAAGTCACACCCTAAAAAGCAAGTCAATTCAGTATCAAGACCTCTGGAGAGACTTCACATGGATTTGTTTGGTCCTGTGAATGTCAAAAGTATTACAGGAGATTACTATTGTCTTGTGGTTATTGATGATTATTCCAGATTTTCGTGGGTATCATTCTTGAAGACGAAAGATGAAACTTTTGATAGCTTGATGGCGTTGTTCAGAAAGATTAAGAATCTGTACCAACGGCGTATCAGAAGAATTCGAAGTGATAATGGTACTGAATTCAAGAACAACAAGATGGAGGAATTTTGTGAAGAACGTGGTATATTGCATGAGTTTAGTGCTCCGTATACTCCGCAGCAGAATGGAGTCGCAGAACGCAAAAACAGGACACTATTCGAAACGGCAAGAACTATGCTTACTGATTCAAAGCTTCCGATAAATTTTTGGGCAGAAGCTGTTTCCGTCGCATGCTATATGCTCAACAGAGTTCTCACTGTCAAGAAATTCAAGAAAACGTGCTTTGAGTTAATCAATAACCGCAAACCTAATTTGAAGTATCTTGAACCGTTCGGGTCACCCTGTACAGTTCTAGAACCATTTGGAAAGTTTGGTCTGAAGTGCATTGAGGGTATATTTGTTGGTTATGCAAGTCCTTTACGATGTGTCTTCGTTCCAAGTGAGAAGCGGATTATTGAAGCAGCAAATGTTAAATGTCAAAGTAATACAATGCCACCGCAGAATCCTGGAGATTCATGGCGTTATCATTACGACACTTATTGGGATTCGTTTGACATGAGGGAAGAACAAGAAGAAGAAGAAGACTTCTTTGATGAGTTGGATATTTTGCGAGAGTACGAGTCATCGCAGGAAAGGTTCCCAGCTGAGTATTCAAAGCGACCACGACAAACTTCAAATGATGATGAAGCAGGTCTAAGTAATGCTGGTGAACATGATGATGTCCAACAAGATGAAGTTGCTCCTGATAATCAGACGGTAGAGAATGATAATCAAGAGTCTGAGAACATGCCAGTATTTGATCATGGTGATTCAGATTCTGAGGGGGAGCAGATCCAGATTTCAAGTCAAACAAACCCAGTCAGTGAACAAGATGCAAATCAGAATGTTACTAATCTGGAAGGCAAGGTAGATGTTCCAGGTGAAGTGATGCCAAGAACTCTTTCATACCATCTAAAGGAGCTGATCATAGGAGAACTACAATCAGGCGTTCGCACTAGACATCAAATTGACCAAGGGCTTACTTGTTTTTATTCTACAGTAGCACCTTTACAAACTGAATTTTCATTGAGTTGTTTTATTTCGCAGATCGAACCGCGAACATACAAAGAGGTGCTTACTGAAGATTCTTGGGTCAATGCGATGCAAGAAGAGTTGTGTCAATTTGAGAAGTTGGGAGTGTGGAAGTTGGTAGATTTACCGGATGGTCATAGGAAGATCAACACCAAATGGGTGTTTAAGTGTAAAGAGATGATCGTGGAGTTGTTGTGCGTAACAAAGCTCGACTCGTAGTCCAGGGCTTCAGTCAACAGGAGGGTATAGATTTCACTGAAGTGTATGCTCCTGTAGCTCGTCTAGAAGCGATCAGAATCTTCCTAGCATTTGCATCATGAAAAAACTTCAAAGTATATCAGCTAGATGTAAAATCGGCGTTTCTCTACGGGAAGGTAAAAGAGGAGGTATACGTCGGACAGCCACCGGGCTTTACCGATCCAATCCACAAAAACAAGGTCTACTTGCTAGATAAAGTGCTGTATGGTTTACACCAGGCCCCGAGAGCTTGGTACCAGACGTTGTCTCAACACCTACTAGCCAACAGTTTCATTCGTGGAAAAGTGGATGCCACTCTCTTCACCAGAGAGGTCGACGGACATCTTCTAATAGTTCAGATATATGTGGACGACATAATATTTGGGTCAACAAATGAGAAGTTGTGCAAAGATTTTGAACAAGTGATGAAGCAAAAAATTTGAAATGTCATCAATGGGGGAGATGAAATTCTTTTTGGGTCTTCAAGTTGATCAACTACATGAGGGAATTTTCATTCACTAGACGAAGTACGTTCATGATATTCTAGAGAAATTTGGAATGTCAAGTTCTACTCCAGCGTCAACCCCTTTAGCGACGAATCATGGGATACACCCGGATCTCACCGGAGACAGGGTAGATGAGACAATGTATCGCTCCATGATCGTTCGTTGATGTACTTAACTACTTCAAGACCCGATATCATGTACCCAACGTGCCTCGCAGCAAGATTTCAATCTAACCCGAGAGCTTCGCACATGAGTATTGTGAAGAGGATATTACGCTACCTAAAGGGTACTCCGTCTTTGGGGTTATGGTATCCTAGAAAAGGCGATTTCACGCTCGTAGGGTATTCTGACTCAGATTTCGGATGTTGGACAGTCAATGCAAAATCAACAACAGCATGATGCCAGTTCTTTGGACCTCGCTTAGTTACCTGGCAGTGTAAGAAACAAACGTCTATGGCTCTTTCCACATGTGAAGCGGAGTACGTGTCTGCTAGCAGTTGCTGCTCACAGATCCTGTGGATATAGCAACAGATGAGAGACTACGGTTTGCAGTTTCTTAACACACCTCTTTTTGTTGATAATGAGGCCGCTATAAATATAACAAAAAATCCAGTACATCACGCTAAAACTAAACATATAGAAATTCGACATCACTTCATCCGAGATTGCTTCGAGAAGAAGTTGATTCGTATTGAGAAAATCCACACTGACAATCAGAAAGCTGATTTACATACCAAAGTTTTTGATAAAACACGTTTTAAATATCTTTTAAAACTAAATGGTATGATGCTTCTCTCGGTGTCGGATGGTATTATTGGCGTTGATGAAGGTACTGTTGTAGATGATGATGAGAAACAATCTGCAATGGTTTGTCATTTTTTTTACTTGTTTTGGTATTTAGGGGGAGTAAATATTTTTTTAGAAAATATAAAAACAGTAAAAAATTCAAAAATCCAAAAACATGATAAATCTTCAAAATCCAAAAACAATAGAAAACTGAAAAAGAGCTTGTGTAAAAAGGGAAAATGATAGTACATTGGCTGGACAGTTACGGTACGCTAAAGATTTGTAATGATTAAAAGCGTTAAACAGTCTCGCTGATGATGTGTCGATAGGTTTTTGCACATTTAGTAGATTTATTCGGGATATAAACATAAAAATTCAAATTTGCTTATTTCGTGGGGAACACTACTTGGATATATAGGTAACCCCTGAAATCTCGTTTGAAAGGTCCCTCTTTCTGAAATACTAGGTCTTTATACTCAGTGATATCTGGGGTATTATTCCGGGACTTCTGCTGAATGGAAGTTCTGACCTAGTCCCCGAATAATACTTTCCGCATTGCTTGAAACATAGCACAGCCCTCAACAAATTGATGAAACAATAAAATTGATATTCATTACTGTTGAAACAAAAGATCCTCTAAAGGGGACACACCGAAAGTCGAATCGTCATCTCTCTGCTGAACGAAAGTTCTGGCCTGAGCTCTCACAGTTTCGCATCTAACCCTTTACAGATATCATCTGTGGTATACTCACCTGTAAGACTAAATATTGGGATCTGGATACGGGAGTATATTCAAGAAGTGGGACAGATGAATGAGTTTAAGTTCCTAAAACACATAATTCGTATCCTGAATAGATTGAAATTTGTGTGAGAATTTAAGTGGACCAGTATATCGACAATCTAGGTAAATTGTTTAATTCTGTGTATGAAATTAAAGCTTAACGGTACTAGTGACTTGTCTGATAGCTGATATGATTCCCTAACACGCTCGTCGAAAATATGTTTGTAAATATTTCATTACAGTCTGCATTTTAGTTTAGTTTCTGTATTTCATTTCTAGTTTAGAAACATTATTGAAAATCCAAAAAGATTTTTCACTTCTGCTTTATTTTCCGACAAACCAAAGTGGAAAGTTGATCGTTAGATTCTCATGTTGAAGCAGATGCAGGAAGTTTCTGGACTGGAGAATGAGGAGAGCTTATCTTGATTAAAAAAATGATGATTGTTGAAAAGTCAAAACAAGTACATTAACTTGATACTTGTTATTTTCTGAAAAAGTTTGAAAATTTTTGAACAAAAGTCAATTTGTTTTGTCACAAGATCAACCAAGGTCATTAAGTTGGACTTGGTAGATTAATTGAGTAATCAGGATCATTAACTTGGACCTGAATACTTTAGTGGATTTCTAGAACTGATAGATTATAAGTTTTATTGTTGAAAATCGATAGGTTGTAATGTTATATGTTTGAGAAGCAGGTTGTGGATTTCAAAATCCCCACGGCATCAAAATGTTAAAGTTTGAACCAGATCAAGATCCTAGATCCCAGCGTACCGAGAGGAGGAGTCTGTGAAAAGGGGAGTCTGGATCAACACGCAAAGGGGAGATTAAAGATAGAGCCAGGATGAGATCCTGTACCTGTGAAGAGAGAGCATTTGCAATGTGAAGACAAGTTTGGAAAAAGACCAAGACTGAAGACTCGACGCCGAAGACTTCGTCAACATCCAAGGGGGAGTCTGTTGGTGCACTGAATGTCTGTTAACTACGTCTTAATCGAGTCTTAGGTCTAGATTGGATATATTGGAGCTTGAAAATTGAAAAGTGGTTTTAATGTTGTAATTCCGCTTGAAATGACGAACATGTCATTTCAAGCGAAATCTATTAACTAGTGATTCCGCTCCAAACTTGTGACAACAATGCTCTTTAATCGATGAACAATGCAAAGCAATGTTAATTATCAATAATACAATGTGTTTTGGTGTTATTATATGTGTTTTATGTGTTTGATGATTTCACAATTCAATTCGATTCGACTTCAAGCTCTAAATCGCTTTCTTGAAAGTTATACGCAAACTAGTGCGTAAATGCAGTCATTTTAACGCGACAAACACTCTGGGATAGTGAAATAGGCTTAACATACCTTAAATAACCTTCACATAACTTAGAAATAAGTTTTGGATGGTTTGGTGTGTCGAAAACAAGTTTGTTCGATCGCAGGGACTATTTATGTCAAACTGCAAAACTATAC
Source organism: Helianthus annuus (assembly GCF_002127325.2). NCBI lineage: Eukaryota > Viridiplantae > Streptophyta > Magnoliopsida > Asterales > Asteraceae > Helianthus > Helianthus annuus. The sequence continues at coordinate 5,471,585 of NC_035439.2, forward strand.
CGATTTGTATAGTAATGAACATTCCAGAACTTGATCATAAGTTAAATATGCCCTAAATATCCTTTACATAGCTTAGAAATAGACTTTGAGGTGTTTGGTGCGCAGAAATAAACTTATTGGTCATTCAGGGACTAAAAGCGTCAAAAAGTGCACAAGTTTGCATTTTCGCGCATATCTTATGTTCTGAATAGATCCGGACATCCAAAAATTTATGTAATCATTAAAATGTTTTATTTTAGTGATTGGCATGATAAAATTCTATTCGTCGCTTAATTTGGATCGATTTTGCGTTCGTTACGACTTCCGTCGTAATTAACCGAACAACGCGATCGTACGACCAAACGAACCGACATCCGAGATGTTTTTGAGCATGTTTTGAGTTCCCAATACTTTAACTTCATTTTAGAGCCTTGAAATGAGGTTAACGGGGCTTAAACGTGTCAAAAATGGGCCGAAATGCAAGTTTCCAAGCTGCAGGGACTAATTTTGACAATCTGCCAAACTAGTCCAGGCGGGGCGCGTAAGACTAAGGTGTATCTTATGCGGGCCGCGTGTCCATGTCAGACAGAAGCAATGAATTTGGTCACTTAGCTCGCTTTTGATGGTTTTGATGGGTGGTTTTCATTGTTAGGGGCTGGTTTGTGTGGGGAACAAGTTCCCCAATCAGTCCTTGACACTTGTATGGCTTGGATCATGCCCTCTTCTCCAAGAATGATCCTAACGGTTTTGCGAAAACTATATATAGCCCATCCATTTCATTGTTTCTTTGCTCATTTCCTTCTTCTCTTCTCTACCATCTAATTTGGAGAACTCCCTCAAGTGTTTGGAGCTTTCTAATCTGATTGGGAACTTGGTTTTCTTGTAGAAAAGATAGCAAGGACCCTTAGTGAGCATTCTTTCATTCTTTTTATTGCTTTCTTAGTTTGAAAGTCAAATATAGTTTGACTTTCAGCTTTGACCACGAGTTGGTCAACGAGAAGTTCGTTTGAACTTCGCAACGTGAGCGTAATCACGTTGGTTATAGTCCTTAGTGACTATACCAACTGATTACCACGTTAACTAGGTGTAGTGACGAGTTAAAGTTTCGGTCAAAATGCGTTTTAGCACGCATTTTGCAACGGGACTACTATTAGGTATCAAAACACTTTGTTTTGATACCAAATCAGTAGGTTAAACATGCTTTGACATGTTTAACTCGTCACTTTTAGTTAGTGCTTGTTTAGAGTCGTAAGTCAAGCGGTCTAAACCACCGCTTAGACTTTCGAACTCGACCCGTTTGGTCGATCTTTAGGATCCAACCAAGCATGTTTAGTGACCATAGTTGCATAGGGAATAACCTTCCGAGGTTATACCTTATGGTCACCAAGTTTAAGTAGTTGTATGATAGGTGGTTTATATGCCTTAGGTAAATTACCAAAATGCCCTTTTCACGCATAATTGGACTTTAAGCATATGTAACCTAACTTTTGTCACCTAAACTGATTATGAAAATTATTTAAACATGTTTAGGCATATAATACTTGTCATAGGACTAGTTAGACGTCTCGAACACGCGTTTGCGCGCACGACGCGTTAAAGTAGCGTAAGCTACCTTAATGGGTCGCGATGGGTCGAAAGCACTTAGGTTAGGTTTCGATTTAGAATGTAGGCTTTGTTAAACCATATCACATGAGTTCCTACACTCATTTGGTTTACAAGACCTCATTCTTTCCGATCTTCCGATTTAGGCGTCTACTGTTTGACTAGCGATCCGATTATTAGGTGCTGCTTGAGTTTCCTTGGTTTGATTGAGCTTATTGAGTTCTCTAGATTTAGGATACTTTGCAGTTCAAGGTGAGTACATAGTTCCCCTATTTTACTGTTTTCAATTGTTTTGGGGTGATTCATATGTACAAAACGATTTCAAGGTTTAAACGATGATTTCAAAACCGATTAAGATGGTTTATACTAAACTAATAACGATTTCAATAAGGTGAACAAGACTTGTTGGTTGTAATTACATAACGAATGACATTCATTAGCTTTGGTCAAGCCGACCAGTATTAGGTTATGGTACCATAGGATCTGACAAATCCCGTTATCAGACTACACCCATGGTTATGTGTGGGGGTTACGTAGGTAAAAACCGAATCTAATGATTGTCAACTTACCCTTTGGTGGTTTGTTAATACGAGAAACGAGTTAGACGAGTCACGAAGGTTTGAATGTTGTTAGCGAGACAACCAAAAGTAGTTTCACTATTAAAACGAATACAATTTTGAGACAAGTTAAACGATTTGAGACGACTTCAACGAGATAAACGATTTGGATAAACGATTGGTTTTGGGTAGTGATTAGATAATGGGACGGGTTTAGTATGATAGAATCATGGTAGATATGCCGCTGGTACATCTTATATATAAGTGCTTCTATCATATTACATTGCGTGTCATTATTTAGTTCACTGGAGAAACGGTTTTGAAACGATGTCACAAAACGAGGTTTTTGAAACGATATAAACCATACGAGTTTTATTAACAAATTTTTACGAAATGTTATACGATTTGGTTTACTAAAACAAATGTTTTTGGGTTAAGAATCATGGCTACGAGATTTTATAAACTATAACCATCTTGATTTGAGTTGGTTAATTATGTTGCAATACACTTTTCAAAACGAGGTTTGTATTTTGACTCTTGTAGTCTAACGAGGTACTGCAACATATAAATGAGCCATGAATCCGATACTCCCATAAAACTTATGTACTCGCCAGCATTTCTTTGCTGACTTTATTTTTACATATGTTTCAGGTGGTATTGGTTGATGTTGCTTGCTAGGGAGCTTGTGTCACTTAGGACTCGGACGAGGCTTTAGTGACTTAAAAACAGTTATAAACAATGTGTAGTTTATTTGATTTGGTCTAAAGACAATGAATATTACATAATATTTCAATAAAACGAAACATTTGATTACCATGGTTATGGAACAATAATTCTGTTGCAACACTCCCCAACGTTTCCGCCACGGTTTGTTGTTTTAACGTGGTCGGGGTGTGACATAAGAGTTGGTATCAGAGCCAATGGTTATAGGGAATTAGGTTATTAGCAATGCTTTGACCTAGACTATAACTTTGTAGAACCCTAACGCAAGTTTACTTGTGTTTAGATTTTAAAAACAATACCCTCACCTATCCTTGGGTGATAACCACAACGAGAACACAATAACAAATCTGCTTCGAAAAATTAATCATCTATCCTTGGATGATTGATTACTAGGTTTTGAACCCTCTGTTATATGGTTTTGAACCCTTTTGAGTTTTCAAAATCTCATCAAAGTTTGGGTCTAAATAATGTGAACACGTGCAAACTGGAAGAGTGAATGCCTGTACCCTGAGTTTTCTGTCTAAGGCTAGAGTGTTCGTACAAATCCGCATTATCAGACCAGTCACTCTTACCTGGGAACTATTGGGGTGAGTGTTCACTTATAGGCGAGCATGTCTTCGGTGATACATTATTATGACCTATTTACTTTGATTATTCACTGTGTGTCGTTTGTTTGTTCGAGGTAATGAACAAATGATCGCCTTCCTTGTGTTTTGTCGATGTTTTCGATACCTCTTTTATCCAATTGTCCGAGGCTTGCAAATTCGAATGCGAATGCAAATCCGAAAGTAAACGCGAATGTGAATCCCGCTCGTGGACGAGCATTCAATCTGAATGCAAACGAGGCTCGAGCTGAAAACCTCGTTGTCCATGGTATCTTTCTTGTTAACGGTACGTTTCTTGTTAACAATCAACTTGCATCTGTTCTTTTCGATTCTAGTGCTGATAGGAGTTTTGTTTCGTTATCTTTTGAGCCTTTACTTGCGATGCCTAGAACTAAACTAAGGAAGCCCTTATCTGTCGAAGTTGCTACTGGTAAACCACTTGTACTTGATTCTGTTATTCATGGTTGTCAATTGAACCTCGATAACCATCTTTTCCCTATTGACCTCACACCGATGCAACTTGGGAGTTTTGACGTCATCGTAGGCATGGATTGGTTAACCAAAAACCATGCTGAGGTGGTTTGTTTTGAAAAGATCGTTCGTATTCCTCTTTCGTCTGGTGTTGTCCTTGAGGTTCGTGGCGAGAAACCGTCTGCTGGTTTGAAACTCATGTCTTGTACGAAAACCCAATGTCAACTACGAAAAGGATATGTTGCTTTCCTAGCACATGTCACCGAGGAGAAAGGCAAGAACAAGAGTATTCAGCATCTCTAGGGTTGGAGAGAATACTCGGTTTAGTAGTAAGTAAGTTAGATAATCCGCACTCGATAGAACTAACTAATGGGAAGCTAGTAAAAGCCAACGAAGTAAATGGGACATGGTAAGATAGGACCCGGAGAGCGTGAGTTTACGCTTGATCTACTGCTAGTGAATTGAGAGACTTCAACAAGGTAACTGGATGGATTGGTTGACAAATGATCAATAGGAGATTGATATCCGCACCGCAATGGCGAACGAAGAAACAATCCTGACTCATGAAGTGGGATACGCCTCTGCAAATTAATAATTGCTTGTAGGCACGAAGGATGTTGCGTAAAGAATGTGTTGCTTTCTTGGCTCATGTCGGGGACCGGAGAGCCGAAGTACCAAAACTCGAAGATACCCCTATGATGAGGAAATATCCCGAAGCCTTCTCCGAAGACTTACCAGAATTATCTCCTCATCAACTAGTCGAATTTCGCATCAGTCTGATTCCAGGTGTCGCGCCTGCAGTCAATGCACATTGGCAACTTACACCTTCAGAAATGCAAGGATTGACAGTGTAGTTTCAGTAGTGGATAGAGAAGGAAGATAACAGACCAAAATTCCCATCTTGGTTACCCCAGACCTGGTCATCCAAAGAAAGGACGATGACTTTCAAATGAACATCAAACTACCAGGAGTCAGACAAGCTAGCCAAAAAGAGTCAGCGACTCTTACTAAGGATTGACGAGCTACTTACTGGACTAACTGCGAGGATCCAGCCAGTATTCCCGACTGAACGATGATCGAGTAGCTTCAAATTCAGAAAGAAAGCATACCGGAAGAAAAGTGTGGGACAATAACTTGTTTTAAACATATGCAAGAATGGCATTTCCTACACGATGCACAGATCGATTCTACACCGAATACGAAACTCTGAGAATTTAGGAAACCTGTGCTTAGGGCCATAGGGATCCAGGTCCAAACTCACAAAAGTTGTTACTTAGGAACCACATCCGTTAACTCAAAGCAGACACCATTAACCTGACATATATGCCAGTTCCGTTGACCAACCCGAAAGTACTTGAATTTCTTTTACTTCTAGCGAGTAGACGTTTGCATCTCTACTCCCCTTTAATGGTAGTTGCATCACGTTAACTTTCTTCTCTAAGAGCGAACACGCATTTGCTTCGATATCCAGTCATTAGTAGATACTCATTTTTTCCTTTTCTTGGAAACTTATTTGTCACATGCACCATTTGCTACGCATGCGACTTCACTCTGTTTCAAACACTTCATTTAAGATCAAATGTTATGACGCTAAATCTAATTACCGAATTGTGAATTCGAATGACCTACATTATTGTGATTGTTGACTCTCTTGTTATCAAGTCAACACACCCTCTTGAAACTTCATTCATTTTAAGTTACATTTATGATTTATCTTTGCGACCATGCCGAGATTTCCTTTGTTGATACATACGTTTATTGCCGAGTTACGCTAAAACCAAGTTCAATTGCTTGAACTTATCCATTTCGTATATTCAGTCTAAGACGTCATATGATGTATTGAGAGCATAATTTCAAATCATTGGCAAGATTCTTTTGTTTTGAGTCGTAGTAAACTTATTTGGTCTACGACTCCACTAAACCATTTGTTGGTTACGACACCTTGCGGGGATACTCTCACAAAATTGTTGTTTGCGCTTATTTGGTCACTCACTTCATACACGGATTTAATTGATTATTTGATAATTTGCCCTAAATCCGTCTTGTATACCACGATGAAATCGGTCTCAACACAGTTGTGTGTTGAGGCAAAGGTACAGAGATTCATTTCATATCACAGTGTACCTCCTAACGATTCTTTTGATCGGTCGAATGTCTTGCAGTACTTATTGTTTTCCCACCTTTGACCAAAAACAGTGGCTCATTGATGTTCCATATTCGACTGAAAACACTTTGATATTTTGTAAATCAAACCTTCATGATTGCTCGGTACATAATCACCTGATTTCCAACACGGTGAATTTGTTCAGTCACCACTATACTCGAATTATGTCATTACGACACCACGTGGTGTCATTACAAACTTGTAGCTTGTGCTAATCATGGTCAACCGTTTCACGCAAACTGCATATACTTTCGTTTGACTTGTCATTTAAACATTTCTGATGCAACTACAATAAGACACCAGATTCGCTTGTATTTCATTTAGAGTACTTTCGCAATTCAAGAATGTCAACTCACTAAACCTTACCCTTCATTTATTCGGGAGTTGACAGACCATTTTACTATTACCATTGGATTGTTGATTTTAAATCCATATAGCGGATGCTATGGGCTGTGGAAAAACTCGTTTGCATATTCCGGTCGACCGTTTGAGAATCTTATTAGCCAAAACTCCTCTTTTGCGAAACCCCCCTACTAAAAGGCATGGACATCTCCATTTACAGAGGAAACTCTGGCGAAATTTTTCTAGAAATACAACACTTAGAAATATTTTTATAACAAATGGTTACAAATATATTTTTAACATTACTTTTCTAAATAAACTTCGCCATGATTTTTATTACAAAATACCAAGTACCGGAGGTGGATTTTCGTAAATAAAATTTGTTAAATATATATATATATATATATATATATATATATATATATATATATATATATATATATTATAATAAAACGCTAGTGTGATTACTTGTATTATATGAACTGGATATATTATTTTTAGGGTAAAAATAATATAACTTGAAAATACTGTGAAATTACGACTCCAAAATAATACCAACGCTCTCACGAAATAAATATTTAACTTACACAAGTATTATTGTTACAACGCGAACTTTAAAACGTAACTTATGTATTTTTCAGAAAAATACTCCTATTTGTACATTTTTGGTAAAATATTATTTTGGAAAAATTTATGAAATAAAATATAATATTTTTGAGGAAAAATATATATATTTTGGAAATTAAAAAATTTTGGACAAAGTAATTAAAATATATTTTTCAAGTGAGACTGGAAAATATATTTTCGAAATTATAAAACACACATGTATTATTACCCCCGTCCTTGGGAAGGAAATACGAATATAAAATAATTAAGAAGTGTGAATAGAAATAGTTGTCTAACTATTTCCCAAAAACGTTAAACCTTAAACCAAGGCACGGTCGTCCGTCTAATAGGAATTAGTACGTGTAGGTTGTCACGCAGCAGTTAGAGTTGGAGGTTGACGCTTCTGGATACGCACTCTGTGAGTTCAAGTCCCTCTTTTCTCTTTACTGATTTCAGTTTTATACTCCGGGGGTGAAATAGATGTTACAATTATTACAGACATTACTTACATGGAATGGATAGCTTAAGGAGGATTTATACTACTTAGATCATGTGAGTGGGTAGGTAGAACTTAAGGCCATTAATCCTCGTTGTAGGACCGAGTGACATAATTGATAGATCTATTCGGGTGTAACGAGCCCCACTCCTGAGTCCGCCGGGTGGACCATGTGGTGACTATGTGCTCAACGCACAAATCTGCTAGGTTTGAGTCTTCCTGCATCACTTCACACATAGCTGCAACCCAATGGTGATCTCTTTTTCCTTAATTGCTACGTACCAGGGATTTTTCATACATACAACACATTATAAAGGTTTATACATACTCACTTACACATGAACTCGCTCAACTTTTGTTGATTTTTCAACTTACATGTATTTCAGGAAAACTAAGGGATCTGGCAAGTGTCAGCATTTGTGTCAAGCTGCGTACTAAATAAAGACGTCATCCAGGGTAGTAGGTTCAGGAGGTGTAACCTTTACCTGGACGGGTTACATGTCCTTAAACCATGTTTTTATTTAAGTCTTTTATTGTGTCATGTGAAAACGTTTTAAATTATGTTATGGTTGTATCTTGTTTTAAGAGTCGACATTTTAAAAATGATGCTGTATTGTTATTTTAAACCTTATTAATGGATGAACATCTTTCGTTTTTATCGTATAGCATTGTTATGATTGATTGCTATGGTATTAAGAAGTCACACCAAATAAACCCACGCTTCCGCAAAAGCCAGGGTATGATAGTTTTCTTCTTGGGGATGTTCTTCAGCCATGGATGTTCAAGTAGAAAGCTCGAATATTCTAGAAAACTTGAAGATCTGCTACAGATCTTGAAGACCTGCTACTGAGAACTTGAAGATTTGAAGATTCGAGGATGAAATAGAGAGAAATGGGAGAACAATAGAAGAGATGATGATCTTTTTTTCCCATCTCAACGCCTATATATACTCATCGCATTTAATGCGATGAGTAGACGTGCCGGATTCACCGTGCGCGTATCCAATCAACAGCTGCCACATCTATCGCAAATCCCGGAGTGAAGATTACCACGCGCGCGTGGGTCTCACTCTCCTGACGAAAAGCCGAAGCGTCAGGGACAACTTGATGACGGCCGTGTCAGTAGCCAACTCAAAAGTCGCCATCAACGACATTTCCTACCAAACTATCAGAATTCAAAATTCGAGGTTTTTCCCGCCAAAAATTACTAAAAACTCCATGCAAAAGTTACTTAGGCCGCGCAATATTCATAACTATCCAATCAGCCTGCGTGCTTACACTCAAAAGCGAAGAATCATCAACAGTCAAGTATGGTAGTCGCGCCATAGCAACTGTCAAACATTTACACGCGCGCCGCCTACCAACCCAAAGCAAGCATTTTTATTTAGCACTTTTCTTTTTCTAAGTCCAGAGCTCCAACCACTTGCTTCGCACATGGTGCAGCACTGCACTGGGGGGACTTGAAGGGGTATGGTCCCAAAAAGCCGCGGAGCCCTTCATTCAGGTCGTGCACAGGACCATACTCCTTATTAAGCAAGATGTTCAATCTCAGCCTCGCGCAGGTTACTTCAGCAAGGATTGACCTCGCCCGAGGTCCAAACAAGAAAGAGCATCAATTTCAACACTTAACGTTACTGAATAAGAGCCTCCAGCAACTATGATCCTGCACGGGCTAGTTACGTGCTCAGCAAGGGTCGCGCAGGAGCTATAGCGCAGGACCACATCAGAGAAGAACGCAAGGTACAAGTGGCAGAGGAAAAGAGCCAATCTGCGTCCTCCAGGTTGTGCTCAATCGTGCTCCACGATCGTCTGACGTGCAGGAGACAGAAAGTACATAAGGACGCCTACGTGGCACCAATCAGGGTACGACGACACCTGTCCCACGATCTACACTTATCTGCTGATGGCAGAGGAACAACAAGGCCGACAACAGTGACACGTGGCTCCAATCATGGTGCGCCAGCACCGGAGAACTTCTAGAAGCCACTAAAGGTTGAAATCAGTGAGACAAAGAGCATATCCTCTAAATTGTCGCCTTCCGGCCCAAGGCCCATTGGCCCATCTCCTCTTACACCTCTCCGGCTATAAATAGGACCCTTCATTCACATGTTAAACCATTATGTTCTCTTCACTCTCACTCTTACCACACACTTATTTCCTCAAAGCAGATACTTATTCTCATGCCGGAGTCTGGTTAAGAGGGAAACCCCCATATTCCCCTCTTAACGAGTTAACGGTGTTCTGTTTTGCAAGATTATCGGGTCATTAAGGAGCTCAGAATGTCATAAGAAGATTAACCCTTACGGTAGAAAGATAAACCAAACTAGTTAACCCTAAAATTAGTATCGTGTTTCTTCATACCCCTTATAAGCCAAGATCATTAAAATATACGAAGGGTAAAACATGCTTAATTGAATCGTATAATTAAGGAAATATTTTGAGTAAATTACTTTTTGAGTCCCTGTGTTTTAGTGGTTTTAACCATTTGAGTCCAAAATCAAAAAGTTTAACGACCTGAGTCCCTATAAGCATTTTCTTTAACCATTTGAGTCCAATTTTGTTCATTTTATAACGATTTGAGTCCAAAAAATTGGACTCAGAAGGTTAAAATTTGGACTCAAATGGTTAAAAAAATGCTTATAGGGACTTAGGTCGTTAAACTTTTTACTTTTAGACTCAACTAGTTAAAACCACTAAAACACAGGAACTCAAACAGTAATTTACCCAAATATTTTCTTCAAAGTAAAGATACCTCACAAAGACACCAACAACTCCAATTTAATATCTATTGCAACCATTTAGTTTCCTTAACATACTTATTCATCAAGTTAAAAGAGGAAAAAGTAATAGTTTATGTAATCAACATATGAAAATATAAAAATTTAGTCATTCAACCCACAACTTGCAAACATCACATCCAAATTATAGTTTATGCTAGATTAATGATAAAAGTATTACCAGTCAATTATCATCATAACACGCATTATTACTTTTAGGTTGATCTTTTATATTTAAATATATAAGATAAGATTTTCTGTGAGGAGCCTAATGATTTTCTATTTTGCAAGATTCAAAACTTGATCAAGTATTTGGACTGTTTTCTGGATCTTCAAATAAGTTTAGACGAGAACTCCGTCTACATTCAGTTATTATCAAATCTGTGACTTCTATATTATTTTATAATAATAATAATAATAATTATTATAATAGGTGGTATTTCATTTTCCTTGTTAGTAAAGAAATACTTAAAACTACAAACAAATCAAAATACGCAACTTTATACATAGACTATAAATATAAATCTATACATATAATAAAGTAAACCAACGTGTGACACGTGTCATTCATTGGACGCACTTATTTTTAGGTTTTCCCGCCTTTCTTTCATATTTATTTTCTAATAATTTATCTTCTAATTTGTAGATAATATAAAATAGAAAAATGTTTATCTTGATAATTATAACCCTTTTATTGAAATTTGAAAAGGGTTTCACGCATTTTTGGATTTTATTAAAATTCATGACTATATTATATAATTATAAGTTTGAATATATATGTCAAAATTAAAAATTATTCTTCAAAAATTCAGTAACATCCATACTCTATATATACATTTAGAAAAATGTTAATAATTGCAAATAATACTAAATAGAAAAATGTTAATTGAATACAAAAAAATATAGGATATCATCAAATGTATATCGATTACTTAAATGAGTATCACATGCATGGGCGGTGATAAGAGTGTGCGGGGAGGACCACCACACAGGGTCTGTGATTTCGAGGGGCACGTGTTTTTTATAAAAAAAAAAAAAACCGATATCTATGTTAATTTTTTTAAAATAGCATACCAAACATGCTCTTAGTGAGCCCAATACCCATTGGCATTAGCTTTAGGGCATGTTTGGCTAAGCTTTCTGAAAAAAATATTGACTTATTAGCTTTTTGAAAAGTCATAATCTACAAAATGATGTTTGACAATATGGGTGTATGTGAGAGGAAAAAACCAATAAGACAATAAGACACTCCATACTGACTTTTCCAAAACCCCAATAAGTCTATAAGTTGCTTCAAAAAACATAACCAAACATGCTCTTACTGAGCCCAATACCCGTTTTATTTTAAAATTAAATAATAATATTAAAACATTACGAAAGAACATATTTTTTCGAGCTCAAACAGGGTACATGAATTTTTACAGACGACTCTGTATACATGTATGAGATTTTTTACTACTATTATTATTAGTTTCATTATTTATCAAATATATATAAATGTCTCCGTCTTTGATTTGCATTTACAAGAAATATTTATTATATAGTTTAAATTGTTCAACCCGTGTAATACACAGGGAACTAACCTAGTATAAATATAGGTAGAGGTTCAACTAAGAATTTAATCTTCCCTAAGTTTCCTAAGAAGCAATCTTGAGCTTACATGTGGCAATCTCATTAATTTAGATGAAAGGGTAATATTGGAAAATGCAAATTTCAAACAGATCTGTACTTAGTTTTAATCACACGATTTTCATTCCTTCTTTCATGTTTTTCATTCATTCATTCATTGAGCTTACCAATTTCATCGAGATCGTTTTCATCTAAATCAACGCAAATCTCAATCTCAATCCTGCTGAATCGTTGATCGTTGTCATCGATTTGCCGGTACCTGCGAGATTGAGATCAATCCTGCTGAATCGTTCATCGTTTTCATCGATTTGCTGGAACCCTAGCTCCTCTGTTCATTCATTGATTTGCTGATTTATCCTCCTCTATTTTAATGATGTCTACTACTGTCGATGGTAAAATACCTTCTAGTTTTAATTTCATCTACTTTTTAGGTTTTTAGTTTTGATCTAAGTTGTGCTGGTTTTTATTTAAAAGTGTAGTTCTGAAGTTGTGCTGGTTTTTTGAAGTTGTGCTGGGTTTTTTATATTACATCATATTTTAAAGTGTAGGTTTGTAAAGTTGTGCTGATATCTTTATTTTGTGCTAGTTTGTCTGGTAAAGTTGTGCTTGTTTTTTGTGCTGGTTTATTGTAAAGTTTGTGCTGATATCTTTTATTTGTTCTAGTTTTTTGATTTGTTCAGGAGTTCGTATCTGTCCAACTACTGGTAATCAGTATTATACTCCTATTGTTCCAGATTCTTCCAAACCTGTAGTTGGTATGCATTTCCAGTCACTTGATTCTGCCTTTAATTTCTATAAGAAGTATGCTAAGTTATCTGGGTTTGAGGGTCGAAAGCATACTCAATCTTCAAAAAATGGTGTTGTGATTAGAAAGTACTTTGTTTGTGCGAAAGAGGGTTCAGCGACATCCTGTGCTGTTGACACGGTAAATGATAGTGTTGGTGCTGATAAAAAGTTAAATGACCGAAGGAGGTGACCTTCTAAACGTACCGGATGTAAGGCACACATCCGTTTGTCTTTAACTCCAAAAAATACTTATAGAATTTCTCATGTATTTGAGGAGCATAATCATTCTTTTGTTGATGAAGAGGATTATCATCTTTTAGCTTCGTCTAGAAAGTTGACATTCACTGAAGAGCAACTGCTTTCTGATTTTTCTGAGATGAATATTGGTCCAGTTAGGGCATTCAACCTTATGAGAAAGATTCGTGGTGGATTTGATAAGGTTGGAGTGACGTCTACTGATTGTAAAAATTTTAAAAGAGATATTAATTTGTTCATTAGAGAGTTTGATGTGGATATGGCTGTCCAACGTCTTATGAAGAAGAAGCTGTATTTGCCGAATTTTTCTTGTGAATTTTATTGTGATGAAAAAGGTGCTCTTGCTGGATTATTTTGGGCTGATGAAGAAATGAAACTGAATTATGAGGTCTTTGGGGATGTTATGTCTTTTGATGCTACGTTCCGTACGAACAGGTATTTTATTCACTTTTTGTAGATCATTTATTCATATTTTTATTAAACTAGCACAATTCAGCAAGCAGTTGTAATATAATCAATTCAATTTTTAGGTATGACTTGGTATTTGTTCCGCTCACTGGAATCGATAATCATCATCACAATGTCACGTTTGCTGGTTCTTTGTTAGCATCTGAAACTGCTGAATCATATAAATGGCTTCTTCAAAGTTTTTTGAAGGCTTTTGGTGTTGCACCTAAGGTGGTTGTGACTGATCAGGACGCTGCAATGAAAATTGCCATCCGAGATGTTTTCCCAGATACCAGACATCGTTTGTGTATGTGGCATATAATGATCAAAGTTTCTGAAAAGGTAACTTTCTTAAACCAGCACACTTTTAGCATATAAACCAGCACACTTTAAACAATCCATTTAAACCAGCACACTTTAGCATATAAACCAGCACACTTTTAAACCAGCACACTTTGGCATATAACTCAGCACACTTTTAAACCAGCACACTTTCTTTAAACCATCACAGTTTAAGCATCATAGTTTAAGTTTATACATCAACTAGCACACTTTAACATATAAACCAGCACATTTTAGGATTTGTTTGCTGTTTTAATATACTAATTATTTTTTTTTGTTATAGGTTGGTACTGAGCTATCACAAGATGAGGTTTTTAAAGAAGATATATGTGATGTTGTATGGACTGATGCTCTTGAACCAGCACAGTTTGAGACACAATGGTGTGATTTAATGATTAAGTACAACCTTACTAGTAACAGCTGGCTGTCTGATATGTACAACCTCAGATCAGATTGGATTCCTGCATACTATCGTCATGAACATATGTCCGGTCTTATGCGTACAACATCTAGGTCTGAGAGTGAAAATCATTTTTTTGGTCAATTAACCAACACAAAATTGTCATTAGTTGAGTTTTTGAGCCATTTTGATACTGCAATGGAATCTCAGAGGTTTAAGCGCAGCAAACGTGATCATGATACCAGATACACACAACCTCGCATGAAAACCAATTATGAATTGGAACTGGAAGCTGCAAAGATTTATACTCAGGGGATATTTTTTGATGTTCAAGAAGAAATTCGACTTGCTTGCAAGAATTGTATGTGCAGGCGTGAAGAAGAAGTTGGTGATTCAATTAAGTTTTATATTCTACAGGTCAATCTTCCTGGCCTTCATGAGGTATTTATTTATACCTTTAGTAGCACAAACATGTTCTGCTTTTTACAATACATTTTAAGTAGCACAGTGATTTATATTTACAATTAGAATTTTACATATATAAACCAGCACACTTTTGTTATAAACTAGCACAATATAAGCATTTGTTATTTGTGTAGGTTCTTTTTACTCCTAAGGATATGGTAATTAAATGCAGCTGCAACCGATATGAGCAGTATGGTTTGCTATGTAGGCATGCCTTTTGTGTTCTTCGTCTTTGTGGTATAAAGGAGTTCCCTAAAAAATATGTTATGGGGCGTTGGACAAGAGATGTTGTTCCAAAAAAGACAAAAGTTTCGAGTTTTGATCAAAATGCTGCTGGTAATCAAGTTGAACGTGCTTCCAGCATTGTGCGTGAGATAATGACTGCAACTGAACATATTGTTAACCGTCTTGTTACAAATATTGACCTGTTATCGTCGTAAAGAGACCAAGTGATCGAGTCGAAGTTGAAGTTTGATTCTGCTGACCTTCCTGCAGAATCACTTGACAAGAATGCAAGATTAGCTAATATTCTTCATGCTGATCAGCCATGTTCATTGTCTTCTGCTACCATTCTTCCACCTAGTGGTATTAGAAACAAGGGGTGTGGTTCAAACAAACGCTTAAAGTCTTTTCGTGAGGTATCATCTTCAAGAATATCAAAGAAAACTAAAACTAGAGGTTGTTTGATATGTGGAGGTCATGGACATAATAGTCGGACTTGTAAGATGAAGACTACTGTTGCTGATTCCCAAAAGAGCAGTTAGTCGTGTGTCATGGAAATCATGATATTTGGATTTGTTATTTTTTTCATTTCAGTTTGGATTTCTTGTATTCTTATTATGTTTACAACATTCAACCAGCACATTATTAGTTTTTGTTGATTTTGTAAATGCAATTGTCAAGAATTTGATTTTTCAACATTCAATATACTGTTTAAAACCAGCACAATTTTAAACTTTGTTCTTTAAAACCAGCACAATTTTAAACTTTGTTCTTTAAAACCAGCACAATTATAAAACCAGCACAATTTTAAATTTCTTCTATGAAACCATCACATATTGTCATAGTGAAACCAGCACAATATTAATTGTAAAACCAGCATAAAATTAACTTTCCTAATATAACTGTTAAAGCAGTACAATGTAATTGTTAAACCAGCACCATATTAATTGTTAAACCAGCACAAAATATTACAGACAACTACCAAACTAATGTTATATTGTTCAACCAACACAATCAATATTTCTGGTTCAATCTGTCATTGATTTTCGTTTCCGCATTTTTCTTGCATTCCTCTTTCTTTTCAGGCTCCATCTTCTCATACTTCTCTAACAGTTCCATCACTTCACCTTGCGCTAAGTTGATGTCGGATAAAAGTATTTTGCTTAAATACTTGTATCTCAGTTCAACCAACTCTTTGTCTTGTTCCGGTGACTCTTTCGACAGCCCACTATCCCATTCCTTCTTGCTCACATGATTCCCTGTGTATGTCTCCATGTGTCTCATTGCAAAGACACCACAATCTACAAAGTTCTTTTCCGTTTGCCACGACATTTTCATTATTTCTGGTTCCAAGGGCGACATCTTTGTGTGCATTGTTGGGTATTCAACTTCAAGGTAATCACATACAATTTCTTTCTGTAATTTGAAAATTTTCAAAATCAAAATCCCTAAGCATCACAAATATAATTAAAATAAACAGCACAGAATTAATGGGCATCAATATATTACCACTCTTTTAGCACGTGCCATTTTTTGTGCTTTTGCTTTCCCTTTCATGTTGTCTATAATCTTGATGGCTTCTCCCTTGAAATCAAAACATACAATGTAGTAGTGCTTGTGTTGTAGTATTGGAATGAACAACATGTCCACTTTCCTAATAGTTCCAAACTCGGTAGTCATCAATGTCGCGGCAATGTTTTCTCTGAAATTTTGTGTGCAGGTCTTTTTGTTCAGTTTTGGTTTGAAGTTGTTTTCTCCCTGCACAGAAACCAGCACAATGTGTTATAAACCAGCACCAGCACAATGTGTTATGAACCAGCACAATAATAGCATTTCATATATTAGACTAACCAGCTATTAATAAAACATTAATATTTCAAAACCAGCACAATGTGTAATAATCCAGCACATTTTGTTAAATGTGCTTTTTCTAATCTGTTATTAAAACCAGCACATATTAGAAAACATACCAGCATGTTGCATGGGCAGAAAACTCTTGCCGGTGAACCTTTGCTTCTGTAGACCTCTTCACTGTTTAGTACCAATGACCAAGCTGTTAGGACTTGGACATGTATGTATAAGTTCGGGTGAAGCGACTCCAGAAATACCCTTGAAAGGTTTGTGTTAAATGCTGTCTCAAATATAAACACCCTGCATTGTTGTAATACACATTAGTTTAAATACTTATTTTTATCCAATTAAGATTTTGTTGGTTTTTATACTTACCAGGGGTCGTCAACTGTCGAGAACATCCATTCGGCTATCCTTACTTCAATTTTTTCAGTTTTTGTTTTTATTTGTACAACTCGCTGCATATATGGTGAACATAAAGGTTCGGCAGGGTGAGTTGTACGTTTGCTTTTCTTCTGGTCTCCGGCGTTTAGGTCTTCACCTATGAATTCTTGTTTTTCACTGTCTTTTTTGGGTTCCTTTTCTGGTGTTTTAAAAACCTCTCCTTGCTGTGCTGGTTAACCAGCAGCCTCATTTCCTTCTTTCTTTGCTGGTTAGCCAGCAGTGTCACTTTCTCCCTTTGGTGGTTCATTAGCATCTTCACCTCCTTTCTTTGTTGTTTCCCCATCAGGTTTACCATCTTTAACCTTTTCTCCACCTGCATCTTTTTCTTCTTCACCTATGAATTCTTGTTTTTCACTGTCTTTTTTGGTTTCATTTTCTGGTGTTTTAAAAACCTCTCCTTGCTGTGCTGGTTGACCAGCAGCCTCATTTCCTTCTTTCTTTGCTGGTTGACCAGCAGTGTCACTTTCTCCCTTTGGTGGTTCATTAGCATCTTCACCTCCTTTCTTTGTTGTTTCCCCATCAGGTTTACCATCTTTAACCTTTTCTCCACCTGCATCCTTTTCTTCTTCACCACCAACTCCATGATCAGCACCATCTTTTTTGCTGCTTGCTACCTGTTCTGCCTTTTCTATTTCTTTTATAATCTCTGGCCACATTGAACTGGTGATTCTGAAAGGAGTTGAATCAAATTGTGAGACCACCATTTTTTTTTTTGTGATTGGGTAAGTTTAACTTCATTCCCTTCTTCCTTTTCATTCCCTCCTTCTGTCTTCTCTCCACTTCCTCCTTTTTTCTTTTCTTCATTCCCTGCTTCTGATTCTTGCTTCTCGAAATTGTACTTTTCACCATATACTACCAATCTTTTTCTCCACTCATCCACAGCATCCACAACCTCCTCACCTTTGTACTTTGTTAAACATTCTGCAATCATTTCGTGTGTTTCTTTGACATGCATGTCCAGCTCTTTTGTTTTGGATTTTATCAGACAAATCCATTCCTGAAAAGATAACCAGCACATTCTTTTTATAAAGTAGCACAAATTGTAAAAGTAGCACATTCTTTTTATAAAGTAGCACAAATTGTAAAAGTAGCACATTTTCCATTTTTATTTTTACATACACATGATAAAAGTTTACAATAAAAGTAGCACATTTCAAACTAGCACAGTTTTATAATCCATTTAAACCAACACACTTTAGCACATAAATCAGCACAATTTCACATTCCAAATTCTAACATTAAACTAACATATACTAGGTATAAACTAGCACAATTTAACATTCCAAACACTAAATGTCATATAAGTAACACATTTTTTAACAAATGTCATAAAAGAAGCACATTTTTTCAATAACCATCTAAACCAGCACTTTTTTCAGTAATACTACAGATAAACACAATAAAATAGAAATTACCACTCCACTTGTTGGATTTGTAGGTGGAATTTGTGAGAGTTTTTCCTGGGATTGTGGAATGTCCAAACTTTGTGTAATGTCTAGAGATTCTGGGAAGTCACTAAAGTAATGATTTCTAGCTTCATCAGTTTCCTTTGAGATTTGTTGATATGTGGATAGAGGTTGTTCAGCTGGTGCTTTTTTCTTTATCTTCAGTTTTACCTTCAAATTCTTTCGTTTTTCACCAGTTGTTGCTGCTTTCAAACTTGTTTTCTTCTTACTCTTCACCACCTTTTGAGTAGGTGTTTGTGTTGTCAAGGTGAGTTTCTGTGCTGGTTTCCCATATTTTTCACTTCTCTTTCTTTTATTGCTTTCCACCACCGGACCAAGCTTTTTAATTGTATCATTTTTATGATACATTACAGCTGGTATCATCTTCTGTGTTGGATTTGTTCTTTGGTATGTATCATGCGCATAAACCAACTGATTGATTTACAAGTTAGTTTTTGTTATTATGTTTGATAAAAAACAATAAATATAAATCATTTTTAGATAACTACAACATACCACTAGAAATGTTATCGGTCCGATGTAATGTGCTGCTTTAGATTGGAACCAGCTTGTTGTCTTTCTGTTCAAGCAGTCGATCACGTAGCTGCACCAGTCAACATCCTTAATATCTACATCAGGTTGCAATGTTGTAAGGAATTTCATGTTGACGTTGCCACCGTGTGTGAGCTCTGCCATTATTGAGTTGAACATTACAAGAAAGTTCAGTTGAAATAGCCTTCCACTCTCCTTCTGTTCTTTCACAACATGAATAATATGATGCATTTTTGGCAGTTCATCATCAATTTCAAATTGATTTCTAAACTCTGCAACAACTGGATCACTCATTGATGGTTTACTCAACTCCTTAACCTTCACTTTACCCATTGGCATGCCAAGAACTTCTTGTACTAGGTTAGGTGTTATCACTACATTATGTGTACCTAGATTCAGTGTGTTGATTGTAGGTTCATAATTGTTAGTGAGCCAGTATCCCAGATCAGTTGGTATTTTTGTTATATCAAAGTTCTTCATGCTTTCAAATCCCATGTTATCTAATTCAGCAAGGTTTTTTGGGCTGTTCCTGATTCTAATTCTTTTTTTCTTATCAAATTCCTTGAAAAGTGTTGATCGTATAGGTTCAACGTTTGTGGCAACAACTTTTAGTGCTGTTTTTTGTTTCTTTTCCGGTTGTTCGAAGTCACTGTCTGATGAGCCTGCAAGTAATTTCAGAAGAAACATAGTAACCAGCACAAGTTATAAAGTGTACTATATATTAAAAAAACAATAACCAGTACCATTTTGATCATTTAATACATAATAAACCATGATTTTTATAATTCAAAACATCATTGTTACATAAGGTTCAGAAAAACATGATCATAATACATAACAGCATTGATAACATTAGAAAACTAAAACAAACAACATAAACATGATGATCATAGCAGGAGCTGGCTAGATTGCTACTTCCTTCCAAAATTCTTGACTGAGATTATAGGTTTTTCCTCATCTTCTTCATGTTTAGGTTGTAGGATGGGGATCTTTTGTTTTTCATCATCTTCTTCTTTTTTGGGTTGTACAACTGAGATTTCAGGTTTCTCATCAATCTCTTCTTTTATGGGATCTGAAGGTTCACCACCAGAAGTAGGATGATTGGTATAGTTTGGCCCCCAGATTGCTACTTCATTCCAAAATTTCGGACTCATATAATATTCCTTTTTTGTTGGTCTTACAACTTTTAGTGGAATGGGATGCAAAGGTTCATTATCAAAAGTAGGGATTGGTTCTCCTGGTTGTACAATTTGTAGTGGTTTGGGATTGTACAGCTCTGTTTTCACACACAAAAAAGCAACTGAAACTTATATTACTTATCTCCTGAATTTAAAAGTAGCACAGTCGGTAAACCAGCACAGATTTGGAACCCAAAAAAACCACTTGTGCTAGTTTCTTCTAAAACACTAAAGTAGCACAGACGGTAAACCAACTAGAATTTGTGCTAGTTTACTAGAAAACACTAAACCCTTTGTGCTAGTTTCTTCTAAAGCAATAAACTAGCACAGATAGTAAACTAGCACAGATAGTAAACCAGCACATATTTGGAACCCAAAAAACCAACTAGAACTTTGTGCTAGTTTCTTAAAATAAACCAGCACATAGGTTAAACCAGCACATAAAATAAACCAGCACAAAAAATAAACCAGCACTATTTCATTAAAACACAACGATGGATCTGTTTTTTAAAATGCAGAACATGAATCAGTTTAGACATATTAAAACCCTAGAAATCTGTTCGTTTACAGATCCTTAACAAACCTTCGAAATCGTCATCAGGTTTTGTTTCTTTATGCTTCTGGCTTCTTGTAGATCTCTTAGAACCTGTGTAATCGATTTGATTTCGAAGAAACTTAGAAAAACCGTACAAAATTGAAACCAATACACCAAAATGCAAAAAAAAAAAAAATGGAACGTACTCTCTGAATCCATCGTTGATGCTGTTTTTGTTGTTGTTTGTTCGATTTTCGTCTCTCTTATTGTCGATTTTAGGGGACGTTTCTTAGCCATTGGGAAGTTTTGAGAGAGAGTGAAGAAGAACTGTTTTGAATCGTCGATAACTGCTTTCCTTTTTGTCCAGTACTATTTTTTTGTTTATGGCGAAAATACCCCCGCGCGTTTTAATTGTTTACTTATCTAGTTTAATATTAGGGATTTAATCTGGTCCATTGGTTGTTTAAAAACATGGTGTAGATTGCTTCTTAGGCAACTTAGGCAAAATAGGCTTCTTAGGGGAACCGCCCCCTATAAATATAAACCATAAAGTCAAATGCATATGAAACCCGCGCCAATGTTATGCCACTGGGACCCACATAGATCATCCAGTACGCAATCACCGTTACTCAAAAAGTTATAAATTTTTTTTTTGAACGGCAAATTTGGATCACTGACGGACCACTGGAGTATCATCGTGCCACCAGAGGAACCACCCGATCATATCCATCTCCACTAGGCATAATGCCACACCAATTCAGGAGGAAACCCAATAAACGTGGGAAAACCCCCTTGTGGGAATCGAACCCAGAACCTATTGGTCCCAAAGTCTTATCCCACCACCAAGATGCCACTAGGCTATAAAGCCATGGGCCAAAAAGTTATAAATAGATTTGCTTTACCAACTTGATATAAACAATATTCAATTTTTTTAAACCAAAATGGGGTCGAAGCTATTATCACTGGCGTGCATACGTGGCACCGGTGCCGGAGACGGGTATTCGGTTGGATTGTTAGGGCGGCCGCACTACCCGTCGATGCCGAAGTATCCGAAGGGAGTGGTGGTAGAAGTGGAGGAAGAGACGGAGGGTAGGGTTTTGTTGTCGGTGAGCGGAATGAGTTGTTCGGCTTGTGCGGGATCGGTGGAGAAGGCGGTGAAGCGGTTGCCGGGAATCAAAGAGGCTGTTGTTGATGTGTTGAATAATCGAGCTCAAGTTTTGTTTTATCCCAACTTTGTTAATGTAAGTTTTGTTGATTGTTGTGCGAATCGGTTGATCTTCGTGAGTTATAGCTGTTTAATTAGATTTAGGGCTCGGTTGATCTTCGTGGTTGTTGAATGGTTCAGACATTTGCCTCTGAATATGGTTGAACATTATACTGACTCTTAATGGTTTAGACCGGCACTTTAATGATTTAGACCTCTCTTACTGATGATTCAGTACTTAACTATTCAGAACAGTGGCGGGGGGTCAGAAGTCACCGAACCTAAAAATTCTATATAAGTAATTCTTTTTATAAAACCGGGGTCGAAAACGTATATACCTAAAAGATTCTATACGAAACGTACATACATAACACTACTGAGCGAAAAGTTCGGGGGGTCAAGCGCCCCCGACCCCTTGAAAGCTACGCCCCTGATTTAGAAGTTGCCAAACAGCCCCTTAGGTGATAAGTTTATGTTGATTTGGAATTGTAGTAGTGAAAAAATGGGAATTAGAAGAGTTTTATTTTCAGATTTAAGAAATTTAAGGGGGTGTTTGGATCTGTGTCTGTATTCATTCAAAGACCAAGCTCTGTCACATGATGTAGAGGTAGAATGTCAATAAGGGGTTGCCACTTCAATGGCTGTACAGGCATTAAGTGTTGGTTTCATCACATAGAGAGGGAGTTCTCATGTGACCTGACTCCGACGTGAGAGTACGTATCGAGATAAAAATAAGAGAGAAGAGAGTCGTGAGAATGTCTAACCCTTTGCTTGTGCCTGGCAAGTGGCAAGACTGTATATATGCTGAAGCGTTTTAGGATTAGGACCTTTTTGTTAAGGTGCCGATTCGTTTACATGTTGTCAGTTGTCCTGTTAGACCTACTATTGGCTGTTGGGTTTTGAGTCGTGCTACATTCTATTGTGGTAGCACGGATATCCAGAGCTAATGACTCCAGATAAGTCATGCATCTGGTCCGGAGCTACGTTAGGGGTTACCTGATGTGGAACCGATAACTTAAATGAGTGGACTCGTTTGTGAACAGGTGGGACGGGTGAAAAAACAATCCGTAATTCATGAAATAATCATCATAAGACCTTTTTAATAATTTAGCTTTTATTTTATATTTTTTGGTTTTATTATCTATTTTAGTTAAGTCTGTTGTGTTGGTTATGTTGACCGAAATTTCATTTATGAGTCTAGTCAATATTCGGTTACTTTGACCGAAGTCAATACTAGAATAACTTATAAAGAAAGACTCGTTTGTGATGTTTAGCTTTTTTTCGGTTACAGGACTGCATTTTATAGGAGTTTGTAATGCAAGTTGAATGATCTTTGTAGTGCCTTTCATTTCAAAATCTAAACAACTGTTTTTATAGGAGGAGACTATTCGCGAAGCCATTGAAGATGTTGGGTTCGAAGCTACAATAATTACAGAGGATACAAACGAAAAATCTACTCAAATATGTCGAATACTCATTAAGGGAATGACTTGCACAACTTGTTCTAGTACAGTCGAGTCGGCTTTAAGGTCCATACACGGAGTCCACAGAGCTCAAGTTGCATTAGCAACCGAAGAAGCCGAAGTCCTCTATGACCCCATAATCATGAGCCACAACCAATTCATTAAAACCATAGAAGACACCGGGTTTGAACCCATATTGATTAGCACAGGCGAAGACATGAGCAATATAAGTTTACAAATAGACGGACCATGGAACGATTTTTCAATAAATATGATCCAAGAATCTCTCCAAGCGCTTTGTAAAAGTCGATATGGATACAAATCTCCGAAAGTGTTCCGTTTCTTACAAAGCAGATCTAACCGGGCCTAGAAGTTTTATCAAAGTAATTGAATCAACTGGGTCTGGATAAGGTTCTGGATCATCCGGACCGTTTAAGGCTAAGATATTTCCTAAAGGCGGGGGACGAGATTCGCATAGACACGAAGAAATCAATCAATATAAAAGATCGTTTATGTGGAGTTTAGTTTTTACGGTACCCGTGTTCTTAACCTCGATGGTGTTCATGTACATCCCG
The DNA here is from genome assembly GCF_002127325.2 of Helianthus annuus. Classification (NCBI taxonomy): domain Eukaryota; kingdom Viridiplantae; phylum Streptophyta; class Magnoliopsida; order Asterales; family Asteraceae; genus Helianthus; species Helianthus annuus. Next base: position 5,495,699 of record NC_035439.2, read on the forward strand.
GGACCTAAACATTTACTGGATACGAAAATTGTGAATATGATGACTGTAGGACATCTTGTAAGGTGGATACTGTCGACTCCAGTTCAGTTCTTTATCGGTCGTAGATTCTACACCGGGTCCTACAAATCATTGCGCCATGGTTCCGCAAATATGGATGTTTTAATCGCATTGGGAACAAACGCAGCCTACTTTTATTCGGTTTACTCTGTGTTAAGAGCTGCCGCTTCACCACATTTCGAAGCTACTGATTTCTTTGAAACAAGTGCGATGCTCATTTCGTTTATTTTACTTGGAAAGTATTTAGAAGTTATGGCGAAAGGAAAGACATCCGAGGCGATCGCAAAGCTTATGGATTTGACTCCTGATACCGCGACGCTGTTGAGTTTTGATAGTCAAGGGAATGTGGTAAACGAAGAAGAGATCGATAGTAGGTTGATTCAAAGGAATGACGTGATTAAGATTCTTCCGGGTGCGAAGGTAGCGTCTGATGGGTTTGTTACGTGGGGACAAAGTCATGTAAACGAGAGTATGATCACGGGTGAAGTTCGACCTGTGGGCAAGCGGAAGGGTGACCCTGTGATTGGGGGTACGGTTAATGAGAACGGGGTTTTGCATATTAAGGCGACACGGGTTGGGTCGGAAAGTGCGCTTTCGCAAATAGTTCAACTTGTTGAATCGGCTCAGATGGCTAAAGCTCCGGTTCAAAAACTCGCTGATCGGATTTCGAAATTCTTCGTGCCTCTGGTCATTTTCTTTTCGTTTTCTACATGGCTTGCTTGGTTTCTTGCCGGAAAATTTGACGGGTACCCGAAATCTTGGATACCTTCTTCTATGGATAGCTTTCAGCTCGCTCTCCAATTTGGAATATCGGTTATGGTTATCGCCTGCCCGTGTGCTTTAGGCTTGGCTACTCCAACTGCCGTAATGGTTGGTACCGGTGTCGGGGCTTCTCAAGGTGTTCTTATAAAAGGAGGTCAAGCATTAGAAAGTGCACATAAGGTGGATTGCATTGTGTTTGATAAAACCGGGACTCTTACAATCGGCACGCCGCAAGTTGTTAACACAAGATTGCTAAAGAACATGGTACTTAAAGAGTTCTATGAATTGATTGCTGCAGCTGAGGTACATCTTGTTCACAAATAGCGGTTTAATTTGACTAAAATGTTTAGTTTTGACATTTATGCATATGTTTTAGGTGAACAGTGAACACCCGTTAGCCAAGGCTATTGTAGAATACGCGAAGAAATTTAGAGGAGACGAAGAGAACCCGGTATGGGCAGAAGCGCAAAACTTCGAATCGATAACGGGTCATGGTGTACGGGCCATTGTTCAGAACAAAGAAATAATAGTGGGAAACAAGAGTGTTAGATAATATATTTATGTTTCCTTTTGTATGTAATTTGTATATAGTCTTAGGGTGCTAAGTGTAACTTCTATGTCTATATATTGTTCTCTGTATCATGTGTTTATTCAATGAGAAACAACCATTCACATGGTATCAGCCGTTCCTAGTTAGTAGTTGATAATTCCCAGCCGATCTTCTTCCCACCCTTTTCCTCTTCCTCTTCCAGCCGATCTCCTTCCTCTCTTCTTATTCCTGTTTCCTTCCTTCCTCCCCTCCTGTTCCTATGGCTTCTTCCTCAAACCCTACTACTCCTCTCATGGCAGGCCTTGCCCCCATGATTACCATCAAGTTATGTTCCACAAACTATGTCGGTTGGCGAACCCAGATGTTGCCGATCATCACTTACCAAGGGTTACTTCCTCACATCGATGGCTCCCTTTCGCCTCCGTCTCTGATGATAAAATCGGGTGAAAAAGACGTTGTGAATCCTGATTATGCTTCTTGGGCCAGAGACGAACAGCAAGCAATCATTCTCTTAAATGCTTCACTGACTGAAGAAGCCCTTTCAGTCACCTTTGGACTCACTTCTGCTCGTGAGATCTGGACTGCTCTTGAAGCAGCTTTTTGCAACACCTCTGTTGAACGAGTTCAAAATCTTAGGGACCATCTTCGTGCTCTCAAAAAGGAAGACAAGTCTGTTGTTGAATATGGTCGTGCTTTCAAAGCAATCTGTGACCAACTCGCTGCTATAGAACATCCTGTTGATGCCATGGATCAGCTTCACTGGTTCTTATGTGGTTTAGGACCAAGTTTTGAAAGTTTCTCTACCACTACTCGATCGGTACGTCCCATTCCCACTTTTGTTGATCTTTTAGCAAGTGCTGAATCTCATGAATTGTTTATCAAAAATTTGCATGGAATTCATGAGAAACCTACTGCTGCCTTTATGGCCCAAAGCCATGCCCAGCGGCCCAATACTCATGGCAGTTCTTATCGCCCGAATAGGGCCTCTCAAGCCCAATATCGGCCAAATAGGCCTCACTTTTATAACAACAGGGGATCCAATAAATCTTTTGGTCGCCAAAACCGGAACCCAATGTGTCAACTATGCAGGAAACCCGGACATTATGCGTCTCAGTGTTTCCAACTAGCCTCTTATGCTACTGCTGCCACACCCTCTCAAGAGCAGTTGGCTCATGCTTTTCATTCTCAATGTCATATAAACTCAACCGTTCCTGACTGGACTTCGGACACCGGAGCCACTACACACATGCTTCCCAACAATACTTCACTTCAGAATTCTACTCCCACCCAAGGTAATCAACGCATTTATTTCGGTAATGGTCAATCTCTCCCTATAACTCATATTGGCCAAACCAAAATTTTGGGCAATCTTGCTCTAAACAATGTTTTGGTTGTTCCTAATATTACCAAAAATTTGTTATCTATTGGAAAGTTAACTGAAGATAACTCTGTTGATGTCCTTTTTTCTCACCCATATTTTTATATTCAGGATCGCCAAACCAAGAAAACGCTAGCCCGGGGGTGCCGTGAAGACGGCCTTTATGTTCTTCGCCAAACTCATGAAGCTTTAGTTGCTACATCTTCGTGTCCAAAAGCTTCCTTTGAGTTATGGCATTCTAGACTTGGGCACGTTAATTTTGATACTCTTTCTGTGTTAAAAAATAATGGTTCTTTATCATTTACTTCTGTTTTACCTAAACCGGGTTTATGTTCCCCGTGTGAACTTGCCAAAGCAAAAAGGCAACCATTTTCCGTTAATGATAAACGTGCATCCTTACCACTTGAAATAATTCATTGTGATCTATGGGGGCCTTCCCCAATAAAATCAGTAGATAATTTTGTCTATTATGTTGCATTTGTCGATGATTACTCCCGGTTTACATGGATATATCCATTAAGGGCAAAGTCACAATTTTTGGATGCCTTATGTATTTTTATACCGTTTGTGCAAAATCAAATTTCTACAACTATAAAAACCTTTCAAAGTGATGGTGGCACTGAATTCATCAATAATCGTGTTCGATATCTTTTTGAGCAACATGGCATTTTGCACCGTGTCTCTTGTCCTTATACACCACAACAAAACGGTCGGGTAGAACGAAAACACCGGCACATTGTTGAAACGGGTTTAGCCATGTTATTTCATGCTCACTTACCCACGAAGTATTGGGTTGATGCCTTCTCTTCGGCGGTGTTTATTATAAATCGATTGCCATCATCCATTCTCCAAGGTAAATCACCTTTTGAGTTATTATACAAACAAAAACCGAACTATGCGTTCTTTAAGTCGTTTGGTTGTCGCGTTTTTCCGCTACTTCGTGACTATACCCAACATAAATTATGTCCTCGGAGTATTCCATGTATTTTTGTTGGATATTGTTCAAAATATAAGGGATATCGGTGCCTTGATCCGTGTTCGTCTCGTGTATATGTCACTCGTAGTGCTCGATTTGATGAACTCTATTTTCCTTTTGATACCTCTCAAACCGTTGGCACATCTATTGACAAGCTAGATATTTCCACCTTTTTGGATACTACTTTTGATCAAACCCAAAAATCAACTACCTTGCCCACTAAACCTACTGTTCCACACAACCCTTTACAAACTCACTCTCCCAATACTCCCATTACTATTCCATTTACACCAATATTCAAAACCACTGAAAATCTCGGCCCACAATCTCCTGTGGCCAGTGGGCCTAATTCCGTTCAGCAACAACCAGCAAGCCCAACTTCTTCTGATGTTGATTCACCTCATCCTCAATCTATCGGCCCAACTCCTATTGGCTCAACTCCTATCGGCCCAACTCCTTCTATCGGCCCAACTCCTGTTTCGTCGCACACTCATGAATCAATCCCTGATCAAACTTCATCCTCTGCCATTCCTATTCCATTACCGACTCCACCCCCCGTTCCAGCCCCCATTGTCTCTTCTCACCCGATGATAACTCGTGCTAAGGCCGGCATCTTTAAACCTCGTCATCAATTGGACTTGGCTCATACAAAAATCATTCCTCTTCATCAAGCTTTATTTACCACTTGTGATCCCACTACTTTTCACACTGCATCCAAAGATGAAAAATGGGTGCGCGCCATGCAAGATGAATTAACTGCTCTATACAAAAACAACACTTGGACATTAGTCCCTCATCCAACAAATGCGAATATTGTGGGCTCCAAATGGATATATCGAACCAAATATCGATCTGATGGGTCGATTGAATGCTACAAAGCTCGTTTGGTAGCACAGGGTTTTAGTCAAGTTCCCGGTCTTGACTACTCTCATACCTTCAGTCCTGTTGGTAAGGCCACTACTGTTCGCACAGTTCTGGCTTTAAGCATCATACACAAGTGGAATCTTCACCAACTAGACGTCAATAATGCTTTTTTGCATGGTCATCTTAGTGAAAGTGTATTTATGGAACAACCAAAGGGTTTCATTAATCCTAACTTTCCATCTCATGTGTGCAAATTAAACAAAGCGATCTATGGCTTGAAACAAGCTCCTAGGGCTTGGTTTCATCGTCTAAGTATGTTTCTTACCAATAATGGTTTCTCTTGTAGCCGTGCCGATCCTTCATTATTTATCTACAAACGAGACTCATGCATAATGTATCTTCTTGTATATGTTGATGACCTTATCCTCACAGGTAATCATCAGCCTACTATTCAATCTTTTATCTCAACCCTTCATAACGAATTTGCCATCAAAGATCTTGGGAAACTCAACTACTTTCTAGGTTTGGAGGTTACCTACACCAAAAATGGTCTCTTTTTAAATCAGTCTAAATATGCTTTGGATATTCTAGCACGTGCAAAGATGTTGGATGCAAAACCTGCTCCTAAACCTTTAAGCACAAATGTTTCATTTGTTTCTACAGGTGACAAGTTTTCAGACACTACGCTTTACAGATCTATTGTAGGTGCTCTCCAATATCTGACGATCACAAGACCTGACATTGCATATGCTGTAAATCAAGTTAGTCAGTTCCTTCATGCTCCCACCACAGATCATTTTCAAGAAGTTAAGAGAATTTTACGTTACCTCAAAGGTACTCTAGCTTTTGGATTACATTATACTCGCCCCACTTCATCATCGCTGCTTGGGTACTCTGATGCTGACTGGGCTCGTTGTCTAGAGACTCGACGTTCTACGTATGGGTATTCAATTTTTTTGGGGGGTAATTTAATCTCTTGGAGTGCTAAAAAGCAACCCACTGTTGCTAGATCTAGTTGTGAATCTGAGTATCGTGCCATGGCCAACACTGTTGCAGAAATTGTTTGGATCACTCATCTTCTTCAAGAACTTCATGCTCTGCCTCTTGAACGACCAACCATTCTTTGTGACAATCAAAGTGCTATTTTCTTGACTCAAAATCCAATTGCTCATAAACGATCTAAACACATAGATCTCGATTATCATTTTTTACGAGAGTTAGTAACAGGAGGCAAATTAGCCACTAAATTTGTTCCAACCAAGCTTCAGGTGGCTGACATATTCACTAAAAGTCTTCCTAGTAGCCAATTCACCAATCTTCGTCAAATGCTTCATATTGGTCCTCCACCGTTCAGCTTGCAGGGGGATGTTAGATAATATATTTATGTTTCCGTTTGTATGTAATTTTTATATAGTCTTAGGGTGCTAAGTGTAACTTCTATGTCTATATATTGTTCTCTGTATCATGTGTTTATCAATGAGAAGCAACCATTCACAAAGAGTTTGATATTGAAGAAAAATACTAATATCTCCATTGATGTTGAAGAAATCTTGACGGAAATTGAAGAATTGGCGCAGACTGGAATTCTTGTATGTATAAACGGTCAACTCACTGGAGTTCTTGCCATTTCTGACCCGTTAAAGCCCGGTGCTCGTGAAGTCATTTGCATACTTCCGTCAATGAAAGTCAAAAGTATAGTGGTTACTGGAGACAACTGGGGAACTGCGAATTCCATTGCTAAGGAGGTCAGGATCGATGATGTCATCGCTGAAGCGAAACCGGAGGACAAAGCAGAGAAAGTGAAGGAGTTACTGTTGGAAAAATAGGTGAAAATAACATTTTTACAAATATAGGAAAATGATTTTTTCCTACTTTAGACTAGAAATAAGTACAATAAAATGAGCGGGTTTTATGCATTTATTTGTGGGTTTGTGCTCTATGTTGGAAGGGCTTCGCAAAGAACTAAACCACGTCCAAAACCGAACTAAGATGAATGAGATATCGATGCTCAAAGTTGGGTGTTTGAAACATTGAATGCTAAAACAAAAGGGAAAGTAGCACCTTGTCCCACATCGGAGGAGAGATGGAACTTAAATGGGTATTTAAGGTGGAACTCTCCATCTTTATTGTTTCATGGAAGCACACACTAGTGTCCTCGCGAAGGGTGCGGAGCACCCTAACTCACAATCGCACACGCACGCGCGCGTGGGCGACGAGGCGCAATGTGGCGCTTTGATTGCGCACTTTGCACTTCGCACGCTCGCATCGCCGTGTGCGCGTGGTGAAGCACAAGGGTTGCAAGGACCAAGTGGTAGGTGATGCGGCGCATGACGTGGCAGTCATACGCATGCGCGCGTGAGTACATGCGGGTTGGAGGCGCGCGGTTGCGCGCATGGTGCATGGGTCTTGCTGTGTCGTGCGCGGCGCACCAGAGTGAGCCAATACGGCGCGACTGTGTGGCGCGCACGTATAGGCTCACATGTGACGTGGCGCACGCGCGCATGGACATGAGCCAGTGTGGCGCATGCGCGCATGGCAGTGAGCCAAGATGACGCACCGCGCATGGGCATGCAGACCTGGGCGCGCGCGCACCAGGGTGACTTGCGCACGCGCGCGCAGAAGCTTCCAGCATTGAATGACAGTGCAATTTCAGTCCAGCTTCGTAACTAACGAGTTAATAGGCTTTGACTGAGAATTAAATGACATATTAAATTGCATTGAAGACGTTTATTGCAATTTAAACCTCTCTTTTAATTCGTTTTTGGCTGTTTCAAACCGGGAGCTGTATAAATGCAGCTCCATACCTTGTTGAAAGAAAGACCAACGAATACCAGCTACACAACAGCTATTCAACTTTCTCTCTAAAGTTTTTCTAATCTTTTCTTGCTGCTCTCAAGGTAACCTTCGGGTTGTAGGCGAACTCCGGCAGTACTACTGCTCCGGCTGTTGTACCCTGGGAAACAAAACGAGTACTCTTGGGAGACTCGGAATTTGTTTTAAGGGAAGCGTGTTGAACACGTGCCTCAGTCACTAATTTTCCTGCTTCTACACCATTTCTTGTATTTCATTTTATTTCAGTTGTATTCGTGCTAGTTGGATTGGCTTTCTCATTCCCGTATTGTATTTATTTAATAAAATTTATTTTATTTTATTTAAATTACGCGAACGGTTCCTACAATCTTAAAACAAATTCCAAAACCGTTCGTGTAATCAAAACCATTCTGTTTGTGATTCAAACCAGTTTTGTTTTCACTAAGTTTGTGTTTTAAAAACAGATTTATTATTAGTTTTCATCTTCAAAGGAGCGACTTTGGTTGAAAACTATTTTGGTTACATTCGAACTTGTCCTAAATTGCTACAAACTTTCTGATTTGGTCTTCAAAGTTGGACTTAGAAGCCAATCAGTAAGTTCTAAAAATTATAAATTTTCTGTTTTTGGTCTTCCAAGTTGGACTTAGAAGCTTAAACAGTAAATTTGTGGTAAAAATTAAAATTTACTAGTTTTCGTCTGGTTTTTGCGTAAATCAGAATTTTTTATTAAACTTTAAATTTTTTATTTTTTCAGCATGTCGAACGAAAACGTCAACGTTAACAACACGAATGTTGTGACGGGAACCCCCTTGAACGCCACCACTGTGGGAGCGTCCACAGTGGCTAATCACGCGGAACGGCCCGAGAAGTTCTCAGGTCTATACTTTAAGAGGTGGCAGCAGAAGATGTTCTTCTACCTGACCACCATGAACCTTGCGAGGTTCTTAACGGAAACCGCTCCCCAACCTGTGAAGGGGAGACCGACACACAAAGATAGTGTGCGGTAGATGCGTGGAAGCATTGGGATTTCATATGTCGTGGCTATGTGTTAAACAGCTTGTCGGATGCGTTGTATAATGTGTACTACAACGTCAAGACTTCCAAAGACCTTTGGGATGCCTTAGACAAGAAGTACAAAACGGAGGATGCTGGCACAAAGAAATTTGTGGTAGCCCATTTTTTGGATTTCAAAATGGTTGATTCTAAAACAGTTATGAATCAAGTCCAAGAATTCCAAATTATACTTCATGACATCTCTGCGGAAGGCATGACACTTAGCGAGACATTCCAAGTGGCAGCGATGATTGAAAAGTTACCTCCTAGTTGGGTTGATTTTAAGAATTATCTTAAACACAAACGAAAGGAGATGACTATAGAGGACCTTATTGTTCGTCTTCGGATTGAAGAGGACAATAGAATTGCCCTAAAAGGAAGCCTTGCGCAGACTAGTGCTAGCGCAAATTTGGTTGAGCATGGGCAATCCTCTAAGGGCGCGAAGGGTAAGGGGAAAAGGACAAAGGGAAAGCAAAGGCTAGCAAACTTGGACCGAAGAAAGGGGTTGTGAAAAAGAAACCTCGGACGTTCCAAGGGACTTGTTACAACTGTGACGAGCCGGGGCATCGGGCTAATCAATGCAAGAAACCAAAGCGTGAGCGTGCGCACATGGTGGATGAAGACGGAATGCCTTTGGTGGCAATGATTTCCGACAAAAGCGCAATGATGGATGAGGTCAATACTGTGACCAACACTCCAAAAGGATGGTGGGTTGCTACGGGCGCGACCCGTCATGTTTGTGCAGACAAAACCCTCTTTACCACCTTCAAGGCGCTTTCTGGAGAAGAGAAGCTGTATATGGGAAATGCAGCCACCGCTGACATCATGGGTGAAGGAACGGTGATCTTGAAGTGGACTTCGGGGAAGGAGCTCACTCTAAGAAACGTGTTGTATGTCCCGGACTTGCGCAAGAATCTAGTCTCGGGTTGGTTGCTTAACAAGTTTGGATTTCGTTTAGTTTTTGAGAGCGATCAATTTGTACTAACTAAACGAGGAATGTATGTGGGTAAGGGCTATACCCAAAACGGCATGTTTAAATTAAATGTAATGGCTGTTAAGAACATGAATAAAATTGCTACTACTTCTACTTATATGCTTGAGTTTTCTGATTCGAATAAATGGCATGGTAGATTAGGTCACGTAAATTTTAATTCAATACGCCGTTTAATCAATTTAAATTGTATACCTACATTCCATATTGATTCACACTATAAATGTGAAACATGCGTTGAATCCAAACTTACAAGATCATCATTGAAATCGGTTGAACGAATAACCGAACCCCTTGATTTAATTCACACTGATATTTGTGATTTAAAAGCGGTACCCACAAGAGGTGGAAATAAGTACTTCATCACGTTTATTGACGATAGTACTAAATATTGCTACGTATATTTACTGATGCGTGCTACTGTGTATATATTTTAAGTATATATTTTAAACCCTTTTTACACTTTAGCCAAGTTTTAAATTTATAAAACACGATATTTACTAACACTAAACACACATGTGGGCAAGTGCACCCATCGTGGACGTAGTATAGTGTTGGTAAGATACCGAGGTCGTCCAAGGACACAGGAGCTTTTAGTACCGGTTTATCCTCAACGTCTAACCAAATCAAAATGTTAGAAAAAGATTTTTAAACTAAGAAAATAAAACTATCTAAATGCTGAAATAAAAATAAAAGAAATAAAAACAGATAGACAAGATGAATCACTTGGATCCGACTCGTGTGTTAGTATAACCTTTGATTATTTTCGCACTTTTGCACTTGTTTAAGAGATTATCTTAGTTATTGTAGTAGGCCCAATGGCGAAGCTTGAAAATTTCCATCGGGGGGTCGGAAGTCATCGAACCTAAAAGTATATACCTAAAAAAATATTTTTTTTATAAAACCGAGGGGTCGAAAATGTATATACCTAAAAAATTATATACGAAACGTACATACATAACACTATTGAGCGAAAAGTTCGGGGGGTCGGGCGCCCCCTCCGGCCCCTTCATAGCTGCGCCACTGAGTAGGCCCCTCTTTTGAAGGCGACGTTACCCTCAACCCAGTAGTTTGAGTCAGCAAGGATACAATCCTAAAGGGTCGGATTATTGAAAGATAATTAATTAAGTTATTAATGCAAATTATGGTAGGCCCCTCTTTTGGAGGTGACGTTACCCTCGACTAAGTAGTCTGAGTCAGCAGGGATACAGTCCTAAATAGCCGGATTATAGTATTAATAGTAGTTAACTTATGAGAGGATCAAAGAGTTTGGACCCCCGCAATCCAATACCTTTGGGTATTGAAGGAGGTCCTACTAAATTTGACCCAGGTCCCTTACAGGACCTCTAAACGCTGAACAAGGGCAAGACCCTTACCAAACCGTTCCCTTAACCCCCAACCAGGTAGCCAACATACCTCCATATAGACCGTGGAGATATGAATTGTGAAAATCTTTTATTTTATATAGACAGTAAAATAATGCCAAGACACCACGGACAAACGATAAGGAAGAATCACCTTCAACATAAGCAACTAGTTATTAAAGTCATTAATACAAAACCAATTAAAAAGTGTAAAAGATTAAAAATAAAAAGTATTATACTACACACTTGTCTTCACCAAGTGATGTAAGAGACTTAGGCAAACATGGCCTTGATTGTCAAGAACTCTTACGATCAATCTTGGATCCCGAGATGACTCACACACTCTATGATGGACAATGGATGATGGTGGTGGATGATGGTGTTGTGATGGTGGTGGGTGGTGGATGAAGTGTGAGAGAGGTGGTGTGCTAAGGGATGAGTTGAAATGGCTCCAAGCACTCCTATTTATAGGCTGAACAGAAGCCTGGGCACGGCCCCGTGTCCATCTAACACTCTCTCTCTTCATTAATTGCAATTCGCAATTACAATAAATGCGCCTGCAGGAAGTTGAGCACGGCCCCGTGTCCGCTGAGCACGGCCCCGTGGTGGGCAGTAGAAGCTTCTACAGGTTTGTCTTTTGTGCCAAGGCTGACCATGACCCCGTGTTCGCTAGGCACGCCCCGTGTTGAGCTGGACACGCCCCGTGTTGAGCTGGACACGCCTCGTGTTGAGCTGGGCACAACCCCATGCTCAGCTGGGCACAGCCCCATGCTCAGCTTTCTTCTTGTTTTTGCTTTGGGAGATGCTGTCGAGGAGTCGGGCATGCCACGTTTCTTCCTTTTCTTTGTATTTATGTTGGATTTGGCTGCATTTTTCCTTCTTTTGTTCGTTTAAGCTCTTTTAATCCTGAAAATACAAAAGGAAGACGAAAGCACCCTTTTTCAACATTAGTACTTAAAAAGGATTAGTTTTATGCCACATTTGATGTAATTTATATGTTGCATTTTACACACATCAAATACCCACACACTTGAATCTTTGCTTGTCCTCTAGCAAAACTCTTTAATATGTGGCTTACACTCCCAAATGGAATGGGTAGAAGAGAAGGTTTTGCGCTTGTCTTGAGTGTCGGAAATCCAAGATCTTTATTGGGTTTTATTTTTATACTATTTACAAATCCTATTCGTCATAATTTATTTAGAACACTTGTTAAGAAAAATTATTTATTTGGGCATAACATGCCTCTTTAAAATTCCATTTATATACGAGTTCACATACCTCACGGGAGATCACTCAACACTCGGCCGAAGATGTATTTTAGTGAAACACTCGAGACCGGCATGGAACTTACTTCTACCATATGCTTGCCAAGCAATCAATCCTCCTCCTTTTTAACTATACACCTTTGTAAATATCAAGAGGTTTTTTGGGGTGAAGGGTTAGGCTTGGGCTAAAGGTGGATGGTTGGGTTAGTGGTTAGTAAAAGGGTGAAAATCGTAAAAAACGTCGGTTTTCGTAAGACTTGATATTTTTCATAACTTTTTTTTGATAAAGTATTTCCTTCAAACAAAGTTATTTTTGATAAACTTGTTTGTTTACTTCTTTGACTTTATCTCTTTTTTTTCTTTTTTTTTCTTTTTTTTTCAAGTCATACTAGAAACCGAGCTTTGTTACTAAAATAAAGGGTTTAAAATGAAAAAGGGTTTAGGTGGGTAAAGGGTGTTTGGTTTGGGTTTAGAAATGAAAAGATTTAGGCTCAAAAGGGTTAACTAGGGGGATTTTTGGGTAGGTGGTAAATAAAAGAAAAATAATGGGGTAGAAATAAAAGGGGTTAGTCCTAATGCCTCCTTCATTTACTTACTCGGGTTTAAGTTGGTAAGGACTGGGAATGTATCGTCGTGGCAAGTTCTAGAGTCGTAAGAACCAAGCGACTATTCACACAAGAAACGAAAAATGAGCAATTTGTTTAAAGATATGTATTTGTATGCTCAATAAAGGCTCAAAACTCACTTTTGTGGGAATGGGTTTTTATGTGATCAAGTATATATAATCAAATTTTAACTAAGCTTGTCATGCCGTTTCATAATTTTCTTATGTTGGTTCTTTTTATCATGACGCTATCGGTTGTAAACTTGTAAAAATATAACCTTTTTAGAACTTGTTATTCCCAATTTAAACTTAGACAAGTAAAAAAAATAAAAAGTTTTTGAAAAAAATTTGGGGTGATTAGCGGTTCCAATAGAGTTTTGTGTAATGCTTGTAATTAGGACTTGCGAGATTCAAGGTTTTAGCATCCCCCACACTTAAATTACACATTGTCCTCAATGTGTCCCAGAAATAAGTTTTTCGGTTGATTAAAATGTGTAAAAGTGGGTTAAAAACAAGATTTTATGTTACTAGGTAGCTGAACACGGGGTGGTGTTGGCTGAGCACGGCCCCATGTCCAGACTGCCAGTACCAAAAGTAAACAGAAGGCTGGGCACGGGGGCGTGTTCAGTGAGCACGACCCCATGTCCAGTTACCTGAACTGGGCATTTCTGCAGATTTTCGGGCACGGGGGCGTGTTGGGTTGAGCACGGCCCCGTGCTGAACTTGCTGTAATGAAGAAAAATTGTCGAGAGGCTCTGTTTTTGTGCATGGGGTGTTAGTTCAAGCTTCCCTTAGTATCCTTCACTATCCCGAGTGTGTTTTATTCCTGCAAATTAAAACTAAACTAGAAAGCATAAAAGTTAAACTAATCTAAAACTAAGGATAGTTCCGTGGAATGCCTCCGTGGTGCGCCACGTTTATAAGGGTCCTTGGCTAGACCCTCCTTATCGGGTGGTTCTGGCTCATCTTCAATTAGGGGGTCATTATTGCCAAAAGGATATTCCATTGAGCGCTCAAGATCTATGCTCCTTTTGAATGCCCCTAATTGAAGAGGTAGGTTGTTATATTTCCGATTTTTCAAAGCTTCATGAGTTTTTACAAAGGGTCTTCCCAACACTAGAGGAGCGTCATCGTGGATAACAAAGTCGGTTGGAATAACCAATTGATCTGTTTGAACCAAAATATCCTCAACTACACCGATTGATTTTATCACTTTCCTATTGGATAGAAAAATGGGTATTTGAAGTGGAGCGAAATCACTAATACTTAATTTTTCGAAAATGTAATTAGTCATTATGTTAACACAAAGATCTTTATCAATGGTGACGTTACTAATAAATGAATTTTGAAAAAAAAAACATGGAACCGGTGTAATGTTTATTTCAAAAGGGTCTTCTTTTATTAGCGAAGTTTGATCATTATTTAACTTAACACTTACCATTTCTCCAATTTTAGTGCTAGTGTTTAGCTCTTTTAAAAACTTAGCATGAGTTGGTACTAAACAATTATTTTCGAAAGAAGGTGACAAGAGATTAATTTCTTCAAAATTAGACTCTTCTTGAATTTTAACGTTATCGGCCTCACCTTTGTCGTTGTTTAGCTCATGTGTCGGTTCTTCACTTATTTGTTCTTCCATTTTTACCTCTTCAACTATCGTTTCTTTATTTAATTCTTCTCTCGCACGAGACTCCTCCTCCCTTGCGCGAGATTCTTTTATGCATCTTTCGATAAATTTAAGTTTTTCTATTATCCTATCGGCTATGTCGGTGATAGAGTAAGGATCGGGATCCTCAAAGCTTGAATCCGGTTGTTCGATCCTTGGTTCCTCATAGTACCCATATGAAGTAGATGGTTCACACCATTGTCCTTCATTGTAAGCATATGATGGATAAGGTTCGAAATTTTGTTCTTCATAGTACTCATATGAGGTGGGTTGTTCACGCCATGGTTCCTCATAATAAGGTGATGGCTCATATCTTGAATCCTCAAAGTATGAGTATGAAGGTTCATACCTTGGTTCATCAAAATATGAGTATGAGGGAGAAGGTTCATACCTTTGGTCTTCATAGGATGTGTATGAAGTCGATGGCTCGTACCTGGGCTCCTCATAATGGTTGTATGAAGTGGACGGTTGAAATAAGTTACAATATTGTACCGAGTGTGGGTTACCACAATTAGTGCAATAGTCTCTCATGTAATCATCCTCCTCATAGGTGTAGTTGTAACCTCCTGAGTATTGATCCATAGGAATCACTCAGCAGACCACAACTGAGTCTCGGGACCAGAAAAAAGAAACAAAGACGAAAACAGAGGCTGGACACGGCCCCGTGTTGGGTGAACACGGCCCCGTGTTCAGGGTCTGTATCTTGGCGTTTTAAGTTACTGGTCTCGTTGAGCACGGGGGCGTGTTTAGTGAGCACGGCCCCGTGTTCAGACTCTGTATCTGGGTATTTAACTAATAATGTGCAGCACGGGGGCGTGTTCAGTGAGCATGGCCCCGTGTTCAGGCTACTGTAATGCAAACTAAACTAAAATGCAGAAAAATGTGCGCGCGTTTTGAAAAGGTTTTGAAAAACTGATTAGGCCGTCGATTTTAAGCTTTCTTAAAATCCTTATGTCCCCGGCAGCGGCGCCAAAAACTTGATGCGTGCTAGTGTGTATATATTTTAAGTATATATTTTAAACCCTTTTTACACTTTAGCCAAGTTTTAAATTTATAAAACACGATATTTACTAACAATAAACACACATGTGGGCAAGTGCACCCATCGTGGACGTAGTATAGTGTTGGTAAGATACCGAGGTCGTGCAAGGACATAAGAGCTTTTAGTACCGGTTTATCCTCAACGTCTAACCAAATCAAAATGTTAGAAAAAGATTTTTAAACTAAGAAAATAAAACTATCTAAATGCTGAAAAATAAAAATAAAAGAAATAAAAACAGATAGACAAGATGAATCACTTGGATCCGACTCGTGTGTTAGTATAACCTTTGATTATTTTCGCACTTTTGCACTTGTTTAAGAGATTATCTTAGTTATTTTAGTAGGCCCCTCTTTTGAAGGCGACGTTACCCTCAACCCAGTAGTTTGAGTCAGCAAGGATACAATCCTAAAGGGTCGGATTATTGAAAGATAATTAATTAAGTTATTAATGCAAATTATGGTAGGCCCCTCTTTTGGAGGTGACGTTACCCTCGACTAAGTAGTCTGAGTCAGCAGGGATACAGTCCTAAATAGTCGGATTATAGTATTAATAGTAGTTAACTTATGAGGGGATCAAAGAGTTTGGACCCCCGCCATCCAATACCTTTGGGTATTGAAGGAGGTCCTACTAAATTTGACCCAGGTCCCTTGCAGGACCTCTAAACGCTGAACAAGGGCAAGACCCTTACCAAACCGTTCCCTTAACCCCCAACCAGGTAGCCAACATACCTCCATATAGACCATGGAGATATGAATGGTGAAAATCTTTTATTTTATATAGACAGTAAAATAATGCCAAGACACCACGGACAAACGATAAGGAAGAATCACCTTCAACATAAGCAACTAGTTATTAAAGTCATTAATACAAAACCAATTAAAAAGTGCAAAAGATTAAAAATAAAAAGTATTATACTAAACACTTGTCTTCACCAAGTGATGTAAGAGACTTAGGCAAACATGGCCTTGATTGTCAAGAACTCTTACGATCAATCTTGGATCCCGAGACGACTCACACACACTATGATGGACAATGGATGATGGTGGTGGATGATGGTGTTGTTATGGTGGTGGGTGGTGGATGAAGTGTGAGAGAGGTGGTGTGCCAAGGGATGAGTTGAAATGGCTCCAAGCACTCCTATTTATAGGCTGAACAGAAGCCTGGGCACGGCCCCGTGCTCGCGGGGCACGGCCCCGTGTCCATCTGACACTCTCTCTCTTCATTAATTGCAATTCGCAATTACAATAAACGCGCCTGCAGGAAGTTGAGCACGGCCCCGTGGTGGGCAGTAGAAGCTTCTACAAGTTTGTCTTTTGTGCCAAGGCTGACCATGACCCCGTGTTCGCTGGGCACGCCCCGTGTTGAGCTGGACACGCCCCGTGTTGAGCTGGACACGCCCCGTGTTGAGCTGGGCACAGCCCCATGCTCAGCTGGGCACAGCCCCATGCTCAGCTTTCTTCTTGTTTTTGCTTTGGGAGATGCTGTCGAGGAGTCGGGCATGCCACGTTTCTTTCTTTTCTTTGTATTTATGTTGGATTTGGCTGCATTTTTCCTTCTTTTGTTCATTTAAGCTCTTTTAACCCTGAAAATACAAAAGGAAGACAAAAGCACACTTTTTCCAACATTAGTACTTATAAAGGATTAGTTTTATGCCACATTTGATGTAATTTATATGTTGCATTTTACACACATCATTTACTAAAAAGTAAAGATGAAGCAATAAGTAAATTTATCTTGTATAAAAATGAAGTTGAGAATCAACTTCAAAAGAAGATAAAAGCTTTGCGAAGCGACCAAGGAGGCGAATATGTTGCACCTTTTGCCGATTTGTGCGCAAAAAGTGGCATTATACATGAGTGTACACCTCCTTATTCTCCACAATTAAATGGCGTGGCGGAACGAAAGAACCGCACGTTGAAAGAAATGATGAACGCCATGTTGATAAATTCTGGGGTGAGCCAGGAAATGTGGGGGGAAGCCATTCTCTCGGCTAATTATCTTTTGAACAAGATACCACTCAAAAAGAGAGACGAAACTCTATATGAGTTATGGAAAAGGAAGAAGCCTTCATACAAATACTTGAAAGTGTGGGGGTGCCTAGCAAAGGTGATTGTACCACCTCCTAAGGCTCTTAGGATAGGACCCAAAACTGTTGATTGCATATTCATTGGGTATGCGCATCAAAGTAGTGCACATCGCTTTCTTGTACACGAGTCCAAGAATCCTGATGTACATGTAAACACTATCATGGAGGTGAATCCTAACGTTGTGTCTTACTTTGAAAATGTGTTTCCTTTGAGAAGATAAACACATGCAACGTCATCAACACTTAATTTTGAAGTAGGTGAAACTTCATCTACACCAGTTGATGAGGTGGTTCATGATAAGACACATGAACGACCTGAGGTTGAAGAAAGCGATCGTAGGCGAAGTAAAAGGCCAAGGGTTGAAAAATTCTTCGGTCCAGACTTCGTTAGCTATATGGTTGAGGGCGAGCCCAACACATATCGCGAAGCGGTTTCCTCTTCAGAAGGACCTCAATGGAAAGAAGCAATAAGAAATGAAACAAATTCTATATTGCAAAATCATACTTGGAAGTTAGTAGATCTTCCACCTGGTTGCAAACCACTTGGATATCGTTGGATATTCAAAAGGAAGATGAAAATTGATGGAAGTATTGATAAGTACAAGGCTAGGTTGGTGATTAAAGGATTTAGACAAAAGGAAGGTCTAGATTACTTTGATACCTACTCGCCTGTGACGCGCATAACCTCGATTCGATTGGTTCTTGCTATAGCGTCTTTAAGAAATTTGGAAGTTCACCAAATGGACGTTAAAACTGCATTTCTAAATGGCGATTTAGAAGAAGAGATTTACATGGAGCAACCTGAAGGTTTCTCCGCCCCAGGTCAAGAGCGTAAAGTATGTAAACTCGTCAATTCTTTGTATGGCTTGAAGCAAGCACCAAAACAATGGCACCAAAAGTTTGATCATGTCATGATTAACAATGGTTTCAAAATAAATGAGTGCGACAAATATGTTTATTTCAAAGACACAAATGAAGGTTATATGATCTTATGCCTTTATGTAGACGATATGCTTATCATTGGGAGTAATGATAAAATTATCAAAGCTACTAAAAGCATGTTGAAAGCGAGATTTGACATGAAAGACATGGGTTTAGCGGATGTGATTCTTGGAGTAAAGATCATAAGAACCCAAGATGGTCTTGTGTTAAGTCAATCTCACTATGTGGATAAAATTCAAGAAAAATTCAACTCGGGAGACACGAGTGTAGCTCGAACTCCGGTTGATACCTCACAACATCTCATGAAAAATAAAGGAGATGGAGTGGCTCAGTTAGAGTATTCAAGAATTATTGGCAGTCTAATGTATCTAACGACATGTACTAGACCCGACTTGGCTTACGCGGTGAGTAGGCTAAGTAGATACACCAGCAATCCGTGCGCGGATCATTGGAAAGCTATCACGAGGGTGCTTAGATACATAAGATACACAAGAGATTATGGATTGCATTATACCCGACAACCAGCAGTGATCGAAGGATACACTGATGCAAACTGGATAACGGATAATAAAGATTCCAAATCAACAAGTGGTTACGTGTTTACACTTGGAGGAGCTGCTATTGCTTGGAAGTCTTCTAAGCAAACGGTAATAGCAAGATCCACAATGGAATCCGAATTTATCGCCTTGGATAAGTCAGGCGAGGAGGCGGAATGGCTACGTCAATTCGTGGAATATATTCCAAGATGGCCAAAGCCTTTTCCAGCCATATGTGTACATTGTGATAGCCAATCAGCGATTGGTATAGCTCAAAGCTTGATATACAATGGCAGATCAAGGCATATGCGACGTAGACATAACACGATACGACAACTACTCTCAACGGGTGTTATCACAATTGATTATGTGAGATTAGCGGATAACATTGCGGACCCGTTTACAAAAGGCTTAAGCAGAGAGTTAGTAGAAACGTCGTCAAGAGGAATGGGATTAAAGCCCTTGGTAAATGGGAATATGAGGGAAACCTAACTTAGTTGACTGGAGATCCCAAGATCTAAGTTCAATAGGACAACTTAATCATATTACCAAAACGGAGTCACTATGGGGGAGTACCCCAAAACTAAAAGGGAGTTAAATATACTTCCTAGTCCATTCCAATCAGTGACATTGAAGTGAGGTTAAGCATATTAAGGTTCACGATTTTGGGAAATCAAATAACCATGATGCTTTTAATGATTCATGGGAATCACCTATGTTAGAGAGAAGTGGGGTCGCTTCAAATGGATTTGTGGGGTGCGCAAATCCTAGAGCTCTCGCAGAACCAGGCTAGTGTTCCAGGACCATAATAGGAAACGACAATGAGGAGTTGGCCAAACCAGGGAGAGTATTGTGTGAAGTGTATTGTTGTTTACATAAATGGGGGTATGTTCAAGGACATCGCGTCTACACACCGCTAGTAAGCTAAGTGCGCTTCACAAAAGAAGGTTCAAAGGTGAGAACCTACCTATCTTGCAATACTCAACTGTCGAAGTTTATTGTTGAAAAGTGTAAGGAAAGATCCATTTCCATACATGTGGGGGATTGTTGGAAATTTGATGAAAATAGCATTTTTCATGTGGGGGATTGTTGGAAAAATAGGTGAAAATAGCATTTTTCACAAATATAGGAAAATGATTTTTTCCTACTTTGGACTAGAAATAAATACAATAAAATGTGCGGGTTTTATGTATTTATTTGTGGGTTTGTGTTCTATGTTGGAAGGGCTTCGCAAAGAACTAAACCACGTCCAAAACCGAACTAAGATGAATGAGATATCGATTCTCAAAGTTGGGTGTTTGAAACATTGAATGCTGAAACAAAAGGGAAAGTAGCACCTTGTCCCACATCGGAGGAGAGATGGAACTTAAATGGGTATTTAAGGTGGAACTCTCCATCTTTATTGTTTCATGGAAGCACACACTAGTGTCCTCGCGAAGGGTGCGGAGCACCCTAACTCACACTCGCACACGCTCGCGCGTGCGCGCGTGGCGTGGGCGATGAGGCGCCATGTGGCGCGTGGTGGAGCACAAGGGTTGCAAGGACCAAGTGGTAGGTGATGCGGCGCATGACGTGGCAGTCATGCGCATGCGCGCGCGAGTACATGCGGGTTGGAGGCGCACGGTTGCGCGCATGGTGCATGGGTCTTGCTGTGTCGTGCGCGGCGCACCAGAGTGAGCCAACACGGCGCGACTGTGTGGCGCGCACGTATAGGCTCACAGGTGACGTGGCGCACGCGCGCATGGAGGTGAGCCAAGAGGACGCACCGCGCATGGTGACGTGGTGCATGCGCGCATGGACATGAGCCAGTGTGGCGTATGCGCGCATGACAGTGAGCCAAGAGGACGCACCGCGCATGGGCATGCAGACCTGGGCGCGCGCGCACCAGGATGACTTGCGCGCGCACGCGCGCGCAGAAGCTTCCAGCGGCCTCGTCGGTGAGTGTGGTGTGTTGCTCTTTGTTGTTGAAGTATTACAAAAGGCCCAGGATGCTGGAGACATTGGAGATACAAGGAATAACAACTGTTTGAATTATTGTATATACAAGTTATTTTAGAGTACCAAATGTGGTTTTATTTTTTGGGTGGGACCAACATGTGCCTATGTAGTAACTAATAAAGGTAGTTTTATACTTGTAATGTATTAGTCAGTGTATAAACCTCCATGTTTAAAAGCAGCCCTTAGAGTTAATTGCTCGGATGGTCCTTGTGGTTTCAAGTTTTTTCACGTTTAGTCCCCACCTTTTGAAAATAGCAGGTATGCTCCCTATGGTTTGCTATTTTGTTACTCGGATAGTCCCTGAGTAGATGTCAGTTAGTTTAAAAATAGCAGGTATGCTCCCTATGGTTTGTCACTTTGTTACTCGGATAGTCCCCAGAGTAAATGTTGGGGGACTATCCGAGTAACAAAATGGCAAATCATAGGGAGCATACATGCTATTTTCAAAAGGTGGGGACTAAACGTGAAAAAACGTGAAACCACAGGGACCATCCGAGCAATTAACTCCAGCCCTTAAATTTCATGCTATTTGAAAGTAGAGTGTGTCAAGGGTATGCTGTTTAGCAATAACTATTTATTTGAATTAAAAGGTTTGGGGAAAGGTGAGCTTATTACCTCGCCTCTTCTAAGCACCTAGCCCACATCCACGTCCACGCCCATGCCCACAGGCCACCACCGCTCCCGCACGTCCTCCACCACCCCGCCCCCGCCCTCCTCCTCTACCTCTACCTCCACCTCCACCTCCACCTCCACCTCTACCACGTCCGCCACCTCCACCGCCATCGCCACCTCCACCTCCACCTCCACCTCCACCACCCTGGCCCCGTCCTCGCCCGACAACGTCAGCCATATCAATTTAAAAAATATAACAATTTTTAATATTTTTTTATAACATTTTTAATTTATTTTTTACAAAATATAACAACTTTTAATATTAAATATAACATTATTAATTTAATATTAAATATAACCTTTTTATTATATTTAAAAAAATATAACAATTTTTAATGTATTGTTTAGAAAATATGTAACAATAATTTTTAATTTTATTATTATATTATTTTTAATTTTTTTTAAATATAACATTTTTAATGTATTTTTTAAAAATATAACATCAATTTGTATATAAAAATATAACATTTTTACAAAAAACTAAGATTTAAAATATATTTTTATATTTTATAAAACAGAAAAGAAAAAAAATGTTTTTGGGCCTATACGCATCGTATAGGCCCAAACGTATCGTATAAGCCTATAAGTTTAAAAAAAAAAAGAAGAGTTTTTGAAGCAATATGATGCATATAGTCCCATACGTTGTCACACCCCAACTGATGACGGAAACATCGGGTTGCGAGCACTAAGCGTTCAGGTTGCTCATGAGAAATTCCATAACACTAAATGTTTCAGTAATAAAATAGATTGATTCCAAAACAATTGTCTAAAGAGTACCAACCAAACACGACAAGTACAAAAACATAACAATCATTGATCACAATGCTCAAAAGTTTCTAAGTTAACTAAGTGACGTTTCTAGGCATCTCCTAGCTGAATTCCATGCATTCCAAGCATCCTATCAGCCTGCAACATGTATTAAAATATTAATACAAAAGTATTGGCGAGTATACAAGTTTGATACTAGAATAATAGATTAAAACAACTCATATCCATCATGTGAACAATAAAATAGTTTCAGCCGTGCTAGTGTCGCAGTCCACGCAGTGATAGCCCAAGTATCCCGATGCTTTGGTGTTTACCCAAGACTCAAGGTAAACTAGAATCCTCCTTACAATACCCCCCGAGAATAATGGGAGAGGTGCATCTCCTATAGCGCTACTATTGTTAAGGCGGAACTACACACTCTGGATTAAACGTCACATAGCACAAAGAATCAAGAATCACAAGTTTCATTTTCACATAGGATAGAGTATAAGTTTCAAAGATTCAAGTTTAAGTTTCATAGAATACATGTTACACCCCAAAAGTTTAAAGAAAAAGTGTCAAACCAGTCACTGGACCGGATGACTGTCCGATCGAATGACTATCCGATCGGATTGCCAGTCGGTCGGGTGACCCATGTATGTGAGGAGACAATGGCTGCCCGACTGGATGACCATCCGATCGGGTTGCCACTCGCTCGGGTGAGATTGATAAGTGAGGGGATAGGGTGGCTGTCCGATCGGATGGCTGTCCGATCGGGTTGCCACTCGACCCGGATGTGTTAAATGAATTGGGTCATCTCAATCAGGTGTCACCTCGATCGGACGGTTGTCCGATCGGGCTGACACTTGATCAAATTTCCCAATGTTTCCAAGCCTCTATTAAGTTTCTAAGTATTTGAAAAGTTTCAAGGTAAAAGGGCAAGTGTCCCCTGATGGGGTGGCTATCCGATCGGACGGCTGTCCGATCGGGTTGCCGGTCGATCAGGCGACCCATGTTCTAGTTTAACATGTTAGTAAAATTTCCAAGTTTCTAGATTAATGGTGACGGCACGATACGTATTGAGACAACGGTAATTAGCACCCAAAACTCTGATCGGGTGGGAATCACCCCTGTTTGATCAGTCGTTTGTTTCTAATGGTTTTATGTCGGAATCCGTTGCCATGCTCGTCTTTACCGGTAAGAACCCAGATCAATACCAACTCTAGACTATTCATCAGATCTACAATTAGTTTAGACCCGATTTCCACCGAATAAAGTAAAAGTTTGAGAAAAAGATGAAGATACTCAAGTTTTATAGGAAAAAGTCTAGATTTAGGTTAGATTTAGTGTAAAACGCATGAATCATCTTAGATCCGAGCTAGATCTTGCTTAGAATGACATCACATGTCAGTTGTACAAACCTCCATGATGACATCACCCTCAAGAACTCAAATCCGAGAGATTTCATGGTGAAAAGTGTGATTTCAAGTGAGGATCAGGTAGAGAATGATGTGTAGATCAAGAAAGTACAAAAATATAGCCTAAACGTACCGAAATCAGCAAGAAAAAGGGGGAGAAAGGTGTTTGCGCATGCCAGTTCGAGCAGAGCTGTCACATCACTCAAATTGGTGATGTGACAGTTCTATTTATAGTGAGAAAGGATGTTGAGGCGGTGCAAGGTGGATAGGGTGGTCGGTCGTTCGAGTGGTCACCCGATCGGGTGGTCATCCGATCGGGTGGTCATCCGATCGAATGGCCACTCTGGCCAACCCACCTTTTCCGCATTCCCGATTTTGATTCGTTTCACGAGTTATCTTAAGCGTTGTGTTGCGTATAGTTTGGGAAAAAGTATCTTATTAATTACATTACATCATAAACACTAAAGTCTCAAAGTTTCATAGATTCCGCCAGTGACAAGGCTCCAGTCTCTCTTTCAACCAAGAATCAAGTTTCATGAGTCTAAGGAGTCAATCACCAAATAAGTTTCAAGATTCAAGAATCATAGTTTCTCAAGCATCAAGAATCAAGAGTCCAAGTATCAAGTATCAAGAATCCACATAAAGAATCCATAGTATCAAGAATCAAGTGTATAGATTAAGTATCAAGAGTCAAGTATCTAGATTAAGTATCAAGTCTCATAGTTTAAGTGTCAAGAGTCAAGCGTATAGAATAAAGAATCAAGCATCAACATCAATAAGATTCATACCAAAAGTATCATAGTATTAACATCATGAAACTACAGGGACCAAAACTGACAATCGATAAAAGTTCAGGGACCAATTCTGCCAAAAGCCTAAAGTTTAGGGACGCTGGGCATTACATATGCATCGTATTGCTACACCGGTCAACGAAAACCCCCAAAAAATCCAGCCCTTATACCCAAAATTCACACAATTATACGGTCAAAATCATAAATTGAATACGTATAAATGATGAGGGTTCGGAGATACATACCTTACTTGCCTTTGAACTTGAATACGACACGTATCTTGACCGAATGTAGATCACCATATGTGTGTGTATTTATATGTGTTGGATCGTATTGTAATACTAACCCCCTATTAATTAGGGGGTTATATCGTTTTGGCTTTTAATACGTATCGTATAGGCCTATAAGATGCGTATTAACCCCTTGCTTTTTTTTTTTTTGAAAATTCAAGGCGGTAACACGCATCGTAAAGGCCCATATGATGCGTATTACCCCCCTGAATTTTCAAAGGACCCCGTGTTATTTTTGAGAAATCAGGGGGTAATATACATCGTTTAGGCCTATACGATGCGTATTGACCTACAATACGACAAAGTTTAGGCCTATACGGCCGTATTGGCCATAATAACAAAATGTGTTTTTATCGTCTTTTCCTTGGTATACGTGTCGAATTTCACGTATTTTGTTATTTTATGAATTATACCTTCAATATGCGTCGTTTCGGTGACGTTCGGTTGCGTGTGATTATCGTATTCTATGATTACGTACAATTTTGTTTGGAATCCACTTGTATTGTAATGTTTGGAATCCACTTGTATTGTAAAGTGTCGTGATATATGTATACCCATCTTAGAATATCATTACTTGCATATTTTGATGTATTTTAGCGTATTTGGACGTATTTTAGTGTATTTTAACATATTTTAGCGTATTTTGACGTATTTTAACGTATTTTAGGTTATTTTAGTGGATTTTGACTTATTTTAGCGTATTTTGACGTATTTTAGCATATTTTGACGTATTTTAGGTTATTTTAGTGTATTTTGACTTATTTTAGCGTATTTTGACGTATTTTAGCGTATTTTGACGTATTTTGTCGTATTTTAGCGTATTTTAGCGTACAATCTATCCGCCAAACTCGACGACTTTGGTCGAGACGACCGATCACCATAAAAGGGCATGCACATTTTTTGTTTCCGGTTTTCCTAACCGTGGCCTTACTCTCATGCTCGCCACAAAGACAACATTGGAGCCATGTCCAGTGATCCTTAGACCGTCTAGTAACAATAACGTATCCGTTGGCTAAACCCCTTCTTTTTACCTAACCTTCTAACTCATTGCGGGATATAAAATCCTAAGTGAAAATTATATATAACATTTATAATAATTTTTTAACAAAAAATATAAACATTTATAATACATTTTTAAAAATATATAACGTTTATAGTAATATTTTTAACAAAATATATATCATTCTGTAACGCCCCAAAATCTCTATTTTGACTATGGTGAGCGGTTAAATAGTTTGGCATGATGTTGGGTAACTAGGGACACTTAACCTAGTTAAATATAATGTTAACTTCAAGTGTAAGTATGTAGTAGTGTAAACATGTGAACTAATAAAACTATAAGGGTTGGTGTGGCACCCGAGGAAAATCCACAGTCATCCTGATCTAACACATTGCTGCCTTGCTGCTTTGGGTTACTTATCATATTTCGGGACGAAATTTCTTTCAAGTTGGGGATGATGTGACAACCCGAGATCTCAAGGTCCTTCCTCTACGCATCACTTGTTTCACAATCCTGTTTTCACAATTCGTTTTACATTGTAACATGTGCACGATATATGAATGATTAAAGTATTGTTATGGTTGTTTGTTAAATGAAAACTTAGGAGTTGTTTAAGGTTTAGACATAACACGTTCATGCTTCATTGTTGGGATTGAACCCTACCAAAGGAACAGTTGATTAAAGCCAAGACTGGATCAGATCAGTGGATTCAGAATAAGCAGATATTTGTATTTGATCTTTCCCCTTGACAGTGGCTCTAACATCTGATGGATTCAACTACTGCCCTTCCTAACTACTGCTGACCCAAAAGACTGGGCACGAAGTTCGAGAAAATAGGTTTTAGAGGTAATTTCGCATGAAGAAGGTAATTCCGCTTGAACATGCCCCATTGAGTAATTTCGTGCGGAATTAGATTCCGCTTGAATCTAATTCCGTTTGGAAGTGTTTCATGCGGAATTAGATCTCTATAAATAGCCTCCATGCGAAATCATTTGTAACATTCATGTTTCCGATACCGAAGTGCTGCCGACGTGTCGTGTGATCTGTAAATGTGTTATAATCAATATACAAGACATTTAGAAGTGAAACAAGCTGTTTTCTAAGTCAATTCATCTGTTTCCGCCATTTGAATTGATAAGAGCTCTTCTGAACGACTCGTTTGGGTCAAAACACGATCCTACAAGTGGTATCAGAGCTCAGGAGGAAGAGTTCTTGCCAAAACAGCTTCAATTTCTGACTTCTACACCTTCTTTTCAAAATTAAACAAGTTTTTACGGTCAACACGGATTGAATTTCATACATTTTATGCGCAATAGTGTTTTAATGAATCCTTGAGAGAATTGGACCTTAATTCAATCAAAAAGTGTTAAAATTGATAATTTCGTTTGAAAATCAGATCGAATTTAATGACGTCAGCATAATTTCGTACAGAATTACTAGCCTGTTTCAAACGAAATTACATAATTTCACTTGAAATTCATAATTCCGCTTAAGAAGTGTAATTTTGCTTGAAAGTTCACACGGAATTAGCTAATTCCGCACGAAATTAGCTCTAATTTCGCACCAGTGTGTAATTTCGTTTGAGAGCCACACGAAATTACATAATTTCGCACGAAATTATAATTTCGTTTGAAAACTGATTTCGTGTGAAGAACTAATTTCGTTTGAAAACATATTTCATGTGAAACTTTTAATTTCGTTTTAAAGCTGTTGTGCAGGTAATTTCGTTTAAGGAATGATTTCACTTGAATTGATATTTCATTTGAAATTGTAAGTTTGTGAAAAATTTGTCGAAACATGGAAGAGGAATTCTACAATGCGTTCGCTACACCAGTTGCTCCGGTTACAGCTGCTGAGACTCTTTACAGTGAGAATGAAACTGTAACTCATCAGATGTAACATCCGCCAATTCTAGAGCTGTAGGTTGTAACGCCCCTCCCGTATATACGGGTATTGTTAGGTTTAATCTATTAACTCTATTACCACCCTTTCGAGGGTTAGGCTATGTTAATTGCGTAACTATGGTTTGGACATGTGGATTTCATCGTTACGAGTACAACAGTTAATTAATATCAGTTGTTCACATGGAATAGATTTGATAAACTATTTAACTCTATTATGCTATATTCAAACCTGTATACTCGCCAGCAATTATTTGTTGATTGTATTTTAAATGCATACTGCAGGCTGAGGATTCAAGAAAAACAAGAAAAGACTAGGATGGCTTAGAAACCCATCAACTATTTAAATTTCCAAATCTATGTTATGTATTTGAACTTTTCTATGTATCGTATGAAACTTATGATTATCAATGAAATAAACTTTAATTATTGTCACAACTAGTGTTATGATGTCTTTGAACAGTTTGTACGTCTCATCTCGATGTTTCCGCCATCGGTTGGGGTGTGACAGATTGGTATCAGAGCCATAACTATAGGGAATTAGGTAGGATTCTTTTCCCTAGTCTATAATAGGAGTACTCTGATACCAGATTGGTATCAGAGCCATAACTATAGGGAATTAGGATTGCCTTGCTTTACCTAGTCTATAGTTTAAGAGCTTTCTCATTTACTTGCTGTTAAAGACATTATCCTTTGCTTTCTTCTTTGCTTCTCTCTATTCTTTTGGACTTCTAATATACAAGCCTTTCCTAAGGCTAACACAATACACACTTGGAAGCTTTGAAGACACTCTTATAACACAATCGAAATGATTCATCAAGATAGGGGTGATTCCCACACTTGGTGATGATTTTCACTCAGCTATACTTTGATTTTGCACGAAATCTACCCTCAAGTTAGGAGTGATATCCAAATCTTGATGGGAGTTTTCCATTTCCTAATCTAGTGGACCCTCATCTTTGGATGGGTACTAACCACGTTAGGGTACGATGTTATCAAGTTAGAGGTGAAACTCGCATCTTGTTAACTAGTCCCATTCCTTGATTTTCGATCTCGCCAAAGTTTCGATTTACCCAATCGATTAAGGACGTGTAGTAACTGGAAGGACAAACATCGTTAGTCGCTCCTCGATGAGAATGTTTGTCTATTAGGCCAAAGCACGTTTCCTTAATTCGAAAAGGACTTCGATTCACTTTGGAATAGTCTATGTTACGTTCCGTGACACTCCATATTTATTGATAAAATCTCTTTTTATGCTATCTCAATTATCATGTGATTTATATTTGAGCGTTATCTTCAATTCAAATTTGGGAACACGAAGCACGTTATTATCGCAATCCAAAACAATTAATAACTACTCTCTTTCGTGAACAAACTAAATTTATATTGCTTTCATTATTCTATGTGAAACATCATTCTATGTGTAATACTATGTTAAACTATGTGAAACTATTTGGTGATCCATGTGAGAAACTATGTGCTATGTGATGCATACATGAAGTCAATTTTCCTAAACAAAAACATTATGATTAAAAGTCTCATCCATTTCTTGTTTTGAATTTCTAGATGTCATCATCTCGTCAGTACTCTCACTCTCCCAGAAAATCCAAGTTCCTTTTTATCAGATGTACACTTTATTATCTTCGATCTTTTATGATGAAACTCTTCCTTGTCAATTTTGAACCATTTTTAGGATTTCACTTTTGCGCATACATCATACGATTATACATCATTAGCATGCATAATTTCACTTAATTTTAATTACACTTTCGTAACAACGGGTGAAGACATATCATCGAGATAGGAGTGATTTCCTTACCTTGACGATTAACTTCGCTTCTTTTCTTATCTTACAACGACCTCACCAACGGATTTGGGGTGATTCCCTTACCTAGGTGATCGTTACCAATACTTTCTTTAATAGATTATATTGCGTAAACACGATCATGTTTATACCTAAATCATTTATCATGTATTTCAAAATGCTTCATTTATTTAGACGTATCTCCTATTCTATAATCTATTTTCACATCGCTCGCATACACAAAAATTTTCAATGTTACCAAAAACGCGTATTCCTCGATTTCAAAAATTTCACAAAATACTACTGTCACCCTAATCAGTTTAATAAATCTATTGCCCACAAAATTTCGTATTCCACGTAATTACTAAAACGCACTCATCTCGCATCACTATACTAAAGAATTCTAAATTTCCAATTGAGAATCAAACCAACTTTTCATACAGAATATTACAAATATTATCCGATCAGTTATCAAAACTCTTTTCAAGATCAACAAAAACATTTTATTAAGGACACCTTTCACGATCACCAGGTTCATATACCAAAATTCCTTTTCCTAAGGTTAAACCTTTTCACTAGAATCTGTAAACTTCGAAGTTAGTAATACAAAAAAAAAAAAAAACTTCTTAAAACGATGCAAACTTTTTAATTCGAAGAACTTTTCAAAACCTCGCTTGATACGTTAATTAAATTCAAAACACGTGGGCAAGGAAACTTTATAAGGACGACAAATTTTCAGCTATGAAAATTTTTTTTTAAAACCATAATAGCACTTCCATTCTTTTACAAAGTACCCTTTCGCATAATCAAAAGATGTTTTCCTTTATATTCTCTTTACAATTCACAAACTAGATTCTACATTCCTGACAACTCAACCTAATTTAACTTCACGTTTTGCACAGACAACTATATATGTATATCATTTTACACGTTCTAGTCAATATCTCACAACAATCTCACGCGTGTCACTCGTTCTCTTTTTCCTTTCATATTCAAAACTTTAAACCTTTTATGCGCATAAACTCATGTATTTTAATTTTATATTATAAACAAAATCATTAATCCCTACGTCCATACTTATACATTTTATGCTTCCACTTATGTTCACACTTACGCATCTATGTTATACTCACGATTCAAAACTCATACGTTTTACGTTTATACACACACTCACAATTATACATTTACGTGATACTTAAATTCATATTCATACACCTTCGTTTTACTTATAATCATATACACATTCATACGTATGCAATTTGCGTATACGCTTATACCGCTATGTTTATACTTGTATTTATATTCAGACACATTCTCACGTCTGTTATGATCCTCGTATTTATATACTCATAACTACCACGACACGTTTCGTGTCTATACTTTGACTCATATTTACACACGTACTCCCCACAATACGTTCGTATGCTTACACTTGTACTCATATTTATACTCATAGTCGCAACAACATACTTGTACTTGTACTTATACGATCACGTTTACACTCATATATATATATATATATATATATATATATATATACTCATACATTCCATTCGTACTTAAACATTCATGTTTTACACTTAATTTTCACATTTACAACCATACTCATGCATCTTATGTTTATACTCATATTTATACTCGTATTCACACTCGTACTTGTGTTCATACTCTCATTTATACGATTTATGTTATACTCGTACTTTTGTTGTACTCTCATTTATACGAATTTTGTCCATACTCACGTCATTCGTTTGTGCTCAAATTGTGCTCACATTTATGCTCATTTTAATACACGTTATGCTTATATTTTTGCTCACACTCCTGGCATGCGTTTTATGTTTATGCTCACGTGCGTGTTCAAATTTAAACTTATACTATGCCCATGCTTTTTACTCAAAATTTATACATTCGCACATGTACACGGGCGAAACCCGAAGGATTCGTTTACGTTAGTCTTATACTATTTGGAACGCGAACATGCTTACATGTTACATTTTTTTTATACGCACACAATCTTATTTTCAAAATTTATATATACCTTGATTCATACGCAAATTAGTACAAGCTATGCGGATCATGCGACGATTGGTATAATCGCGGGTGCACACGGGATTATAGTAATAAGCGCATGAGAACCATAGAGTGTACTACTGTGTATGGTAAGACATGGAACGTAACATGACACGAATAACGAAACGGACGTAACATGGTCAAAACATGGTGGATACACCGCTGGTACATCCTATATATATAGTGTTTTCACCACGTTACCAAACTTTCGTGAAACGTGCCATGAGAAATTCAGTGTTTTGCACACCTTTTTGGACCTAATGCAAACTTTAAACAACTTACAAACGCATTATGTCCGATTATCCAAGACGAAACTCCATTCTTACTACGCAACTTTTGTATATCCAATACTTATGCCATTCTTATACTTGCATCCACTTAGAGTCAAACGTTCACTTCCATACTCCCACTATTCTCTATTATTCCATGTCTTTGAGATGACTCCCATTCACAATCAAGTTTCATCTATTCCCTCTGTGGAATCCTTGGATGCCATCTTTTCAACAGTCTTCCTCTTAGATTTCGAGGACGAAATCTCCTAAAGTAGGGGAGACTGTAACATTTCGTATTTTCAAACTTTCCATTTTTGGAAAGTCTACTTGTACTTTCTACTTTTGTAAGTTGTACCTTTGTTGTACTTGATTCAAATTCCAAAATTGTACTCGAGACTTGAAATCATAATGAAATTGCATGATTTTATCCATATTTTGGTGTTTGAATACTATGAATCATTGAAACTATGAAACTATGTTAAACACGTTGAAACTATGTTAAACACGCTGAAACTATGTTAAACACGTAAAAACAGAGGAATTCCATCTTAATTTCGACTCTTTAATTCATCGTTGCCAAGAGATTACCCTAAACCGTACAAAAATTGGGAATTTATACGCTAATTCGGTAAAAATATTGAAATTTGGGTTAAAAATGGTTATTTTATTATTTTATTATTATAAAATAACAATTTAAATTAAATAAATAATTATTTTCTAAATTTTTATTGATTTTTAAGCATTTCCGTTAGCGAATCTAACCCCGTTGGTGAAAACCGGTTAAATAAGACTAACCAGGTTAAGTTTACTAAAGGGCAGCACTAACTGAGTCAGAAAACTCAGTTAGTGGCTAACCCAGTTAGTTAAAACTAACTGTATCAAAAAAAGGGGATTTAAATCCCAAGGTATGCGTGACCGAGGACTCGAACTCGCGTTCCCTCATACACTAACACACATGCGTGACCAACTGATCTACAGCACAACTTGTGAAATGGTTGGACCTGAATACTATATAAACACGCATTAATTGCGTGATTTAATTCAAATCAAAGAAACCGCCATGTCTGTTCATCATCTACAACCTTTCAGTTTATTTCCGGCTTGTGACCTTCCATTACCTCGTAACCGATCACCCACTCGTCTATAAAACCCGAGCCTCACCCATCTCGTTTTTCCTTTCCACCCGAACTCCGAGACAAAACCGAACCCGACTCGAAGCTATTCGCCGGAAACCAACTTCGTCGCCGGAGCAACCTCTCTTCGCCGGAACTCGCTGCCATCCTCGTCGCTGCCGCACCACCACCGTCCGGTAAACATCTCCCGATTCGTTTTCCTTTTCGTTTTTCCGGCGATTATATGTAACTGTTATATTTATATTATTATTATTATTATATTATTATTATGGTAATATTATTATTATTATTAGTAATATTATTATTATTATTATTAGCTTTATTATTATTCCTGTTTTTAGAAATAATATCTGAAATATTATTCCTGTTTTATATATAATCAGAATATTTTTTTTAAGTAAATCAGATTCATTTATATAATATTTTTATTTTTATTAAACAGATTATTTTATTATTTCAGTTTTATAAAATCAGATTTATTAAAAATCAGTTTTTGTTTATTTATTTATTCCAGAATTTATTTCTGAAATTTAATAAAATCAGATTTTATTTATTTATTTATTTCAGAATTTATTTCTGAAATTTACTAAAATAAGATTTTATTTATTTATTTATTTTCAGGATCTATAAATCAGAATTATTTATGTATTTCAGAATTATTATCATAAAAATCAGATATATTGTTTTTATTAATTCAGAATATTTATTTTAAATGTTGTTTAAATTATAAATTAATTCTGAATTACTATTTAATTATTATTTGATCATATTTATTAATTTCAGGATTTATATTCTTTAAATCAGAATTATTGTTTATTTAATAAAAATCTAGAAATTTTATTTATTTTATTTTCAGATTTATTTATTTGTTTTATAAACTAGAAACTTTATAAATAAGTTATTTGTTTATAAGATTATTAACTAATGTTGTGGTAATTATTTTAGATTGTTAAAATAATTAATTATCTATTTAAATTCCTATTTATTTTATTGTTCCAACACTTTAGGAATTTTGTATTATTTATGTCTTATTATCTAAATTATTCTATAAATTCCCAAATAATTAATCAAATCCTCAAATTAATAGGGTAATTCTCTTGTGCACGATCTTCTTGGAAAATCCCTGATTCTATTATCTTTTTCCAATATACGCAACGCAACCTAAGGTGAGTATACTTGACCCATTTTCTTTTTACACGTTTGGGTGTAGTATGCATTTCCTATATCAAAAACACAATGATAAACACTTTCATTGCACACTCTATCCATTTAAACATGAACATTTTTCTTATGCAATGCACAAAATAATACATTATATATGAATACTTTGATACATCTTGATGCTTGTTAATACTCATATTCCAAAAAAAAAAAAATGGAAACTTATCATCAAGATAGGGGTGATTCCCAAACCTTGATGATTAGCTCCACTCACTTTCTAACTTCACCAACGAGCTAGAGGTGATTCTCTTACCTCGGAGGTAGTTACCAACTTTTATTCGTTCTCAATGAAATTTTATGATTGAACGTTCCTTTTCAAAAATTTTAGAATTTATTTCACGTGCATGCTAATACGATATACTGGATTCGTGTTACTTGGGTTAAACTTTATGTGATAAACTTGTCATTAACTTCATAAGAAGCCACACCTTAACATATTCGATGGGTTGACCTGTGTATTCACATGCCAAGGATACGTTAATCTTGTTAACTAAGTATGGCATGTGGATTGTTCTAAATTTTTATGAAAATACGTTAATCTTAGATTTCGAGGACGAAATCTCCTAAAGTAGGGGAGACTGTAACATCCGCCAATTCTAGAGCTGTAGGTTGTAACGCCCCTCCCGTATATACGGGTATTGTTAGGTTTAATCTATTAACTCTATTACCACCCTTTCGAGGGTTAGGCTATGTTAATTGCGTAACTATGGTTTGGACATGTGGATTTCATCGTTACGAGTACAACAGTTAATTAATATCAGTTGTTCACATGGAATAGATTTGATAAACTATTTAACTCTATTATGCTATATTCAAACCTGTATACTCGCCAGCAATTATTTGTTGATTGTATTTTAAATGCATACTGCAGGCTGAGGATTCAAGAAAAACAAGAAAAGACTAGGATGGCTTAGAAACCCATCAACTATTTAAATTTCCAAATCTATGTTATGTATTTGAACTTTTCTATGTATCGTATGAAACTTATGATTATCAATGAAATAAACTTTAATTATTGTCACAACTAGTGTTATGATGTCTTTGAACAGTTTGTACGTCTCATCTCGATGTTTCCGCCATCGGTTGGGGTGTGACATCAGAAACCGCCGAAACTAATGTACATTGAGGATTTTAAAGGATGGCAGAATCGATTTGAGAATTGGGTGCGAGCTTATAAGTTTGACGCATGGTGTTCATTAGAGAAAGATTACGAGAAACCGAAAAATGAGCGTGGGCTTGAGAAAGCGTTTTGTGATTTTTCAGAGAATGATAAATTGAAGTATACAAGTGAGAAAATGATGATCAGTATTCTTCAACATGCGATTAAAGAGGACATCTTTGTTTTACTCCAACATGAGGGTACTGCTAGGTCAATTTGGACGACATTGATACAAAAGTTTAAAGGAAGTGCAGATATGATCAAGAACAAAAAGGCTTTGCTGAAGAAATCATTTGATATGTTTGCTTTTGATCATGAAACAACAAAAATGACAATTGATAGATATTGTCATCTTGTGTTGGAAATGGGAAGATTGGATATAAAGAAAGATGATGGTGAATGGGTTGATAAACTTGCTGATGCATTACCACAACAGAAATGGGGAACTTATCTGTTGATCCTTAAACACATGAGAAAATCTGAAAACATGAATCGGGCACAATTTATTCAGAAGATTGAAGAGCACGAGTTGGATATTCAGAAAACGGCAATCATGAAGAATCCAAATGCTCAACAAGATGTCAGTTTGTACTACCGAGGAAACAAATTTGAAGCTACCCCCAGCCCAAAGATCCAAACTGGTTTCAGTGCCGATAGTTCTTCTGGAACAAAGGGGAGTATTGTGACTCAGAGTGGTGGACATTCATCCTCGTATTTAAGCTTTGATCCAAATCATACAACACCAAGTCCTCAACAGCAGAATTCTACAAATCTGCAGTGCAATGTTACTTTAAACATTCAAAATGGTCAAAACTTGTCTCCAGAAATAGCTAAGCAACACATGGCATCACTCGTTGCTATGTTGGAATCATATGAAAGTTTGATTGCTGGAAAAATTGGAAATCCGATGCTTACAAAGGAAGATTATGACCAAATTGATGCAGAGGAACTTGAGTTGATGGATGTGAAGTGGTGTTTAGCCAGTGCTGTTCGAAGAGCAGAAAAATTCACACAAGTCACTGGAAGAAATGACCTTCATGAATTGTCTAATTCACCGATAAGTTTTGACAAATCTAAGGTTACATGTTTTAGGTGTCGAGAAAAAGGTCATTTTAAGCGTGAGTGCAAAAACAAAGAAGCTGATGGAAGACAAGTGTTAGTGCATTACGTCTATTGACTTCGTCTTGTATCATGTAATAGAATAGGATAAATTAGGATATCCAGTGCACATGTTACGAGAAACGATGTTTAGGTGTTAAGGAAGAGGTTCCGCTTATACGGACATGCCATATAAGCGAAACCACATCAAGAGGTTCCGCTTATATGGACAATGTCCATATAAGCGAAACTATACACATTATATATAGGTGCACTTGTTGTTCAGTTGGTACGCGACTTCCAGAAGTGTAACGAAGTGCTGCCAAAGTCTGTCCAGGTTGTAATCATTGTAAAATTCAATATAAGTGACAGATATTAGAGCATCAAGCTGTTTCGGTGTCTAGTTCTCTGATTCCGCCTTTGAACTGGACTTAAAGCTCTTCTGATTGACTCATTCGGGTCTTACAACGATCCAACAAGTGGTATCAGAGCACAGGAAGAAGAGTTTAGCTTGATATCATCCTCATTCTGACTTCTACACCTTCTTTTATCATTTCAGAGAAATTTATCGGTCAAAATTCATTCAAAATTTCACATTTTATAGATATTTGGACATAGATAAACCCTTGAAAGTTTCACATTCAAATTCGGATTAAAAATGACCAAAATTGGACTTCGAACAGGTTTCGCTTGTAAGGACAGTGTATAGTTCCGCTTTTATGTCACATCCTATTTGATGGTTTCGCTTCAAAGGCACTAGGTTTCGCTTGAAAAACACATAGTTTCGCTCATACGGACTTCAAAGACCCCTAGTTTCGCTCATTTGTCACCTGGTTTCGCTTATGTGTTAACATAGTTTCGCTCTTATGAACATGGTTTTGCTTGTGTGACACAGAACCTAGTGGTTTCGCTTATACGTCCAGGTGGTTTCGCTTTTGTGGTACACTAACTAAAGGTTCCGCTTATCTGTCCAGAGAGGTTTCGCTCAAGAGGACTTATTGTAGTTTCGCTTCAAGGGTCTTGCTTTTAGAGACATTGTGATATTTCGCTTAAACGGACATACCTAGTTTCGCTTTTCAGTCAAAAGTTGTTTTCGAAAGTGAACTTTATCGTGTCAAGATCATTTCACATCGATCGAGCGTCAGTTTATTACAGTTTATTTGATATTGATTGTACTGATTGTGTTTGTTTGATTTTCTATCCAGGGTTACATCATGGCTGAAGAATTTTACAACACGTTTTTCAACGCATTCACATCCGAATCGTCCGATATTGCAAATGTTACACCAAAAACCATCACGAAGGCGATCAACGAAAACATCAAGCATGATAATTTTTACGGAACTCATTCAAAACCACCAACTTTGGAAAGCATTGAAGATTATACCTGGTGGAAAGAACGTTTCATCAACTGGGCTAAAGCGTATGCGCATGAAAGCTAGTTTTGTCTAGAATTTGGATACGAAAGGCCGAAAGATGATAAAGGTGAAGAAATTCCATTCAAGAGGCTACCAAGAGAAGACAAAGCAGAATTTGCAGCTGAACAGAGAATGGTTGCTTTGATCCAGACAACAATCAGAAATGAAGGGGGAAAACAGATTAGAAAAAACAAAATTGCTTTGCTTAATCATGATGGATCTTCAAAATCAGTCTGGGAAGCATTACGAGTTAAAGCTGAAGGGGGAAAACAGATTAGAAAAAACAAAATTGCTTTACTTAAAAAAGAATTTGATCTGTTTGACAATATAAAAGGAGAGACGGTGAGACAAATGATAGAGAGATTTTGTCACCTTAAAATCAAACTAGAGAGATTTGAGATAAGGAAAACAAGAGAAGAACTTATTGATAAAGTGATTGAAGCATTACCACGAGCTGATCAGTGGCAAACGTTTGTGTTCATTTTGAAAAATGATGCTTTATATGATACGATTTCTCTTGATGCATTGTTTGAAAAGATTGAAAGTCATGATCTGGAACTACAAAAGCAAAGCAAGATGACTGGTTCTTCACATCAACAGAATGTGGGCTTGTACTACAAAAGCAATA
Organism: Helianthus annuus; assembly: GCF_002127325.2. NCBI lineage: Eukaryota > Viridiplantae > Streptophyta > Magnoliopsida > Asterales > Asteraceae > Helianthus > Helianthus annuus. The sequence continues at coordinate 5,534,263 of NC_035439.2, forward strand.
ATACAAGAAAAGGAACATAAGTGGAATGCCCGACCCCTCGACAGCATCCTCCCAAGCAAAACAGAGAAAGCAGAAGACTGAACACGCCCCGTGCTCAGCCAGCACGGGGTCGTGCCCAAGAAGCAGCAGAAAAGACAAACCTATAGAAGCTTCTATTGCCCACCACGGGGCCGGGCCCAGAGAACACGGGGGCGTGGCGAAAGTACTGCAGGCGCATTAATTGTAATTGCGAATTACAATTAATGAGGAGAGAGATTGTCAGACGGGCACGGGGCCGTGTGCAGCAGACACAGGGCCGTGCCCAGGCTTCTGTTCAGCCTATAAATAGGAGTGCTTGGTTTCATTGCAACTCATCCCTTGGCACACCACCTATCTCACACTTCATCCACCACCCACCACCACCATAACACCATCATCCACCACCATCATCTATTGTCCATCATAGAGTGTGTGAGTCGTCTCGGGATCCAAGATTGATCGTAAGAGTTCTTGACAATCAAGGCCATGTTTTCCTAAGTCTCTTACATCACTTGGTGAAGACAAGTGTTTAGTATAATACTTTTTATTTTTAATCTTTTGCACTTTTTATTTGGTTTTGTATTAATGACTTTAATAACTAGTTGCTTATGTTGAAGGTGACTTTTCCTTATCGTTTGTCCGTGGTGTCTTGGCATTATTTTACTGTCTATATAAAATAAAAGATTTTCACCATTCATATCTCCACGGTCTATATGGAGGTATGTTGGCTACCTGGTCGGGGGTTAAGGGAACGGTTTGGTAAGGGTCTTGCCCTTGTTCAGCGTTTAGAGGTCCTGCAAGGGACCTGGGTCAAATTTAGTAGGATCTCCTTCAATACCCATAGGTATTGGATGGCGGGGATCCAAACTCTTTGGCCCCCTCATAAGTTAACTACTATTAATACTATAACCCGGCTATTTAGGACTGTATCCCTGCTGACTCAGACTACTTAGTCAAGGGTAACGTCACCTCCAAAAGAGGGGCCTACCATAATTTGCATTAATAACTTAATTCATTATCTTTCAATAATCTGACCCTTTAGGCTTGTATCCTTGCTGACTCAAACTACTGGGTTAAGGGTAACGTCGCCTTCAAAAGAGGGGCCTACTATAATAACTAAGATAATCTCTTAAACAAGTGCAAAAGTGCGAAAATAATCAAAGGTTATACTAATACATGAGTCGGATCCAAGTGATTCATCTTGTCTATCTATTTTTATTTTTATTTTATTTTTCAGCATTTAGTTAGTTTTTATTTTCTTAGTTTAAAAATCTTTTCTAGCATTTTGATTTGGTTAGACGTTGAGGATAAACCGGTACTAAAAGCTCTTGTGTCCTTGGACGACCTCGGTATCTTACCAACACTATACTACGTCCACGATGGGTGCACTTGCCCATATGTGTGTTTAGTGTTAGTGAATATCGTGTTTTATAAATTCAAAACTTGGCTAAAAGTGTAAAAAGAGCTTAAAATATACATCTAAAACATATACACACTGACACGCATCAGGTAGAATTGTACATAAGTATGCTAACCAAGAATCGGAGATGCAGAATAATAGTCTAAAGACTCGGTTGTGAGTCATGGTTAATAGACAAACAATTTCTCATATGAGATTGTATTAACAAAGTTTGCTTTCGTATAAATGAATGACATGAATAGGTTTAACGTATATCGGGTATCGGGTGCATAAATCCAAAGTGCAAACCTCTGATAATGTAAAAGTATTATAGTTATGACGTTTATGTAAGTCTTGGGTTAAAACAAATGAGTAGTTTGACGAAAACATGAACGGGTCGAATGAGTGAAAGCGGGTATATAAAGCTGAGAGCTATAAGTGAATATTTTCCTTAAATAAGATGTTGGATTTCAAGTTCATATGATAGAATGTGAATTTACAAGCATGTAGGAAGAAACGGGAGGTTAAACGGGTAAACGGTTCAAAAGTTATGCGCGTTTTAGTGCGTACAACGACGAAACGGAACTGCAGAAAAATTCAAAATCTAGAGGGCGTCGCCGACGGGCTCTGGAGAGTCAGTTTTTGGCTGACGGGCTATTTGACTGTCTACGGAAATTTTGGGCTACGGGCATTTGCAAGGTCCGTCGCCGACGCCCCTAGGGCCGTCGCCGACGGCCTCCCCATATTCAAAAACCTGAAAAATGTTAACTAAGTTGATTTGGGTATAGTAGGCTTCGGTTTATTATCCGTGGACCACGGCGGGCCTCCCAAACATGATTTTGATGGTTCCTTTGACGTTTATGGGCTAAAAATCTAAGTCTAAGTACCATGTAATTAATGTATGGATATATAAGAGGTATGTAAGATCTTGAACGTGTACGTAAGAGTGTATGCACATATGTAGACGTGTATTTAAGTATATATGAAGGCACATATGAGCGTATGCAAGTAAGTAGAGACTTAGGAAGGTATGTACGTATGTAGATGTGTATGTATGCACGTAAGAATGTATGTATGCATGATTTAGATACGCCGAGTAATACGTTATTAATAGCGTGCCTTGAGAATGAAAAGTAATGCAGGTACATTATTGAAGCCTCACCAAGATATGGATACACAGATGAAATGCTTAAAGTTAGAAAGATAACGAAATGGGAAGTGTACGATATTGAATCTTGATTATGTATTATGTACTAATGTTATGAATGTATGTGGTGAGTGCAGGTTGTACGAATCACGGGCGGTTATCACGAGGAATAGAGATCAAAGATCGAGTCACAAGATAGATTGTACGGGAATATTTGAGTATGTACTTTAGTAAGCAGGACTTATACTTTATTTTTGTAAAAGATACATATTAAAATGAAATTTCAAGTAGGTCAAGATGTTTGTAATGAAAGAAATTTTATGGCACGAATTTCCGCTGCGACTATTTGTCAAATACGTGTATGGGTGTTACAGCATAGCTTTTACATTGCTAATTATGCATTAATTTGAAAATAAGCTTCCTGTTGACTTTTTATAATCAAGTTTGACCCGACAATTGACCTACTTAGAGTGGGAATCAGAGGATGCCCTTTTAAGGGTTTATTGCCCACATAATCACCAACTCATAGGTACTTTCAATTTGCAATATGACTGGACAAATTAAGATTTATGACAAGGTCAAATCTTAATTATGACGGTTTGACTTTACACTAATAAACTAAGCAAAACTGAATTAAGAAAGGTTAAGTACACTTACAATAGTCCTAAGCACGACTAATGATCACTACGAAAGGTGCTTGAGCTCCAGGAACCTCCAGAAATGAAGTTGTGAAGCTTTCAAGTGAATGAGCAATTGAAGAACACAACTCATGGCCCTTATATAGGTTTCTTAGAGCATCAAGATCATTCCAACAAGGTCTATGAATGTTCCCTAATCATTCCAAGGGTCCCTAGGCTCTTAAAAACCATCAAACAAGCCCATAGAATTGAATACAAGGCTTCTAAGTCGGTTTAACTTGCTGAACTCGCAGGTGTGTATGATTTCTGCCCAGCACAGGCCATCGCGTAGTGCTACGGCAAAAGGCGGAGGTGCTCGCGCTACGCTAGCAAGTGGCTTACCAGTCACACAAGTTTCAAACAATTGCATTTCACCCCTGGACCTTCTAAACATGGTTTTCATTTCATTTCTTGCATTTTCACCCCCCTTAACTTGACTTTTAAGGGCCCCATGACATAACCAAACATTGTTAAGTCCTTGGTTAACTTTGTGATCACCCGTAAGGCCTTAAATTTCAACGTTGACGTTTTTAACCCCTCGCATACGAATTTTATCATAACTTTCTCATATGATAATGAAACTTTGTGAAATTTTTATCACACATTCTCATGAGTATAATTAATCATTACAAAACTTCGGGTTTGCTAAAAGGTCACTCACAGGTATAACTTAAACATGTTGACACATTTAACCCCTGTAGTTTGTAATTCCTCACTTTCTTTCATATTTAGCTTCGTATGATCCATATTCTATTCGTTTAAGGGTATAAACATCATGTAGGGTTATTTTAAAGTATATTTATCCATTGTTGACACTTTGAACCCTTATATACACACAGATTCCCCGTTTGTCAACTTTAGTCCTTCTAAATCAATCCTTTACACGTTTTAAGTCCATGACACGTGTCGATATGTTATTAGACATGAATTTTCGAGTTGTTACAGTTACGGTGATTGAAGACGCAAACCACTGAGTTTCGTGTCCCCCTTTTCTTTAACTTTTCTTAGTTTTATAACTTCAGGGGTGAAGTACATGTTACAACTGTTTACAAACATTACCAATTTGGTATGGTTAGCTAAGGAAGGGTACACCTAGATCATGTGAGTGGTGGGTATAACGCTTAAGGCCATCAATCCTCGTTGTAGGACCGAGGGACCTGAGTGATAGATCTGTTTGGGTGTAGCGAGCCCCGCCCATGTTGGACCAGGGTTGGCCCAGGGTAGACTATGTCTTACAGCCGGAAGCCCAGTGCAAAATCTGCTAGGTTTGAGCTTTCCTGCATCACTTCACACATATCAATGGCCTTGCAATCCATTGGTGATATGTTTTTCCTTGTTGCTTTCATACCGGGATTTATAAACCTACATACATACTTACAATGATTTCAAAGGTTTATTCACAAACACACACATGAACTCGCTCAACTTTTGTTGATGTTTTCAAACTACATGTATTTCAGGAAATTAAGTATGGATCTGGTGGGCGTTGGAGTTTACAAGTCAAATCTCTAATAAAAGGTGTCATCCGAGGTCGAAGGGTTTGGGTTATGTATTTTATCTTGGATAAGATACATAGCTTGAAACCTAGTTTGGTTATGCCTTTTGTGAAGTCCAGTATGGAACTTTAAGCTTTGGTAGTCATGTGTTCTAAACTTAAAGTCTTAGTTTGATGTTAAACAATGTCGATTGTATTATTTTAAAAACTATCTATGGATGAACATCTTGGTTTTAACATATAGTTGTTTGTTATGGTTGAATGCAATGATATTAAGCAAGTCACACCAAATCACGCTTCCGCAAAAGTCAGGGCGTGACAGCCATGGCTATCCTAACTTGTTCCACAACCCACTTGATGTTTTTTCTTGCTATTCCAAGTAGCTTACTAGTCCTAAAGTAACACAACCCCGTCCAGCCTCCAACACTTGGTTCATTCCTTCCATGTTGAGACGGCACACCCTGGTTGATCTTACTTGGCTACTTGATGAACTTCTTAGATAGTTGTATTTCTATTTTCATTCATGATCATCCGAATCATCCTTGTGATGATTTGTGCATTGGTGAATTCATACAATAAGGTTAATCTTACCTTCATCGTTGACTTACATGATTTATATGATATTACATGATGGACAAATTATAACATATACTATATAATATATAAAGTATATATATTCTAACCGAATTCATGACACTAATCGGGTTATGATTGTGTGTTATGAACTTAGGTTATTTTATCGTGGTTCTAAGTTCCTCGTTTTGATTCTAATGGGCAAGTTAGGACCCATGAAATCACATAAAAACTTAGTGTCAAAACGAGTATGTAGACAAGAGATATTTTTACGAATACATACTTTTTGTACTTGAATTCTGAATCCCGAATCCAACCACTCCATAAACTCCAAATGACCACACACCTTCGTTTCCCCATTCTCAACAACTCGTCAATTCGCAGATAATCGGAAAGCTTTGTAAAACCGTGAGTATACATGACCCCTTTTACTTTTACACTTTGGGTGCAATACGCTTATTACTATTAAACACACGCAATCACATACTTTATGCTTAAATCACAAACAAACAATCCAACATACATGCTTAATACGTTATGCTTAAGTTCGTATACATTGGAACATTCTTATGCTTTATACCTGTTATTAACTTCGATCAAGCCTCCCTTAACATGTATAGCGCTATAGGGGTAACGCGCCGCCCGTATTCTTGAGGTCATGTTAAGTTAAATACAGAACGGTCTTATCGTTGCTACGATAATATTACGCTAGCGGTAAACTTTGGGTTGACATTTATAGTTGCATGCCAGTGATACGTTAATTCTTGATAATAATTTTGTCATGTGGTTTTGTTCAAACTTTTATACATATGCTAGTATTCAAACTTGTATGCTTGCCAATACTTTTTGTATTGAACTATACTTTAATACATGTTGCAGGATTTTGATGATGATGATGATGATGATGATGATGATGATGATGATGATGCACAGAATCTAGTAGGATGCCTAGAAACGCACCTTAACTTTATTACTTGTATTTTATTTTGTTTCAAACTTGTTGTAATTCTATTTCAAACAATGTACTTGATGTTAGCAATGAAATGAAATTTGTTTATTAAATACTTGTCACATTTAGTGTTATGAAGTCTATATAAAATGATTTATACCTAAATATTACACATATAGGAAAGTACCTATAATACAATAAAGGTAAGAACAAGATGTCGATCCACAAAACACGATGTATAACCCCTATAGTGAACCTTTATCAATATTCAGTCTAATAATTAAAATTATGCTTTTAGATGAATGAAACTGAGGGGAAAAAGAACTGATAACTAAGCCAAGATTTAATCAAATGTAATAAAATTGTATTATGTGTTGAATTTTTTTTACCAATGAATGACTTAGATTATGAAGGATGTTCTTATAGGGCTAGGATCTCGTTAGAGCAACCTAGATGAATCGATAGAAAAGGCATCAAAATCATCACGTTAATTACCCTAAAACCTACTACAATTAATAACTAACAACCCCTATATTGAAGTGCTATATTGGAAAACTACCATGTTTGGGGCTTTAAATCCTATAACACAAAGAACACTAAGCTATAGACTCATACTAACAACCTGAAACAAAAAAAGAAGATTTGATATCACCTACTTATGACTTAGAATTTCCTAGTCATACCAAGAGGGTGTATCATTCGCTAATTTTTTTCTTTTTTTTACAATAGACCCAACAATGCACAAACAAACTCTAACAAACTCGTAAATCCTTTATTCAGCCTTTATCCTAAGGTAGTACACTTATTCCATCAACAATACCTCTGATTTCATGTTGCACTTATTAAAGATGTCAAGCCCTAAATTATAAACCGAATGATCTAATCCATTGATTCTAAAGCACATATTTGTTCTATAGAGTCAATACGATCACATTAATCAAAGATATAGTTAACATGAATAAGCATTCATACATATCATACGAGTAAATATCAAAACTTTACTAAAATCAACAAAGTTATGGCCTTGGTCTTCAAGCTTCTTACTTTCCTCTTCCAATAATTTCCAATAGTGGATTAAACTATAAAACGCCGACTCTCTAGAATGTAGTAGTCAAAGTCATTGAATAAGCAAATGTTATGGCTTTTTCGACTTCCAGCATACGACCCATATACAATCATACAACTGTGTCAAGTCTTTAATATTGATTGCGAATATTGACTTTAAGGCGTATGACCTATATGCAACAATATGGATATATCATGGCAATCTTCAATCCTCTAACTTCAGCAGCCAAGTCTCTAGTCTTCCAATACTGCCAGGTCTTTATAAAATGACCAAGCAGGCTTGTAAATTAACTTATGATATGATTAAGTACAAAAACTAATAAATTTGCAATCAAATACTATCAAAATGTGGATGAATTAATGTATAAAATATGTGTAATTTGTGACGCATCAAAAGCATGGCCTCCAAGGTCACTATTATAACACGTGACATAACAACTTATTTATTAGGTATAGATATAGATCTACCCTAATTATTGTATATAAATAATTAATTAGTGCATATATTAATACTTTAGTTTTTTATATTACTTATCAAAAATCAGTGGTGGAGCCACATTGTGGTGAACGGGTTCACCCGACACCATTATGAAACATGTAATAGGCAAATTTTGAGTGACACCATTGTCATTTTATGATTGATTCCACTGGAAAATTTCAAGTGACACCATTTTTTTTTACTACCAACACCATTGTTTTTTTTAAGTTTTACATAATAATAAATATAGTTTAAAAATTTAGCCCTTTCTAATAGTGGACTTTAAATCATTAAAGGCCCATGTTTTTTGTTTAAAACTTTAACCCAATAACTATTATAGGACCATGTCCGATTAGGTTATTTCAATTATTTATCCTAAATTCAAAAGAAGGCCAGGTCAATTTGTTATCTGTATACGAGAATAGAAGTCGACGACTATAGAGTTACGAGGGAGGAGGGTCGAGGTCGATCATCATTGAACTATGACTGATCATCAACATATCAAACAAATTGATTGATTCATTTCTGATTAATCAATAATCCATCAAACTATTTGATGCTAAATTCTCGTCAAAACTAAGCCAACTAGCTAAGAACGATTAAACCAAACATGAGTGAAGGTTAGTTATTCTTCAATCTTTAAATTTGAAATTATTAATACTCGATTCGTTTCTAATCAGTCAAATTTATGTGATTTTATACTTGGTTAAAGTTGAAATTAGTTAATTAAATGTGTAATTTGTTTATATGATTGTTATATGTTACTTTGTTAGATTATAGACTACTAGACTTGGTCACTTGGTTATTGATTTTAATGTAAGTATGATACCTTAAAAAGTTACATGATTATTAATTTAGTTGTTTTTTTGCTTGTTTAGAGGTTCTAGAACGATATTTAATGAGAAAGTCAATTGATTCTTCATCTTTGAATAGCAAACTAGAGAAGATTGATTTGGATTATCTTTCATGGGACCCTGCCCGACTCGACCTGATCCGAAAATTTTGACTCCGGATCATTATAAACCCGGGTATCGAAAAAAGAACACCATACGAATTTTGTTTTTGGCTCTGTCACTGTCAAAGAGTTTCGACTTGGAGCCGTTGTAACAAGCTTTGTTTTCAATGTGGACCCTGGTGGTTTAAAAGTTTTTATATTGTTATCTTTGTCAGTATACTCGTACCTGACTAGGAATATAAATGCAGTTGAATGCTTGAATTGTACAATAAAATGCTTTTAATAATATACCGAGTAGTGTATGCATATAGCATGAGAGAAAAAGAAATTTAGTTGTACGTTACGTAACCTAATATGTAAGTAAAGCAACATGGGGTAAGGTTATTGTAAAAAAAAGTGTGTTTTGTGAGAAGTGTAGAAAAGAATCTACACACTTTGATCTATAATATAATAATTGAGATTATAATGGCAAAACTGTAAATAGTGTTTACCATTAAAATAATTAATATTCTATATTAAGGTATAAAGGTAAGTTTAAATTTTTAAATTCAAAACCCACATGCAATGCACATGCAAGTTTCCCTCGTCTTTTTAAACGTCAATAACTTTTTATACATAAATTTAAAAAAAATTACACCATAATAACGATTGTTTTTTGATCTTTAATATGAGTACCATATTACTATACTTATATAGAGAAAAAAATTACGCTTCAATCGGATGTTTTAGTCCATAGTGTTTTGTTTATGTTGTATTAATTGTACAGCGATTCAAGGCGTTGTGTTTTATAGTAAAACACAATGAATGTATATAATACACCGTAACATTGCAAATACCATTGAATTCAGCAAACTACTTATAGTAAAACATAATGAACGTATATAAGACACTGTAACATTGCAAATATCGTAGAATTCAGCAAACTACCATTTTCTTATATAGAAACACAATGAAACTAGAATAAAACATCATAGAAAACAAGACACCATACAAGTATACAAAGACACCATTCCATTAGCAATAAAAATATCATTAAATTCAACGAGCTAACTTTTTCCTTTACAAAACACTATAATCGGTTTTGAATTCCTAAAATAAAACACCATGGAAAACAAGATTGAATGTAAATGGTATTTGCAATGTTATGGTGTCTTATATATGTTCGTGGTGTTTTACTGTAAAACACAACGCCTTGAATCACTATACAATTAAAACAACATAGACAAAACACCATGGACTAAAACTTCCGATCGAAACGTAATTTTTTTCTCTATATAAGTATAACAATGTGGTACTCATATTAAAGATAAAAAACACTCGTTATTATTATGGTGTAACTTTTTTTTTTAAAGTTAAGTCTAAAAAGTTATTGACATTTAAAAAAGATGGGGTGAATTTGCATGTGTATTGCATGTGGGTTTTTGAATTTTATCTTTAATCATGTTTTTTATTAAATTACTTAATTGCCCTTATTCTAATAAATCAATTAATGACATGTGTCATCATCATGTTCTTTCTTATCATCCTCACAAATTTCTAACAAACCAAACAACATGTACCAAAACTTATACAATATTCATAATTTTCTCTTTAAAATTAAGGGCAATTTCTATGTATACCCCTACAAACTTGCAAAATATTATATATACCCTTACAAAATTATAAATATCATATTTACCATTACAATATAGTTAAAATATCATATATATATATATATATATATACCCAATTAATTAGAAACAATTTAATAAATGACATTTTTACCCTTATTTTTTTCCAAATCTTTGAAAATGACTTTTAACTTCAAATATTATATTTACTCATTTCTAGCTTAATTCTTTTAACTTAAATATTATATATGAAGAGTTCTATTGTTTATGGGAAAAAATAAAAATAAAAATAGGTAAAATAAATTTTAGCTTAAAATGTGTTATATAAAAATATGAAGTTAAAAAATGAGCATATATGAAAACTTGAAGTTCAAAAAATAAAGGTAAAATGATTATTTATTAAATTGTTTTTAATAAGTTGGATATATTATATATTTTAACTATTTTGTAAGGGCATATATGATATTTTTAGTTTTGACTGGGTATATATGAATTTTTTCAAGTTTGTAAGGGTATATAGGTAATTAATCCTTAAAATTAATTCTGAATTAAAATAGTATTTTATATAAAAAAACTGAAGCATTTTAAAAAGATGAACCATGCATATTAGGTTTGTTTAGTTGCTAAAACTTTTTAAAAGAGAATATATTAATAAAAATGAAATTGAAGAATGAGTTGATATAGGTAACTTAAATAGTTATAAAATTAGTATGAAACTAGAAAAGTGTCCTGCACGTGTTGCGCTGCGGGCAATAAAGGAAGAAACATGGCCAGGACGCATTGTGTGAAAAGGTTGAGACGACTCCTATCAAGAGTTGCCTCGAATGATCATCTGAACAAATGCGGTGAGTGCTGGTTCTGGCATGTAACGACCAGTTTAGTCTGGCGGAGTGGTGGTGGAGTGTTTGGTGTTTGTGTTTGTGTTTTGTCTAGTATCTGAGCTTCTCTCGATATCCCTCCTTAAAGGGCAGAAATAATAACTCATTAGAGTTTGCTGACAATAAAGAAAGACGCTCGGTGGCCTCAAAGTGACAATAAAGAAAGACGCTCACTGACCTCAATCAAAAGGCATACAAACAAAGAACCAAATACACCTACATCTGAGCAACAGAATGCCACATATGGTGTTTAACCTTGAGTCTTGCCACCACTATTACAACAATGGATTTCATATTATCCAACTAACCAACACAATTCGCAACGATAGCAAATCTTTTTTCTATACATAAGCCTGAAAAAGTAGCCAATCTTAAAGAAGAAACAACTTTGGATAGAATTTTAATCTTTGGCAGTAAGGCTTTTTAGCATAGTCTTCAACAACATAAGAAATAAGAAAATCCAAAATTCTAAATCAAACCTGATACAAAGAATAAAACGTCAACCATTTGTTTAAAAGTTGGATACAATAAGCAAAAGCATAAGCCGACACATCTTGTCCCACCACCGGTTCAAAACCTGTAACCAAAATTACAATTATCAAATGCACAAAGTCTAATAAAGCAAAAGCATAAAAAAGAATCTGGAAACACCCAACACCATACCGTTAAAAACACTATCATCAACAATAACACATGCCTCAGATCCAATAAACAGGATACCCCCACAATTTCACAAATTTCTTCGAGGATTGAAGACTTAATTGCGACAATGTTTAACTGAGTTAGTGTACGCAACTACAGAATTGAAGACTTTTTACTCTGTTCCCCCTTTTTTGAGGTTGAAAGTTGTCATGCTAGAATTTGCGAACCACAGGTGTTACTGGTCTAGCCTTGAATGCATTCCATGGTTGGATTCCATACCTCCGAGCATATGCAACACCACCAATCAATCTAGGAAGACCCAAAGAAACAAACCCATCAGAGATTAAAAAAAACCCACAAAAAATTTCAAACCTTTTTTTGAAGATTTCACAAATAAAAGCTAGGGTGTAACCATAACAGGCAATCACTAAAATTCAATACCAAATACAAAATAAAAACTCAAATATAAAAGGTAAAAACAAAATCAAAATGTAAAGCGAAAACTTAGGCTCATAGTGTTGGAAAAACGTAGCGAGAAAGAGGTTGCAGGTTTAAACCTACCATCCACCATCCATGCCATAGCAACTTTCATGATTGTTCAAATAAATTTTTCCACTCATCATAGCCAGATTCATCTACACCAACGCGACAACTTAATCGGTACCTCAACATCATCAATCACAAAACAACGAGCAAAAACGAAAACACCAAATCAATACTTGCATCATATAGTGTAATCATGTTTTTGCTTCAATGTATGCCTTCGGCTTGCAAAACAAAATTATATAGCCACATCAAAGCCACTGATTGTGGCAACGGCAAAACCATTGAAACAGCCACCAACAACAATACCGGTGGCGGTGATGACAAATCCAACGGAAAAGTCACCCGCAAATCCACAAACAAAGAAATGGGTTTTAAAACCCATAGGTTGGTACAACCCATACAACTACGGGTACAACCCTCACATACTCATAACACATACAACCCATCATGTCCACATAATGTACCCACATGAATGTCACCGACGGTGGTGACTATAAAGGCATAAACAAACCCACATACAACTACAATCCGTCACCGCCACAGACGACCATAGCCACCACCGACAACGATGTGGTAACAACCATCGCACCTTCTAAATCCGCCGCCACCATAGACGCTCGGAGCTAGGGATGGGCTTTTTTTCCCAAATACCCGTACTTATACCCGTACCGATTTTAGCTATTTGGTACATGTATCGGTACCTAGTTTTATTGATTTTGGTATTCGGTACTTTCAGTATTGGTACGGGTACGGGTAAAAATGGGTATTGGTACCGAATTTTATGTAGACCTTTAAAAGTTTTTTTTTGTATTATGTTTTATTTCGTATTATGGTATTTATAGTACTCGTATTGATTTTACCTATATGGTACCCGTATCGTATTAGTACTCGTACCAATGTTACCTATTTGGTACTCGTACTATATTGGTACTCATGTCAATTTTACCTATTTAGTACTCGTACAAGTGCTCAAAAACTAAATAAAAACAAAATGGTACCAAACCGGGTACCATACCGAAAATACCCGTACCTATATATTTGGTACGGTATTTGATACCCAGTTTTGTTCAAATTCGGTACCGGTATTTTCAGTACCAGTACGGGTATGGGTATGGGTACGGGTAATGTCCCAATCCCATCCCTAGTCGAAGCCGCCGGTAACTACGGAGAACAGCCATTGCACATTGTGCGTCCGCCGCTGCCAAAGACGGTTGGAGCCGCCAACAAAAGCGGGGCAAACCCACTTCACTTTTTGTTTCTCTATTTAGAATACCAACAGTAGAGCAAAATAGACTTTATCACCACTGGCAACACCGTCAAAGCGCGTCACCCGGCGCCATCACAACCGACCGACGGTGTTAGGTTTGCGGAGGTTAGGTGTTATGTTGGCGGGTATGACGCCGGATATGGGTGGTGTCACCATAACAATGGCACTGCAATTTTTAGAGAGAGAAATCAGGTGTGATTTCTTTGAGAAAAAAATGATTAGAGAAGTGTGAAAATCTGGTTCTTAAACCCACAACAGAATACCAGCAAATGGTTTCACAAAATACCACCTTACAACTCCCTAATGCAACACATACAACAACCATATGCACATAAAGGAATGAAGCACGTGGTACAACTCCTATTTGTAACAACCCACACGTCTGTGCGTTGTTACTACTCGTTACACTCGTTACGCCTCGCACCAGATATTCGGATCATAATATAGCTATAACGCTTACATCGCTACTTCGCAGTATTTTCGCATATTACGCATACTTTATCGCTATAACACATCACATCGCACATACTAACACTCACGAGGACGTTGAGTGAGGACCTATTCTACCCTCCTCGATGACCGTGATGTGTCGCAACGCAACGCATATTCGAAACACGCAACTCGATTATGGTAACACAGAAATTGAAATGTGGACATTTATACGACCCTGTGTGTCTAATTATAAAAAAAATATAAGAATGTGTGTATGAAAATGTGTCACCGAACTATCGCAACGCATAACGAACAAAACAAAAAATCGAAACGCAATTCACCGGAGACCACTAATCGAATGACCATTCGATCGGATGGCCATCCGATCGGATTGCCATCCGATCCATGGCACTCCATCACCTTCTCCCCTCTTCACCTATAAATAGCACTTGTCACATCACTTGAACAATGATGTGACAGCTCTCGTTCGACCGGCGCACTTTTGGCTCTATTTCTCTTGATTCCTCGTGATTCTTGTAAGTTTCTACCTCAAATTACTCCTTCACCTTTTCCACCATCAAATCTCATCTTTTCACCGTAAAATCCTCTGATTTGGGCCGTTCTAAGGTGATGTCATCATAGATTCCTTAGGAACAATGAAGTGTGACCTCATCTCGTCAAGAACAGTGTAGATCTAATGGATTCCATGGTGTGAAAAACACTAATCTTACCTAGAGCTAAGCCGAATCTAAATATTTCAAACTTTCTTCAAACTTTCTTAACTTTTACTCAAAACCGATAGAATCAGAGCTCGTTCAGGCCTTCTACTCATCCTCTAGTGAAGTGTCGGGTTCAGAACTGATTTCTATCGACGAGATGATCGGTTAACGGGTTGAACACGAACAGCCGTCAAGGACAGTTAACTGGTCGGATGGGGTAATTCCCATCCGATATGATGACTTAGCCTTGGTGAAGTTCCATTGTTTAAAACGTTGTCCTACCATCTCGATCAAACCGTAAACTTTCAAAATAATCAAATACAAAGACGATCAGATCGATGGGACGGAATGACCATCCGATCGGATTGCCATCTGATTGAATTGCTATCCGATCGAGTTGTACTTGGTTCCACTTAAACTTCTCTTCAAACTTACAAAGCTCTGAACGTCGAATGGAATGTCGTCCGATCGGATAGCCATCCAATCGAACGACCATCCGATCGTTTGACATTTGGAACTTCGATACTTGAACTTTTTATAATTTCAAAGATCGTCAGTTTCCAACGGATTGCCATCCAATCGGATTACTATCCGATCGAGTGACCATCCTGCTGTGAACTTGTTCTCACTAAGTGTCCTACCAGTCGGATCGCTATCCGATCGAACGACCGTTAGATCGACGACCTGAAAGGTAGAGATACTTCTCTATTTTCAAAATGCTACAACGAAAACTTCAAAGCCATCATGCACAAACACATCCATCCCAAGCGAATGTCAATCTGACCGAATGGCCATCCGATCGGATAACCATCCGAACGGATTGGCATGCGATCGAATGATCATCCGATCGGATTACCAATCGACACTTGGTTCACTCGCCACCGTTTAACGCACCGTTCAACGCTTAAGCTATCATTCTGTAATCAGCTAATCTCAGACGCGTTCCCTTCAATCCAAGATTATGTTTACTTGGTGAACACGAACTATGAGTATACTCGAACCCCTTTTATCGCATTTTGGGTGTAACGTATGTTCCTATCGAATTGAATTTATCAAAACGAATTATTCAATCAAATTGTTTATCACTTGCGAATGACTGTTATGCATATTTACACGTGATGCTAGTTACATATGTGTTAGGACTTTTACTCGCGAGGTCCCGCCTTAACTAGTATAGTACTATAGCACCCGACGGGGTCTAGTTAGGATGAATAGCAATCGCAATCGCAGCTCGAGAGACTTAGCTGGTAGTATCTGTCTAATATATGTGTTAAGGTATCTTGTTTATGTATGTGGTAATTCGCAGCACTTTTATCTATTTACGCTATTCCATCAAAACTTGTATACTCGCCAATACTTTTGTATTGACGTTGTTTTAACGTATGTTGCAGGTTTAGTCACAGTCTACATCAAGTCAAGCTAGGAAGTCTAGAAACACACCTATAATCTAGGTTGTCGGATTTTTAATGTTTGAGATTATATTTGGGATAATGAACGCATTGAATATTGTCGCAAATTAGTTGTTATGGATTCTCTTGAGCAATCGGATTCGCCTAGTGCCACGCCCCGATGATTCCGCCATCGGTTGGGGTGTGACAGATCGGTATCAGAGCCATAACTATAGGGAATTAGGCCAGACTTGACCTAGTCCGGGTCGATGTCTTTGAAATGACCTAGTCTATAGTCTAAATACCAACGGGCCGACTCGTACGAACCTAGCAGGAATCGTACGAGCCTACTTGATACTCTCGATCGAATCCGCTAAAACTACAACTTGGCGTGAACCTCGCATACTACAACTTCACACGAAGAGCCTTTCCTAAGGCTGGATTATTACTTAGCCTTTCCTAAGGCCAACACAATACACGCGTTTTCGAAAATACTCCCATAACACAACCGAGTGGTCCAGTCGAGATCAGGCGTGAAAACCAAGAACTCTCGATAAGATCGCTCGCTCAGCGCATTTTTCCAGCACGAGAACTTTTCGCCAAGCTAGGAGTGACATCCATAACTCAACGAAAGTCTCCATTTCAAAATCTAGTGGAACTCCCGAATTTATTAGAAGAATACCACGACAGCCAGGAGCGAAATTATTAAGTCAGGGGTGAAACCCGTATCTTGATAAACCTTTCCACTCTCTATAACATGGTTTTCAAAAGCTCTCACCAAGGACTCGACCACAACAATGACTTGAGCCACACGATGACTAGGAGGACGAATGCCATGAGCTGCATCCCAGTGGAAGCATAGTCTTCTAAGGCAACGCGCGTGCACGAACTTATTGGGTATCGTTGGGTTACCTTGGGTAGTCGACGCCTAAACACCCAAGGCACTTTATCTATTTTTCTAGCATACGACTCACCGATTTTACACTTTATGGAACCTATTTACGCTTATGTGTTTACAATTTAAAACTTTACACTTTAGCAATTTCTAGATTTATTGATTTTCGCTCCCTGCTTTATAAACGCACAACTCGCACAGCCATGGCAATCTAAAACGAAAACCAAATGTTCGCAACAAAACTAATGTCTAACTACCCGCTCTGGCTTTCTCCTGTCACACCCCCAAAATCCACCCTGCGGAGTATTACCGCTTGGAGGCGTGACGTGACCAGGATCGAGCCACCAATCATATTGAACAACATAATTAAGTAAATAAAACCAAACACAATACGGTTGGTGACCAAAAGGAAGTAAACCGATTTTAGGTTAACAGCGGAAGCATAAAACATAAGTTCAAAACATAAGTCCATAGTTCATAAGTTTAAAGTCCAAAACGTAGGTTTAATAAGTTCATAAAGTTTATTCATTGAGTACGTGACATATCAGTTCGCATCCCACAACGACCACCTCCATATGCAAGCTCCATAGCATTTAATGACCTGCAAAGCATTTAATAACGAGTCAACAACAAAGTTGAGTGAGTTCACGGTTGGTTGTCCATTTTAGAGTTATTTCCAAAAACATAGTTTAATCTCATTCGGCTATCCAGCCGTGGGGGTTACCCCATAGTTCGAAAACGTTTATTAGTTAACCATCCCATGTCCACCTTCCCGGGCTATCCAGCCCGGCACTTTGGCCGTGGGGAGCTACCCCAGTATTTTAAACTACCACACTCGTTTATCATATCGACTACTAACAAAAGAAATCAATTGTGCCCTAGCGTCGGTGTTCTATCACCACCGACGTGCCATAGTCCATTAGTACACGCCCGTCCGACTGGCACGGTGTGAGGTTTGTTAAACCTAATAGCGTTATTAACTAATGACCCGCTCGCCATAGCCTCGGCGATTAAGTCGATACAAAAAGGGAGGGACTTCGCTGATAGAGTTCTAGTCCAGTAAGTCTAACACGTCCCAATAGGACGAGGAATTTGCATTCCTGAACACGTCTCAAAGGACGAGGAATCCCTATTCCTGTACCCATTCCCATTCCCACCGGGAATTTACCATGTTTTGTAGAAAAGTGTGAACTCACCTCGGTTTGCTCGGTTAGATTCTCAAATATCGCTAACAGTCAAGGTCGGTCAATCACGTCCTAGTATGATTTACAGTTAGTCATTTAGTGTCTTACAAATAGAGCACAAAGTTCCTACACGTATCTATCACATAGCATGCATTACATTAACTGTTTATGCCCGTATATATATACTTCCCATCCATTCCCCACTGATAAGCATACATAGGATAGTGCACGTAACACATATAACATGTTAGATCATTCACAGATAGCATACTCGACATTTAGACACGCAAGTCGCAACTTATGTCAATTCAACATTAACATTCAAAACCGGCTGTTTTCGGACATTTAAATAAAATAGTTAAATTATTACAAAAATTCCCAAATTTTTACAGAATGTCTTAAACATTCCAAAGTTTATTGTGTAAGAATATCGGGGTCCGGTTCATTACAAGTATTTTATAAAAATTCATTTTCCGGACTGAGCTCAGATTTATATTTTTCTGACCACAGTTCATGAGATAATTTATTTAAAATTCATCGAGTGTCCGATTTACGAAATTCCAGTGGGGTAATTACAAATACATCAGTGGTCAACTATGGTATAAATTTCGTGATCAGACTCCACACAGATTACAAGTTATAACAGAAAACAAGACGCACTTTTTCAGCAGAAAAATTGCAGCTCTAGCTGCTGTTACGAAAAGACGCTTTTAAAATAGTAAACGGAGTCCAAAAATTATGATTCCGGTGCCATTAGAACCGTATTACCTAATATCACATTTTAGACTCGAAATATTAGTTTTTCGTTGAGTTTATGACCTGTTTACAGCCAACTGAAGTTGGCTGTAAAACTTGGACAGATTATGTTTTCACTTTCCAACTTACTAACTTGTGTTCGATTGATTCTGTTAATCATGTTTAGTGATCACAACAACATCACACATCAATATTAATCAGCAAAACATCAGATAATCCACCAATAATCATAATCACACAAGATCTACATGATTTACACACCAATCTTCCCTTTATTCATCTTATTCGTCTTTTATCCAAGACTAATGTAAGTTCTTTTAGAGTTTCATAAGTTTTTAACCATTAATCATCTATTAACCATCATAAATATGTAGATCAAGAGTGTTAGAGTGTCTTACTACTAGCACAAGGCTAGGGAAGAAACAAGTCGGAAATGTGGAGGATAATAGCACACAAGAGAGGTCCTTCGAGTTCCAAGCACACCGGGCTTCCTACTTCACCTCCTAGCACCTTGCTATCACCTTGGATTGGATTGAAGTTGCAAGAAAATGGGTGGTGTGTGGGTGGGGCTCTTGGCCGAGATCAAGAACAAGAGAGGGAGGATGAGAGTGTTGGTGTGAGTTTTGTGAAGATGAAGATGGTTTATAAAGTCTCTAAGTCCTTATGTCAAATGGATTATGTGCCTTCAAAAGTACAAACAACATCTCATCATAATCTCTAAAGGGATTTTATGGAAGATTTACAAGATTAGAGAAATCTTGTGGTGGGTCCCCTATGGGACGGTTATGGTGAGGGGGGGGGGTATCTAGTTGGGTTGTAATGGAACTTGGTTACTACTTAGTTAGATTAGAAGTATTTAGTTGGTGTATTAAGTGGGTTAAGCAATATAAAGGGTGTTAGGGTGTTCGGGGACCCTAACTAGCTCTGAAAAGTAGAAACAATGTTTTTGGCAATATTTTTATGTTCCGGGTAAAGTCCGGTTGTTCGGTTTGACACTGTTCCGTTAAAGTGCTTAATTAATTCGTAAAGCGTCCTATATATATATTTTTGTAACGTTTTTAATTTTCAACACTCCGGAAAATATAACGGACTATTTAGTGACCTTTCTGTACACTATTAGTATATTAACAAGTACATGTAAGTATAACACAGATATCAGAAGCAGTTAAATGATTCAGCACAGTCATCAAACACTTTAATTTTCATTAATAAACTGTACGGTTACATGTAAATTTGAGGGTTGTCACATTCTCCCCTTGTTAAGAAAATTTCGTCCCGAAATTTAGCACGCGGTTACTGAGGAAGCTAGTTAAGTTGCGTTGGTTTCCTGGTTTTCCTGGGGTGTCACATCATCCCCCTGTTGATTTGGAATTTCGTCCCGAAATTCTGCAGTAGCTTCAGTCTCAGTAGTGTTTGCACTTTTCTTAAACAGCTGGGGATACTTGAGTTTCATTTGGTCTTCTCGTTCCCAGGTATACTCTGGGCCACAACGGGAATTCCAACGAACTCGGACGAGAGGTATTCTGGTGTGCTTGAGAATCTTAACGTCTTGATCCGTAATCTCTACTGGTTCCTCAATGAATCGCAGCTTGTCGTCGATTGTGAGCTCTTTGAGAGGAACTATGAGGGTCTCATCTGACAGACACTTCTTCAGATTCGACACATGGAATACGTTGTGAACTCCACTGAGTTCTTCAGGTAGGTTCAGCCTGTAAGCGACTTTGCCAATTT
Organism: Helianthus annuus; assembly: GCF_002127325.2. NCBI lineage: Eukaryota > Viridiplantae > Streptophyta > Magnoliopsida > Asterales > Asteraceae > Helianthus > Helianthus annuus. The sequence goes on from NC_035439.2 coordinate 5,555,067, forward strand.
TCTCAATGATCTCGAATGGCCCGACGTAACACGGATTGAGTTTGCCTCGTTTGCCAAAACGAACTACACCTTTCCAAGGTGAGACTTTGAGTAGCACTCGATCCCCAACCTGGAACTCGAGTGGTTTTCTTCGCTTATCGGGATAGCTTTTCTGACGGTCACGAGCTGTCGCCATTCGCTGTCGTATCTGAGCAATCTTTTCTGTTGTATCTACTACTAGTTCTGGGCCAGTGATTTGACTGTCACCAACCTGCCCAACAAAGAGGTGATCGGCATTTACGTCCATATAATGCCTCGAACGGAGCGGCCTGGATGCTGGTGTGGTAGTTGTTGTTATATGAAAACTCCACTAACGGGAGATGCTTTTCCCAGCCGTTACCAAAATCGATTACACATGCCCTAAGCATGTCTTCAAGAGTTTGGATGGTGCGTTCAGATTGCCCATCTGTCTGTGGATGATAAGCGGTGCTCATATCTAAACGTGAGCCAAAAGACTTATGCATAGCTTGCCACAATTCAGAGGTAAAACGAGCATCACGATCAGAAATGATGGAGGTTGGCACTCCGTGCCTTGATACCACTTCTTTTAAGTAGATGTCTGCTAGAGTAGAAAACTTATCCGTTTCTTTGATAGGCAGAAAATATGCAGACTTGGTCAGTCGATCCACGATCACCCAAATGGTATCGTTTCCGCGTTGAGATCTGGGCAGACCAGTAACGAAATCCATGGAAATTTGCTCCCATTTCCATTTAGGTATCTCTGGTTGTTGGAGTGGGCCTGATGGTTTCTGGTATTCGACCTTGACTCTCGCACAAGTTAAACATTTACCGACGTAGGTTGCTATGCTGGCTTTCATACCAGGCCACCAGTATGTAGTCTTGAGATCATGGTACATCTTGTCCGAACCAGGATGTACTGAGTAACGAGACTTATGCGCTTCATCCATCACAAGCTCGCGCAAGTCTCCATACGGTGGAACCCAGATGCGTCCATTAACATCGTAGGCGCCGTTTTCTTTTTGTTCTAGCCATTGCCTCGATCCTCTTAGGGACTCAGCTCTGATGTTCTCTGCTTTCAATGCTTCAACCTGAGCATCGCGAATCTGAGCGGGAAGGTTAGATTAGATGGTAAGCTGTAACGCACGTACCCGCCTAGGTATAGTATCCTTTCGACTGAGGGCATCGGCCACAACATTGGCTTTGCCCGGATGATACTTGATTGCGCATTCATAATCGTTCAAGAGCTCGACCCATCGGCGTTGTCGCATATTCAATTCCTTTTGCTCGAAGATATGCTCGAGACTCCTGTGATCGGTGTAAATGGTGCACTTGGTACCGTACAGGTAATGTCTCCATATCTTAAGCGCGAAAACAACTGCTCCCAATTCCAGATCGTGGGTAGTGTAGTTCCTTTCGTGAACTTTAAGTTGACGTGATGCGTAGGCAATGACCTTGTCACGTTGCATCAAATATCGCTAACAGTCAAGGTCGGTCAATCACGTCCTAGTATGATTTACAGTTAGTCATTTAGTGTCTTACAAATAGAACACAAAGTTCCTACACGTATCTATCACATAGCATGCATTACTTTAACTGTTTATATTTTTCTGACCACAGTTCATGAGATAATTTATTTAAAATTCATCGAGTGTCCGATTTACGAAATTCCAGTGGGGTAATTACAAATACATCGGTGGTCAACTTTGGTATAAATTTCGTGATCAGACTCCACACAGATTACAAGTTATAACAGAAAACAAGACGCACTTTTTCAGCAGAAAAATTGCAGCTCTAGCTGCTGTTACGAAAAGACGCTTTTAAAATAGTAAACGGAGTCCAAAAATTATGATTCCGGTGCCATTAGAACCGTATTACCTAATATCACATTTTAGACTCGAAATATTAGTTTTTCGTTGAGTTTATGACCTGTTTACAGCCAACTGAAGTTGGCTGTAAAACTTGGACAGATTATGTTTTCACTTTCCAACTTACTAACTTGTGTTCGATTGATTCTGTTAATCATGTTTAGTGATCACAACAACATCACACATCAATATTAATCAGCAAAACATCAGATAATCCACCAATAATCATAATCACACAAGATCTACATGATTTACACACCAATCTTCCCTTTATTCATCTTATTCGTCTTTTATCCAAGACTAATGTAAGTTCTTTTAGAGTTTCATAAGTTTTTAACCATTAATCATCTATTAACCATCATAAATATGTAGATCAAGAGTGTTAGAGTGTCTTACTACTAGCACAAGGCTAGGGAAGAAACAAGTCGGAAATGTGGAGGATAATAGCACACAAGAGAGGTCCTTCGAGTTCCAAGCACACCGGGCTTCCTACTTCACCTCCTAGCACCTTGCTATCACCTTGGATTGGATTGAAGTTGCAAGAAAATGGGTGGTGTGTGGGTGGGGCTCTTGGCCGAGATCAAGAACAAGAGAGGGAGGATGAGAGTGTTGGTGTGAGTTTTGTGAAGATGAAGATGGTTTATAAAGTCTCTAAGTCCTTATGTCAAATGGATTATGTGCCTTCAAAAGTACAAACAACATCTCATCATAATCTCTAAAGGGATTTTATGGAAGATTTACAAGATTAGAGAAATCTTGTGGTGGGTCCCCTATGGGACGGTTATGGTGAGGGGGGGGTATCTAGTTGGGTTGTAATGGAACTTGGTTACTACTTAGTTGGATTAGAAGTATTTAGTTGGTGTATTAAGTGTGTTAAGCAATATAAAGGGTGTTAGGGTGTTCGGGGACCCTAACTAGCTCTGAAAAGTAGAAACAATGTTTTTGGCAATATTTTTATGTTCCGGGTAAAGTCCGGTTGTTCGGTTTGACACTGTTCCGTTAAAGTGCTTAATTAATTCGTAAAGCGTCCTATATATATATTTTTGTAACGTTTTTAATTTTCAACACTCCGGAAAATATAACGGACTATTTAGTGACCTTTCTGTACACTATTAGTATATTAACAAGTACATGTAAGTATAACACAGATATCAGAAGCAGTTAAATGATTCAGCACAGTCATCAAACACTTTAATTTTCATTAATAAACTGTACGGTTACATGTAAATTTGAGGGTTGTCACATTCTCCCCTTGTTAAGAAAATTTCGTCCCGAAATTTAGCACGCGGTTACTGAGGAAGCTAGTTAAGTTGCGTTGGTTTCCTGGTTTTCCTGGGGTGTCACATCATCCCCCTGTTGATTTGGAATTTCGTCCCGAAATTCTGCAGTAGCTTCAGTCTCAGTAGTGTTTGCACTTTTCTTAAACAGCTGGGGATACTTGAGTTTCATTTGGTCTTCTCGTTCCCAGGTATACTCTGGGCCACAACGGGAATTCCAACGAACTCGGACGAGAGGTATTCTGGTGTGCTTGAGAATCTTAACGTCTTGATCCGTAATCTCTACTGGTTCCTCAATGAATCGCAGCTTGTCGTCGATTGTGAGCTCTTTGAGAGGAACTATGAGGGTCTCATCTGACAGACACTTCTTCAGATTCGACACATGGAATACGTTGTGAACTCCACTGAGTTCTTCAGGTAGGTTCAGCCTGTAAGCGACTTTGCCAATTTTCTCAATGATCTCGAATGGCCCGACGTAACACGGATTGAGTTTGCCTCGTTTGCCAAAACGAACTACACCTTTCCAAGGTGAGACTTTGAGTAGCACTCGATCCCCAACCTGGAACTCGAGTGGTTTTCTTCGCTTATCGGGATAGCTTTTCTGACGGTCACGAGCTGTCGCCATTCGCTGTCGTATCTGAGCAATCTTTTCTGTTGTATCTACTACTAGTTCTGGGCCAGTGATTTGACTGTCACCAACCTGCCCAACAAAGAGGTGATCGGCATTTACGTCCATATAATGCCTCGAACGGAGCGGCCTGGATGCTGGTGTGGTAGTTGTTGTTATATGAAAACTCCACTAACGGGAGATGCTTTTCCCAGCCGTTACCAAAATCGATTACACATGCCCTAAGCATGTCTTCAAGAGTTTGGATGGTGCGTTCAGATTGCCCATCTGTCTGTGGATGATAAGCGGTGCTCATATCTAAACGTGAGCCAAAAGACTTATGCATAGCTTGCCACAATTCAGAGGTAAAACGAGCATCACGATCAGAAATGATGGAGGTTGGCACTCCGTGCCTTGATACCACTTCTTTTAAGTAGATGTCTGCTAGAGTAGAAAACTTATCCGTTTCTTTGATAGGCAGAAAATATGCAGACTTGGTCAGTCGATCCACGATCACCCAAATGGTATCGTTTCCGCGTTGAGATCTGGGCAGACCAGTAACGAAATCCATGGAAATTTGCTCCCATTTCCATTTAGGTATCTCTGGTTGTTGGAGTGGGCCTGATGGTTTCTGGTATTCGACCTTGACTCTCGCACAAGTTAAACATTTACCGACGTAGGTTGCTATGCTGGCTTTCATACCAGGCCACCAGTATGTAGTCTTGAGATCATGGTACATCTTGTCCGAACCAGGATGTACTGAGTAACGAGACTTATGCGCTTCATCCATCACAAGCTCGCGCAAGTCTCCATACGGTGGAACCCAGATGCGTCCATTAACGTCGTAGGCGCCGTTTTCTTTTTGTTCTAGCCATTGCCTCGATCCTCTTAGGGACTCAGCTCTGATGTTCTCTGCTTTCAATGCTTCAACCTGAGCATCGCGAATCTGAGCGGGAAGGTTAGATTAGATGGTAAGCTGTAACGCACGTACCCGCCTAGGTATAGTATCCTTTCGACTGAGGGCATCGGCCACAACATTGGCTTTGCCCGGATGATACTTGATTGCGCATTCATAATCGTTCAAGAGCTCGACCCATCGGCGTTGTCGCATATTCAATTCCTTTTGCTCGAAGATATGCTCGAGACTCCTGTGATCGGTGTAAATGGTGCACTTGGTACCGTACAGGTAATGTCTCCATATCTTAAGCGCGAAAACAACTGCTCCCAATTCCAGATCGTGGGTAGTGTAGTTCCTTTCGTGAACTTTAAGTTGACGTGATGCGTAGGCAATGACCTTGTCACGTTGCATCAAATATCGCTAACAGTCAAGGTCGGTCAATCACGTCCTAGTATGATTTACAGTTAGTCATTTAGTGTCTTACAAATAGAACACAAAGTTCCTACACGTATCTATCACATAGCATGCATTACTTTAACTGTTTATATTTTTCTGACCACAGTTCATGAGATAATTTATTTAAAATTCATCGAGTGTCCGATTTACGAAATTCCAGTGGGGTAATTACAAATACATCGGTGGTCAACTTTGGTATAAATTTCGTGATCAGACTCCACACAGATTACAAGTTATAACAGAAAACAAGACGCACTTTTTCAGCAGAAAAATTGCAGCTCTAGCTGCTGTTACGAAAAGACGCTTTTAAAATAGTAAACGGAGTCCAAAAATTATGATTCCGGTGCCATTAGAACCGTATTACCTAATATCACATTTTAGACTCGAAATATTAGTTTTTCGTTGAGTTTATGACCTGTTTACAGCCAACTGAAGTTGGCTGTAAAACTTGGACAGATTATGTTTTCACTTTCCAACTTACTAACTTGTGTTCGATTGATTCTGTTAATCATGTTTAGTGATCACAACAACATCACACATCAATATTAATCAGCAAAACATCAGATAATCCACCAATAATCATAATCACACAAGATCTACATGATTTACACACCAATCTTCCCTTTATTCATCTTATTCGTCTTTTATCCAAGACTAATGTAAGTTCTTTTAGAGTTTCATAAGTTTTTAACCATTAATCATCTATTAACCATCATAAATATGTAGATCAAGAGTGTTAGAGTGTCTTACTACTAGCACAAGGCTAGGGAAGAAACAAGTCGGAAATGTGGAGGATAATAGCACACAAGAGAGGTCCTTCGAGTTCCAAGCACACCGGGCTTCCTACTTCACCTCCTAGCACCTTGCTATCACCTTGGATTGGATTGAAGTTGCAAGAAAATGGGTGGTGTGTGGGTGGGGCTCTTGGCCGAGATCAAGAACAAGAGAGGGAGGATGAGAGTGTTGGTGTGAGTTTTGTGAAGATGAAGATGGTTTATAAAGTCTCTAAGTCCTTATGTCAAATGGATTATGTGCCTTCAAAAGTACAAACAACATCTCATCATAATCTCTAAAGGGATTTTATGGAAGATTTACAAGATTAGAGAAATCTTGTGGTGGGTCCCCTATGGGACGGTTATGGTGAGGGGGGGGTATCTAGTTGGGTTGTAATGGAACTTGGTTACTACTTAGTTGGATTAGAAGTATTTAGTTGGTGTATTAAGTGTGTTAAGCAATATAAAGGGTGTTAGGGTGTTCGGGGACCCTAACTAGCTCTGAAAAGTAGAAACAATGTTTTTGGCAATATTTTTATGTTCCGGGTAAAGTCCGGTTGTTCGGTTTGACACTGTTCCGTTAAAGTGCTTAATTAATTCGTAAAGCGTCCTATATATATATTTTTGTAACGTTTTTAATTTTCAACACTCCGGAAAATATAACGGACTATTTAGTGACCTTTCTGTACACTATTAGTATATTAACAAGTACATGTAAGTATAACACAGATATCAGAAGCAGTTAAATGATTCAGCACAGTCATCAAACACTTTAATTTTCATTAATAAACTGTACGGTTACATGTAAATTTGAGGGTTGTCACATTCTCCCCTTGTTAAGAAAATTTCGTCCCGAAATTTAGCACGCGGTTACTGAGGAAGCTAGTTAAGTTGCGTTGGTTTCCTGGTTTTCCTGGGGTGTCACATCATCCCCCTGTTGATTTGGAATTTCGTCCCGAAATTCTGCAGTAGCTTCAGTCTCAGTAGTGTTTGCACTTTTCTTAAACAGCTGGGGATACTTGAGTTTCATTTGGTCTTCTCGTTCCCAGGTATACTCTGGGCCACAACGGGAATTCCAACGAACTCGGACGAGAGGTATTCTGGTGTGCTTGAGAATCTTAACGTCTTGATCCGTAATCTCTACTGGTTCCTCAATGAATCGCAGCTTGTCGTCGATTGTGAGCTCTTTGAGAGGAACTATGAGGGTCTCATCTGAAAGACACTTCTTCAGATTCGACACATGGAATACGTTGTGAACTCCACTGAGTTCTTCAGGTAGGTTCAGCCTGTAAGCGACTTTGCCAATTTTCACAATGATCTCGAATGGCCCGACGTAACGCGGATTGAGTTTGCCTCGTTTGCCAAAACGAACTACACCTTTCCAAGGTGAGACTTTGAGTAGCACTCGATCCCCAACCTGGAACTCGAGTGGTTTTCTTCGCTTATCGGCATAGCTTTTCTGACGGTCACGAGCTGTCGCCATTCGCTGTTGTATCTGAGTAATCTTTTCTGTTGTATCTACTACTAGTTCTGGGCCAGTGATTTGACTGTCACCATCCTGCCCAACAAAGAGGTGATCGGCATTTACGTCCATATAATGCCTCGAACGGAGCGGCCTGGATGCTGGTGTGGTAGTTGTTGTTATATGAAAACTCCACTAACGGGAGATGCTTTTCCCAGCCGTTACCAAAATCGATTACACATGCCCTAAGCATGTCTTCAAGAGTTTGGATGGTGCGTTCAGATTGCCCATCTGTCTGTGGATGATAAGCGGTGCTCATATCTAAACGTGAGCCAAAAGACTTATGCATAGCTTACCACAGTTAGAGGTAAAACGAGCATCACGATCAGAAATGATGGAGGTTGGCACTCCGTGCCTTGATACCACTTCTTTTAAGTAGATGTCTGCTAGAGTAGAAAACTTATCCGTTTCTTTGATAGGCAGAAAATGTGCAGACTTGGTCAGTCGATCCACGATCACCCAAATGGTATCGTTTCCGCGTTGAGATCTGGGCAGACCAGTAACGAAATCCATGGAAATTTGCTCCCATTTCCATTTAGGTATCTTTGGTTGTTGGAGTGGGCCTGATGGTTTCTGGTATTCGACCTTGACTCTCGCACAAGTTAAACATTTACCGACGTAGGTTGCTATGCTGGCTTTCATACCAGGCCACCAGTATGTAGTCTTGAGATCATGGTACATCTTGTCCCAACCAGGATGTACTGAGTAACGAGACTTATGCGCTTCATCCATCACAAGCTCGCGCAAGTCTCCATACGGTGGAACCCAGATGCGTCCGTTAACATAGTAGGCGCCGTTTTCTTTTTGTTCTAGCCGTTGCCTCGATCCTCTTAGGGACTCAGCTCTTATGTTCTCTGCTTTCAATGCTTCAACCTGAGCATCGCGAATCTGAGCGGGAAGGTTAGATTAGATGGTAAGCTGTAACGCACGTACCCGCCTAGGTATAGTATCCTTTCGACTGAGGGCATCGGCCACAACATTGGCTTTGCCCGGATGATACTAATCGTTCAAGAGCTCGACCCATCGGTGTTGTCGCATATTCAATTCCTTTTGCTTGAAGATATGCTCGAGACTCCTGTGATCGGTGTAAATGGTGCACTTGGTACCGTACAGGTAATGTCTCCATATCTTAAGCGCGAAAACAACTGCTCCCAATTCCAGATCGTGGGTAGTGTAGTTCCTTTCGTGAACTTTAAGTTGACGTGATGCGTAGGCAATGACCTTGTCACGTTGCATCAAATATCGCTAACAGTCAAGGTCGGTCCATCACGTCCTAGTATGATTTACAGTTAGTCATTTAGTGTCTTACAAATAGAACACAAAGTTCCTACACGTATCTATCACATAGCATGCATTACTTTAACTGTTTATATTTTTCTGACCACAGTTCATGAGATAATTTATTTAAAATTCATCGAGTGTCCGATTTACGAAATTCCAGTGGGGTAATTACAAATACATCGGTGGTCAACTTTGGTATAAATTTCGTGATCAGACTCCACACAGATTACAAGTTATAACAGAAAACAAGACGCACTTTTTCAGCAGAAAAATTGCAGCTCTAGCTGCTGTTACGAAAAGACGCTTTTAAAATAGTAAACGGAGTCCAAAAATTATGATTCCGGTGCCATTAGAACCGTATTACCTAATATCACATTTTAGACTCGAAATATTAGTTTTTCGTTGAGTTTATGACCTGTTTACAGCCAACTGAAGTTGGCTGTAAAACTTGGACAGATTATGTTTTCACTTTCCAACTTACTAACTTGTGTTCGATTGATTCTGTTAATCATGTTTAGTGATCACAACAACATCACACATCAATATTAATCAGCAAAACATCAGATAATCCACCAATAATCATAATCACACAAGATCTACATGATTTACACACCAATCTTCCCTTTATTCATCTTATTCGTCTTTTATCCAAGACTAATGTAAGTTCTTTTAGAGTTTCATAAGTTTTTAACCATTAATCATCTATTAACCATCATAAATATGTAGATCAAGAGTGTTAGAGTGTCTTACTACTAGCACAAGGCTAGGGAAGAAACAAGTCGGAAATGTGGAGGATAATAGCACACAAGAGAGGTCCTTCGAGTTCCAAGCACACCGGGCTTCCTACTTCACCTCCTAGCACCTTGCTATCACCTTGGATTGGATTGAAGTTGCAAGAAAATGGGTGGTGTGTGGGTGGGGCTCTTGGCCGAGATCAAGAACAAGAGAGGGAGGATGAGAGTGTTGGTGTGAGTTTTGTGAAGATGAAGATGGTTTATAAAGTCTCTAAGTCCTTATGTCAAATGGATTATGTGCCTTCAAAAGTACAAACAACATCTCATCATAATCTCTAAAGGGATTTTATGGAAGATTTACAAGATTAGAGAAATCTTGTGGTGGGTCCCCTATGGGACGGTTATGGTGAGGGGGGGGTATCTAGTTGGGTTGTAATGGAACTTGGTTACTACTTAGTTAGATTAGAAGTATTTAGTTGGTGTATTAAGTGGGTTAAGCAATATAAAGGGTGTTAGGGTGTTCGGGGACCCTAACTAGCTCTGAAAAGTAGAAACAATGTTTTTGGCAATATTTTTATGTTCCGGGTAAAGTCCGGTTGTTCGGTTTGACACTGTTCCGTTAAAGTGCTTAATTAATTCGTAAAGCGTCCTATATATATATTTTTGTAACGTTTTTAATTTTCAACACTCCGGAAAATATAACGGACTATTTAGTGACCTTTCTGTACACTATTAGTATATTAACAAGTACATGTAAGTATAACACAGATATCAGAAGCAGTTAAATGATTCAGCACAGTCATCAAACACTTTAATTTTCATTAATAAACTGTACGGTTACATGTAAATTTGAGGGTTGTCACATTCTCCCCTTGTTAAGAAAATTTCGTCCCGAAATTTAGCACGCGGTTACTGAGGAAGCTAGTTAAGTTGCGTTGGTTTCCTGGTTTTCCTGGGGTGTCACATCATCCCCCTGTTGATTTGGAATTTCGTCCCGAAATTCTGCAGTAGCTTCAGTCTCAGTAGTGTTTGCACTTTTCTTAAACAGCTGGGGATACTTGAGTTTCATTTGGTCTTCTCGTTCCCAGGTATACTCTGGGCCACAACGGGAATTCCAACGAACTCGGACGAGAGGTATTCTGGTGTGCTTGAGAATCTTAACGTCTTGATCCGTAATCTCTACTGGTTCCTCAATGAATCGCAGCTTGTCGTCGATTGTGAGCTCTTTGAGAGGAACTATGAGGGTCTCATCTGACAGACACTTCTTCAGATTCGACACATGGAATACGTTGTGAACTCCACTGAGTTCTTCAGGTAGGTTCAGCCTGTAAGCGACTTTGCCAATTTTCTCAATGATCTCGAATGGCCCGACGTAACACGGATTGAGTTTGCCTCGTTTGCCAAAACGAACTACACCTTTCCAAGGTGAGACTTTGAGTAGCACTCGATCCCCAACCTGGAACTCGAGTGGTTTTCTTCGCTTATCGGGATAGCTTTTCTGACGGTCACGAGCTGTCGCCATTCGCTGTCGTATCTGAGCAATCTTTTCTGTTGTATCTACTACTAGTTCTGGGCCAGTGATTTGACTGTCACCAACCTGCCCAACAAAGAGGTGATCGGCATTTACGTCCATATAATGCCTCGAACGGAGCGGCCTGGATGCTGGTGTGGTAGTTGTTGTTATATGAAAACTCCACTAACGGGAGATGCTTTTCCCAGCCGTTACCAAAATCGATTACACATGCCCTAAGCATGTCTTCAAGAGTTTGGATGGTGCGTTCAGATTGCCCATCTGTCTGTGGATGATAAGCGGTGCTCATATCTAAACGTGAGCCAAAAGACTTATGCATAGCTTGCCACAATTCAGAGGTAAAACGAGCATCACGATCAGAAATGATGGAGGTTGGCACTCCGTGCCTTGATACCACTTCTTTTAAGTAGATGTCTGCTAGAGTAGAAAACTTATCCGTTTCTTTGATAGGCAGAAAATATGCAGACTTGGTCAGTCGATCCACGATCACCCAAATGGTATCGTTTCCGCGTTGAGATCTGGGCAGACCAGTAACGAAATCCATGGAAATTTGCTCCCATTTCCATTTAGGTATCTCTGGTTGTTGGAGTGGGCCTGATGGTTTCTGGTATTCGACCTTGACTCTCGCACAAGTTAAACATTTACCGACGTAGGTTGCTATGCTGGCTTTCATACCAGGCCACCAGTATGTAGTCTTGAGATCATGGTACATCTTGTCCGAACCAGGATGTACTGAGTAACGAGACTTATGCGCTTCATCCATCACAAGCTCGCGCAAGTCTCCATACGGTGGAACCCAGATGCGTCCATTAACATCGTAGGCGCCGTTTTCTTTTTGTTCTAGCCATTGCCTCGATCCTCTTAGGGACTCAGCTCTGATGTTCTCTGCTTTCAATGCTTCAACCTGAGCATCGCGAATCTGAGCGGGAAGGTTAGATTAGATGGTAAGCTGTAACGCACGTACCCGCCTAGGTATAGTATCCTTTCGACTGAGGGCATCGGCCACAACATTGGCTTTGCCCGGATGATACTTGATTGCGCATTCATAATCGTTCAAGAGCTCGACCCATCGGCGTTGTCGCATATTCAATTCCTTTTGCTCGAAGATATGCTCGAGACTCCTGTGATCGGTGTAAATGGTGCACTTGGTACCGTACAGGTAATGTCTCCATATCTTAAGCGCGAAAACAACTGCTCCCAATTCCAGATCGTGGGTAGTGTAGTTCCTTTCGTGAACTTTAAGTTGACGTGATGCGTAGGCAATGACCTTGTCACGTTGCATCAAATATCGCTAACAGTCAAGGTCGGTCAATCACGTCCTAGTATGATTTACAGTTAGTCATTTAGTGTCTTACAAATAGAACACAAAGTTCCTACACGTATCTATCACATAGCATGCATTACTTTAACTGTTTATATTTTTCTGACCACAGTTCATGAGATAATTTATTTAAAATTCATCGAGTGTCCGATTTACGAAATTCCAGTGGGGTAATTACAAATACATCGGTGGTCAACTTTGGTATAAATTTCGTGATCAGACTCCACACAGATTACAAGTTATAACAGAAAACAAGACGCACTTTTTCAGCAGAAAAATTGCAGCTCTAGCTGCTGTTACGAAAAGACGCTTTTAAAATAGTAAACGGAGTCCAAAAATTATGATTCCGGTGCCATTAGAACCGTATTACCTAATATCACATTTTAGACTCGAAATATTAGTTTTTCGTTGAGTTTATGACCTGTTTACAGCCAACTGAAGTTGGCTGTAAAACTTGGACAGATTATGTTTTCACTTTCCAACTTACTAACTTGTGTTCGATTGATTCTGTTAATCATGTTTAGTGATCACAACAACATCACACATCAATATTAATCAGCAAAACATCAGATAATCCACCAATAATCATAATCACACAAGATCTACATGATTTACACACCAATCTTCCCTTTATTCATCTTATTCGTCTTTTATCCAAGACTAATGTAAGTTCTTTTAGAGTTTCATAAGTTTTTAACCATTAATCATCTATTAACCATCATAAATATGTAGATCAAGAGTGTTAGAGTGTCTTACTACTAGCACAAGGCTAGGGAAGAAACAAGTCGGAAATGTGGAGGATAATAGCACACAAGAGAGGTCCTTCGAGTTCCAAGCACACCGGGCTTCCTACTTCACCTCCTAGCACCTTGCTATCACCTTGGATTGGATTGAAGTTGCAAGAAAATGGGTGGTGTGTGGGTGGGGCTCTTGGCCGAGATCAAGAACAAGAGAGGGAGGATGAGAGTGTTGGTGTGAGTTTTGTGAAGATGAAGATGGTTTATAAAGTCTCTAAGTCCTTATGTCAAATGGATTATGTGCCTTCAAAAGTACAAACAACATCTCATCATAATCTCTAAAGGGATTTTATGGAAGATTTACAAGATTAGAGAAATCTTGTGGTGGGTCCCCTATGGGACGGTTATGGTGAGGGGGGGTATCTAGTTGGGTTGTAATGGAACTTGGTTACTACTTAGTTGGATTAGAAGTATTTAGTTGGTGTATTAAGTGTGTTAAGCAATATAAAGGGTGTTAGGGTGTTCGGGGACCCTAACTAGCTCTGAAAAGTAGAAACAATGTTTTTGGCAATATTTTTATGTTCCGGGTAAAGTCCGGTTGTTCGGTTTGACACTGTTCCGTTAAAGTGCTTAATTAATTCGTAAAGCGTCCTATATATATATTTTTGTAACGTTTTTAATTTTCAACACTCCGGAAAATATAACGGACTATTTAGTGACCTTTCTGTACACTATTAGTATATTAACAAGTACATGTAAGTATAACACAGATATCAGAAGCAGTTAAATGATTCAGCACAGTCATCAAACACTTTAATTTTCATTAATAAACTGTACGGTTACATGTAAATTTGAGGGTTGTCACATTCTCCCCTTGTTAAGAAAATTTCGTCCCGAAATTTAGCACGCGGTTACTGAGGAAGCTAGTTAAGTTGCGTTGGTTTCCTGGTTTTCCTGGGGTGTCACATCATCCCCCTGTTGATTTGGAATTTCGTCCCGAAATTCTGCAGTAGCTTCAGTCTCAGTAGTGTTTGCACTTTTCTTAAACAGCTGGGGATACTTGAGTTTCATTTGGTCTTCTCGTTCCCAGGTATACTCTGGGCCACAACGGGAATTCCAACGAACTCGGACGAGAGGTATTCTGGTGTGCTTGAGAATCTTAACGTCTTGATCCGTAATCTCTACTGGTTCCTCAATGAATCGCAGCTTGTCGTCGATTGTGAGCTCTTTGAGAGGAACTATGAGGGTCTCATCTGAAAGACACTTCTTCAGATTCGACACATGGAATACGTTGTGAACTCCACTGAGTTCTTCAGGTAGGTTCAGCCTGTAAGCGACTTTGCCAATTTTCACAATGATCTCGAATGGCCCGACGTAACGCGGATTGAGTTTGCCTCGTTTGCCAAAACGAACTACACCTTTCCAAGGTGAGACTTTGAGTAGCACTCGATCCCCAACCTGGAACTCGAGTGGTTTTCTTCGCTTATCGGCATAGCTTTTCTGACGGTCACGAGCTGTCGCCATTCGCTGTTGTATCTGAGTAATCTTTTCTGTTGTATCTACTACTAGTTCTGGGCCAGTGATTTGACTGTCACCATCCTGCCCAACAAAGAGGTGATCGGCATTTACGTCCATATAATGCCTCGAACGGAGCGGCCTGGATGCTGGTGTGGTAGTTGTTGTTATATGAAAACTCCACTAACGGGAGATGCTTTTCCCAGCCGTTACCAAAATCGATTACACATGCCCTAAGCATGTCTTCAAGAGTTTGGATGGTGCGTTCAGATTGCCCATCTGTCTGTGGATGATAAGCGGTGCTCATATCTAAACGTGAGCCAAAAGACTTATGCATAGCTTACCACAGTTAGAGGTAAAACGAGCATCACGATCAGAAATGATGGAGGTTGGCACTCCGTGCCTTGATACCACTTCTTTTAAGTAGATGTCTGCTAGAGTAGAAAACTTATCCGTTTCTTTGATAGGCAGAAAATGTGCAGACTTGGTCAGTCGATCCACGATCACCCAAATGGTATCGTTTCCGCGTTGAGATCTGGGCAGACCAGTAACGAAATCCATGGAAATTTGCTCCCATTTCCATTTAGGTATCTTTGGTTGTTGGAGTGGGCCTGATGGTTTCTGGTATTCGACCTTGACTCTCGCACAAGTTAAACATTTACCGACGTAGGTTGCTATGCTGGCTTTCATACCAGGCCACCAGTATGTAGTCTTGAGATCATGGTACATCTTGTCCCAACCAGGATGTACTGAGTAACGAGACTTATGCGCTTCATCCATCACAAGCTCGCGCAAGTCTCCATACGGTGGAACCCAGATGCGTCCGTTAACATAGTAGGCGCCGTTTTCTTTTTGTTCTAGCCGTTGCCTCGATCCTCTTAGGGACTCAGCTCTTATGTTCTCTGCTTTCAATGCTTCAACCTGAGCATCGCGAATCTGAGCGGGAAGGTTAGATTAGATGGTAAGCTGTAACGCACGTACCCGCCTAGGTATAGTATCCTTTCGACTGAGGGCATCGGCCACAACATTGGCTTTGCCCGGATGATACTAATCGTTCAAGAGCTCGACCCATCGGTGTTGTCGCATATTCAATTCCTTTTGCTTGAAGATATGCTCGAGACTCCTGTGATCGGTGTAAATGGTGCACTTGGTACCGTACAGGTAATGTCTCCATATCTTAAGCGCGAAAACAACTGCTCCCAATTCCAGATCGTGGGTAGTGTAGTTCCTTTCGTGAACTTTAAGTTGACGTGATGCGTAGGCAATGACCTTGTCACGTTGCATCAACACGCAACCAAGTCCGTGGATGGAAGCATCGCAGTAAACCACAAAATCGTCTGTGCCTTCAGGCAATGAGAGGATAGGCGCGCTACAAAGTCTATCCTTCAAGTGCTGAAATGCGGACTCCTGTGCATCACCCCAACGATAGGTGACACCCTTCTGAGTCAGTGAAGTGAGAGGTTGCGCAATCTTTGAGAAATCTTTGATAAACCTTCTGTAATATCCTGCCAAACCTAAGAATTGGCGGATCTCTGTTGGTGTGCGGGGTGCAGGCCAATTCTTGATCGATTAAACCTTAGATGGATCCACATGAATTCCATCCTTGTTTACCACATGGCCTAGAAAGTGAACTTCGCGAAGCCAGAAGTCACATTTTGAAAACTTGGCATACAACTGCTCTTTTCGAAGAAGTTCCAGCATAAGTCGTAGATGCTGCTCGTGTTCCTCCTGACTCTTAGAATAGATCAGGATATCGTCGATGAACACAATAACGAACTTATCCAGGTAAGGCTTGCACACTCGGTTCATGAGATCCACGAAGACCGCTGGTGCATTCGTCAGCCCGAATGGCATAACCAGAAACTCGTAATGGCCGTAACGAGTTCTGAATGCTGTTTTGGAGACGTCCTCATCTCGGACCCTCAGCTGATGGTATCCCGATCTCAAGTCAATCTTGGAGTAATAGCTCAACCCTTGCAACTGGTCGAACAAGTCGTCAATACGTGGAAGAGGATAACGATTCTTCACAGTCACCTTGTTAAGCTCGCGATAGTCAATACACATTCTGAAAGTACCATCTTTCTTCTTTACGAACAAGACTGGAGCTCCCCAGGGCGAAGAGCTAGGATGTATGAAACCCTTTTCCAAGAGTTCTTGTAGTTGTGTGGACAGTTCTTCAAGTTCTGATGGAGCTAGACGATAAGGTGCTCGAGCTACTGGCGCTGCTCCAGGAGCTAGCTCGATTTGAAACTCAACTTGGCGATGAGGCGGAAGACCAGGTAATTCCTCAGGAAATACCTCGGGAAAATCGCGCACAATAGGGATGTCTTCAATTCTCTTCTCTTCCGTTGATGTGTCAGTAACGAGTGCTAAAATGGCAGTGTGGCCCTTTCGCAAACACTTTTGGGCCTTAAGGAAAGAGATGATGCCTTCGACAGCACCACTCTTGTCGCCACGAATCATGAGAGGTTCTTCACCAGAACGAGGAATGCGGACGATTTTCTCCTTACAAACAATCTCCGCTTGATGATGAGATAGCCAATCCATCCCAATAACGACGTCGAAACTACCCAGTGTGATAGGAATAAGATCGATAGAGAAAGTCTGACCAGCTAAGACGAGGTTACAACCTTTAACTACGTGTGTGGCTTCAAGACTTTTACCGTTAGCTAGTTCTACCGTGTGTTTAGTGTTCAGAAGTGTTGGAGTGCGCTTAAGCATTTGGCTAACTTTTACGGACACATAACTAGTATCGGCACCCGAATCGAACAAAACAGTAACAAAGAAGTCGTCCAGAAGAAACTTACCCATCACAACGTTGGGATCGTTCCTTGCTTCTCCCTGACCAATCACGAACACACGACCTTGGGCGCCATTTCCATTATTGTTACCTTCATTGTTGCCTCCGTTGTTGTTTCCATTGTGGTTCCCGTTTCTTTGGTTATTGTTCTGGTTTTGGTTCAGCTGGGGGCAGTTCCTCTTAAAGTGGCCTTCAGCGCCACATTGAAAGCATCCTTTGTTGTTACCTTGTTGTCGACGCTGGCGTTGATTGGGTGGGGCTTGCTGTTGCTGCCGGTTCTGATTCGCTGGATGCTGACTCCTGCAGTCCCTTGCCATGTGACCAGGCTTGTTGCATCGATGACAGTTGCCTTTACCACATGGCCCACTGTGGTGCAAGTTACAGCGATTACATTTGGGGTGATTTCCCTTGTATCCACCCTGACTTTGATTCCCAGAAGACTGCTGACTGGGGCTCCTGTACTCATCCGTCTTTCGCTGCTGAGATTGAGCTGAAACAGAACCCTTGCCCAAATTTCCATCCCACTTGCGCTTATTGTCGTTGGGAGCATCAGAAGTAGTGGCGCTAATACGCTTTGGCAGCCTGTTCTGCTCAACTGCCTGATCAGTGAGGCGATGAGCCAACTTGACGACTTGCTGTATAGTGCCAAGGTTAGCTGAGGTTACGTGGCTTTGAATTTATGGCACCAAGCCCTTAAGGTACAACTCAATGCGTTTGTAGGGAGGGTCCACCATAGTAGGACACAGGATGGCCAGCTCGTTCGACCTCTTCGTGTATGCCTCGATCTCAGACCCCGTCATCTTCAGATTGAAAAATTCCACTTCCAGCTTGTGGATGTCGTCACGACTGCAGTACTCTTCTCTAATCAGTTCTTTGAAACCGTTCCACAGGATGGCATTAGCAACCGCCAACCCAAGCAGTTGAACCTGTGCTTTCCACCAGGTTAACGCAGCACCCTCGAGTGTTCCAGTAGCATACTTCACCCTGCGATCTTCAGGGCATTCACACATCTCGAAAACAGACTCGAGCTTCTCAAACCAGTGAAGAAGGCCTACAGCTCCTTCTGTGCCGCTGAAAGTGCTAGGTCGGCAATCCATGAAGGTTTTGAATGTGCACACAGGAGGGTGAGCATGTTGACCTGTGGTGCGAGAATAAAAGACAAGGTTAAGCACGAGGGTTGATTCGCGAAGGTGGGATCTAAACGTCCTAAGATGGGTTGAAGTAGCAGGTTATACCTCCTGCAGGAACAGCTGCGAGTGCCTCAGCAACTCGTTCGTTGATCAAAGCCGTCAACTGGGCTTGAGTGAGGTTGATACGTCCTCCGCGTCCACTCATGATCTTCATAATGAAGCAACGTAAGTGAGGAAGTGTCGCGAAAGTGCATAAGTGTGGGACGACAGTAGAGAGTAAGCACACAAGGTTCAAATAGCAATTATCACATTATCCAATGCACAGTGTGAACTATCTAACCGAGAGTATAACATATATCATACCACCTATGGTGTCGAGTCTTGCACGTGGAGCGATGCGTCGTTGTGGATCGTTGAGCACTGTACAGGTTATAGTCTGGTTTTATCAAAAATCTTTTCCCTTTTTAAAACCAAGTTCACTATAACCAATGGCTCTGATACCAATCTGTCACACCCCCAAAATCCACCTTGCGGAGTATTACCGCTTGGAGGCGTGACGTGACCAGGATTGAGCCACCAATCATATTGAACAACATAATTAAGTAAATAAAACCAAACACAATACGATTGGTGACCAAAAGGAAGTAAACCGATTTTAGGTTAACCGCGGAAGCATAAAACATAAGTTCAAAACATAAGTCCATAGTTCATAAGTTTAAAGTCCAAAACGTAGGTTTAATAAGTTCATAAAGTTTATTCATTGAGTACGTGACATATCAGTTCGCATCCCACAACGACCACCTTCATATGCAAGCTCCATAGCATTTAATGACCTGCAAAGCATTTAATAACGAGTCAACAACAAAGTTGAGTGAGTTCACGGTTGGTTGTCCATTTTAGAGTTATTTCCAAAAACATAGTTTAATCTCATTCGGCTATCCAGCCGTGGGGGTTACCCCATAGTTCGAAAACGTTTATTAGTTAACCATCCCATGTCCACCTTCCCTGGCTATCCAGCCCGGCACTTTGGCCGTGGGGAGCTACCCCAGTATTTTAAACTACCAGACTCGTTTATCATATCGACTACTAACAAAAGAAATCAATTGTGCCCTAGCGTCGGTGTTCTATCACCACCGACGTGCCATAGTCCATTAGTACACGCCCGTCCGACTGGCACGGTGTGAGGTTTGTTACACCTAATAGCGTTATTAACTAATGACCCGCTCGCCAGAGCCTCGGCGATTAAGTCGATACAAAAAGGGAGGGACTTCGCTGATAGAGTTCTAGTCCAGTAAGTCTAACACGTCCCAATAGGACGAGGAATTTGCATTCCTGAACACGTCTCAAAGGACGAGGAATCCCTATTCCTGTACCCATTCCCATTCCCACCGGGAATTTACCATGTTTTGTAGAAAAGTGTGAACTCACCTCGGTTTGCTCGGTTAGATTCTCAAATATCGCTAACAGTCAAGGTCGGTCAATCACGTCCTAGTATGATTTACAGTTAGTCATTTAGTGTCTTACAAATAGAGCACAAAGTTCCTACACGTATCTATCACATAGCATGCATTACTTTAACTGTTTATGCCCGTATATATATACTTCCCATCCATTCCCCACTGATAAGCATACATACGATAGTGCACGTAACACATATAACATGTTAGATCATTCACAGATAGCATACTCGACATTTAGACACGCAAGTCGCAACTTATGTCAATTCAACATTAACATTCAAAACCGGCTGTTTTCGGACATTTAAATAAAATAGTTAAATTATTCCAAAAATTCCCAAATTTTTACAGAATGTCTTAAACATTCCAAATTTTATTGTGTAAGAATATCGGGGTCCGGTTCATTACCAGTATTTTATAAAAATTCATTTCCCGGACTGAGCTCAGATTTATATTTTTCTGACCACAGTTCATGAGATAATTTGTTTAAAATTCATCGAGTGTTCGATTTACGAAATTCCAGTGGGGTAATTACAAATACATCGGTGGTCAACTATGGTATAAATTTCGTGAACAGACTCCACACAGATTACAAGTTATAACAGAAAACAAGACGCACTTTTTCAGCAGAAAAATTGCAGCTCTAGCTGCTGTTACGAAAAGACGCTTTTAAAATAGTAAACGGAGTCCAAAAATTATGATTCTGGTGCCATTAGAACCGTATTACCTAATATCACATTTTAGACTCGAAATATTAGTTTTTCGTTGAGTTTATGACCTGTTTACAGCCAACTGAAGTTGGCTGTAAAACTTGGACAGATTATGTTTTCACTTTCCAACTTACTAACTTGTGTTCGATTGATTCTGTTAATCATGTTTAGTGATCACAACAACATCACACATCAATATTAATCAGCAAAACATCATATAATCCACCAATAATCATAATCACACAAGATCTACATGGTTTACACACCTATCTTCCCTTTATTCATCTTATTCATCTTTTATCCAAGACTAATGTAAGTTCTTTTAGAGTTTCATAAGTTTTTAACCATTAATCATCTCTTAACCATCATAAATATGTGGCCAAGGTCATTCCTCAAATTGTCTCTCAGGTGAACTCTCTCAGCAGCTCTTGAAACTCAAAAGACTCTATGACCAAAGCGCCGCAATCTGCTTTCCTCTACAAGCACTTCAAAGCCTATGACCCGATGGTTTTCACAGTTGAAGGAGGTGTACCTCAGTTGCTGCAGTGGTTTGATTCCATCGAGGTGACCCTTCGTCAGAGTGGGTGCCCCGAGCACTTTCGTACCACATGCGCTACCGGAGTTTTTCAATCGCAAGCGCTCGACTGGTGGACAGCCGAACGTAACAAACGTGGGATCTCCGCAGCTTACGCTCTCTCTTGGGATGAGCTGAAAGAACTCATGAAGAAAGAGTACTGCCCTCCCCACGAAGTCTAGAAACTAGAAAACGAATTTTGGGAAATCAAGCAAGTCGAAGGTGACAATACTGGCTACACTGCAACATTTAAACAACTTAGCATAATCTGCCCAGGTCAAGTCAACACTTCGGAAAAAGCCATCACGAAGTACATTCGCGGCTTGCACGAATGTGTGGGCGATTTTGTCGAAGCTGCAAGACCTGCTACTGTCGAGGAAACCTACCGCTTAGCCGCAGAAATCAACGACAAACGAATCATGGAAGGATTTTTCTCCAAGGATCCTGTCATACAGGCTCATCAAGCAATCGTCATCGACTCTTCCGACGACTCTTCTAACGATTCATCCGAAGATTCTTCTAACGAATCCTCTGACGACACCGCACCACTACAAGACGCTCAGCCCAGCCGCAAACGAAAGACCACGAGCCCAAACTCTTCAACAACTGGACTATCGCAACCAGAACCCCTCCAAGGAGTTCCAGTTCACTCGAAGCGCGCCTACAACGGAACCCATCCCCTGTGTCTCACGTGTAACTATCATCACCCGCCAGAAGCTAACTGTTGCTATTGCGCAAATTGCAACTGGTATGGTCATTTTACTCAGCACTGCCGCACCGGGCCACAACCCTGAGGAAATTTCAGCAACAATCGCAGTCTCCGCAAAAGTTTTTACAACAACATCGACTATACTCCTAACGATGTTGTAATAACACGACTTTCGATGTTAATTTCTTTCATGTGTTAAACTTGTTCTATTACTCGATGCAACGTTGACACTATCTCTCTCGCTCCCTCGAACACTCGCACACGGACCATGTACTAGCACCATATACTATATAATGTGTTCCACCCCTACTATGCGTCCTTGAAACAAGGTACGATAAATGTGCAAGGATCAAATTAATCATGGGTGCACACGGGATTACTATGGTTAGTGCACGGAGATCATAATAAGTTTCAATGATGCCATAACATTAAAAGCATGGTGGATACACCGCTGGTACTTCCTATATATAAGCGTCTTGACCATGTCGACCCAGTGTGACACCTATTCATGGGGCAGAGGCGTGTGGTTGAAGCATGGTGGATACGCCGCTGGTACTTCCTATATATAAGTGCTTCGCCATGCCAACCGATGTCTTGTGAAGAAAGTGCCATACAAGTTGAACGTTATTAGACCAAGTATACTATTGAATCTATTCTCGAACACACTATACTACATCGCAAGGCGTAACAATCTCAATCACAACTCAAGGCGTGTCATCGCTAGACTTTTCGTAAGTCAAACGTGCTCACAATCGCATTATCGTTGGAATCTATCTCGCAACTCTCAATCGCTTATCGGGTATTTCACTCAATCGCTTATTATGAGTATCGTGCTATCACTTATCGTGTGTATCGCTCTATCGCTTTGTGTATTGCTCTATCGCTCATCGTGTATCGCTTAACGTTTATCGCTATCGCCTACCGTTATCCGTGTTATCTGTGCTATCTGTGTTATGTTAGCACACATGACCTCGCTGCACGAGACAAAACTGATAGGGTTAAAACGTGGTGGATACGCCGCTGGTACTTCCTATATATAAGTGTTTTAGCCATATCAGCAGAATTTCGTGGAAAAAGGCCATGTGGGGCTTAATGTTAGTTAAAATTGGTGGTGGTGTTTAATCTAATCAAATCGCATGTTCCCATCGCTTGCAATGCAACGACCGTCGCTTATCGCTCGACGGTTGTCGCTATCGCTCGTCGCTTATCGCTTATCTCTTTTCGCTTATCGCTGCCGTCTTCACTCATTACGTTGGTGTTGTGCTAACGATTATCGCATACCGCTATCGCTCATCGCACTCGCTCGTGTCGCTAAACTGAGTTCAAAAATGACTTCATCACTCAGTTTGCTCAGAAGTTGGTCCGACCATTCTTCTCTTGGACCGAGGAAATCGAAATCTATCAGTACTGTGTCGACACACATGACACTGCTTCACGGAAGGGAAGCCATATGGCTAAAACATGGTGGATAAGCCACTGGTACTTCCTACATATAAGTGTTTTAGCCATATTGTCGAACTTTCATGGAAAAGTGGCATGCTAGACCGACTTTAAATTTAAAATTTTGATATTATTAAAAACGTTTGTGTAAACAAAGCTTTTTCTTACAAAACTTTTCTAAAATTTAATCAAAACCTTTGTACAAAACGAGACTTTCTTGTAACGTTGGTGTGACAATCGACTCAAGTTAATGCCGCGTGACAAGAAAATTTCGTGAAACGAGTTTTAATCACCCTAAAATTTTATTAGTAACCTAACAAAATCTCTTCTCATGGCGCTAGTGTGAATACCGATACAGTTTAACGTCGCGCCGTGGGAAGATTTTCATAAACAAGTTTTCTCCAAACCTTTCAAATTAATCAACTTTTCGAGAATTCAAAACACTTTTGGATCGTGTTGCCATCTTTTGTTATACGAATCCTCTTACTCGCCACCATCGCCCAGTCTTTGCAACGCTCTCGCTCGTCGAATTTCAATTGATCGCTCACTTATTTTGACGTTTTATCGCTACTCTCACTCGCCTCCATGCTCGCAACCCTTCTTGTGGATTATTTCGGGATGAACTTTCCTAAAGCAGGGGAGACTGTAACAACCCGCATGTTCGTGCGTTGTTACTACTCGTTACACTCATTACGCCTCGCACCAGAGATTCGGATCATAATATAGCTATAGCGCTTACATCGCTACTTCGCAGTATTTTAGCATATTACGCATACTTTATCGCTATAACCCATCACATCGCACATACTAACACTCATGAAGACGTTGAGTGAGGACCTCTTCTACCCTCCTCGATGACCATGATGTGTCGCAACGCAACACATATTCGAAACACGCAACTGGATAATCGCAATGCAGAAATTGAAATGTGGACATTTATACGACCCTGTGTGTCTAATTATAATAAATATAAGAATGTGTGTATGAAAATGTGTCACTGAACTATCGCAACGCATAACGAACAAAACGAAAAATCGAAACGCAGTTCGCCGGAGACCACCGATCGGATGACCATCCGATCAGATTGTCATTCGATCGGATTGCCATCCGATCGGATTGCCATCCGATCTGATTGCCATCCGATCCATGGCACTCCATCACCTTCTCCCCTCTTCACCTATAAATAACACTTGTCACATCACTTGAACAGTGGTGTGACAGCTCTCGTTCGACCAGCGCACTTTTGGCTCTATTTCTCTCGATGCCTCGCAATTCTTGTAAGTTTCTACCTCAAATCTTGTACTTCTATGATCTACACGCACTCCTTCACCTTTTCCACCATCAAATCTCATCTTTTCACCATAAAATCCTCTGATTTGGGCCATTCTAAGGTGATGTCATCATAGAGTCCTTAGAAACAATGAAGTGTGACCTCATCCGTCCGACCAGTTAACTGTCTTTGACGGTGTGAACAACACTAATCTCACCTAGATCTAAGACGAATCTAAATATTTCAAACTTTCTTAACTCTTACTCAAAACCGATAGAATCGGAGCTCGTTCAGGCCTTCTACTCATCCTCTAGTGAAGTGTCGGGTTGAGAACTGATTTCTATCGAAGAGATGACCGGTTAAGGGGTTGAACACGAACAGCCATCAAGGACAGTTAACTGGTCGGACGGGGTGATTTCCATCCGATCTGATGACTTAGCCTTGGTGAAGTTCCATTGTTTAAAACGTTGTCCTACCATCTCGATCAAACCGCAAACTTTCAAAATAATCAAGTTCAAAGACGATCAGATCGATGGGACGGAATGACCATCCGATCGGATTGCCATCCGATCGAATTGCTATCCAGTCGAGTTGTACTTGGTTCCACACTTAAACTTCTCTTCAAACTTGCAAAGCTCTGAACGTCGAACGGATTGTCGTCCGATCGGATAGCCATCCGATCGAACGACCATCCGATCGTTTGACATTTAGAACTTCGATACTTGAACTTTTTATAATTTCAAAGATCGTCAGTTTCCAACGGATTGCCATCCGATCAGATTGTTATCCGATCGAGTGACCATCCTGTTGTGCACTTGTTCTCACTAAGTGTCCTACCAGTCTGATCGCTATACGATCGAACGACCGTTCGATCGACGATCTGAAAGGTAGAGATACTTCTCTGTTTTCAAAATGCTACAACGAAAACTTTAAAGCCATCATGCATAAACACATCCATCCCAAGAGAATGTCAATCCGACCGAATGGCCATCCGATCGGATGACCACCCAAACGGATTGACATCCGATCGGATTACCATTCGACACTTGGTTCACTCGCCACCGTTTA
This sequence comes from Helianthus annuus, assembly GCF_002127325.2. Classification (NCBI taxonomy): domain Eukaryota; kingdom Viridiplantae; phylum Streptophyta; class Magnoliopsida; order Asterales; family Asteraceae; genus Helianthus; species Helianthus annuus. Next base: position 5,580,742 of record NC_035439.2, read on the forward strand.
ACGCACTGTTCAACGCTTACGCTATCATTCTGTAATCAGGCTAATCTCAGACGTGCTCCCTTCAATCCAAGATTGTGTTTACTTGGTGAACACGAACTGTGAGTTTACAAAAACCCCTTTTATCGTATTTTGGGTGTAACGTACGTTCCTATCAAATTGAATTTATCAAAATGAATTATTCAATCAAACTGTTTATCACTTGCGAATGACTGTTATGCATATTTACACGTGAGGCTAGTTACATATGTGTTAGGACTTTTACTCGCGAGGTCCTGCCTTAACTAGTATAGTACTATAGCACCCGACGGGGTCTAGTTAGGATGAATAGCAATCACAATCGCAGCTCGAGAGACTTAGCTGGTAGTATCTGTCTAATATATGTGTTAAGGTATCTCGTTTATGTATGTGGTAAATCGCAGCACTTTTATCTATTTACGCTATTCCATCAAAACTTATATACTCGCCAATACTTTTGTATTGACTTTGTTTTAACGTATGTTGCAGGTTTAGTCGCAGTCTACATCAAGTCAAGCTAGGAAGTCTAGAAACACACCTAAAATCTAGGTTGTCGGATTTGTAATGTTTGAGAGAACATGAAATTCGTGACAGCTTATGTGATTATATTTGTTTAGAGTTAATTACTGTTTTCGTCCCTGAGGTTTGTCAAAAATAACGGTTTCAGTCCATTAGTTTAAAAATTGCGATTTCAGTCCATTAGTTTCATTTTCGTAACCATTGCAGTCCACCAACTTAACTCCCATCCATTTATTTTGTTAACTTTGGGTGAAATTACCAAATTACCCCTATGGTTAAATTTAAAAAAAGGCTAGTCACAGGTTTCGAACCTGTGACCTTTGCTTTGAATGGTAACTGTTAAACCAATATGCCATGTATTAAGATTGTGAATGAATTCAATTTGTTTTTCTTATAACATAGCTTACTCATCATCTTCTTCCCTAAACCTATTCATCATCTTCCACAAACCTTTCATTCACCACCATTAACAACCCACCACACAACAACCGACACACCACAACCACCTCCGCCACACAACAACAACTTCTGCCACACACAGCCACCACACCACAACCACCTCCGCCACACACCACCACCATCCTCGTCACACACCACCACACCACAACCACCTCCGCATAACACCACCACCATCCCCATCACACACCACCACACCTCCGCCACACACCACCACACCTCCGCCTCCGCCACAATCGCTCCAATAATCCGCAACGGCTGTGTTCGCTCTGAAAACCATCACAGATTCATTATCATCAACAGACAACTACATCTTCATTAATACATTATCATCATCACACCACGACCATCATACAGTCCATCATCATCGATCATTGTAATCATCTCAGACATCATCATCAGTCGAATTTCATTCGAAAAATTCTCAGTTTTCGAGTTGTCGGTTTCGAGTTCATCTCATTCTCCGGTAACCGTCATAACATCAACGTTATCAATCATCATCTCCATTTTGAATCTGAAAACGGTAGCAGCCATCATCATCATCTTCGTTGTTCGACCTCGCATCCTCGCCGACCACCGTAACTGCCATCATCCTCACTGTCACGTCATCGATCAACACCACTGTTTAAACCCGCACACCACCCACCTCCGTCGTCTTCTCCATTCGAGTTTGAGGTCGAGTTTACACCGCCGCATCACCACTCACCTTAACACCGTCGTCAATCATCACGATCACCACCTTGTCATCTCCATAATCTCTCCATCTCCGACGTAACCCGTCACCTTCGGTCCATCGTCTTCAACCTCCGACCACCTCTCAGCCACCGTCACCAACCTCCGCCGCACCATCATCACCTGCCCAACCGTCGTTCATCCACCGCACCTGCAGTTTACCATCACAACAACGTTCACCGTTCGGATTATTATTACATTGTGATTTAGGTTAGGGTTTGTGTAAGTTGCAGAGGTTGAAGGTGGTGAAATGGCAATTAGCCTGCAATTACCAAAATGAAAACAATATGATGTAAATCACAAACTTAATACATGGCTCAATGGTTGAGTGGTTGTTTTCAAAATCAAAGGTCATGGGTTCGAATCCTGTTAACTGCATTTTTTATTACAATTTGTTAAGTTAGCAGGGGCAATTTGGTCATTTCACCCAAAGTTAACAAAATAAATGGATGGAGTTAAGTTAGTGGACTGAAATGGTTACGAAAATGAAACTAATGGACTGAAATCGCAATTTTTAAACTAATGGACTGAAACCGTTATTTTTGACAAACCTCAGGGACGAAAACAGTAATTAACTCATTTGTTTATTAGTATGGGATAATGAATGCATTAAATATTGTCGCAAATTAGTTGTTATGCATTCTCTTGAGCAATCTGATTCGCCTAATTTCGCGTCCCGATAATTCCGCCATGACACTATTGCCCACAAATGTTGAAAATTATAGAAGTATATAATTGAAGAATGAGTTGATATAGGTAACTTAAATAGTTATAAATTACAAATAGGGTGATATTCTATTGATAAAGGTAAGTCATTAAACACCTTTAGATAAAACGTTTTAGGTTCAAGTCTCACAAACAGAGGGAATAAAATAAGTTTGCCGTTCAAAAGAAAAAATAGTTATAAATTGATTTAGTTGACATAAGTTAACAGCAAATCAGTTTGACATCTATTAAAAAACACACGTATCAATTTCATACAACTTATTAGTTTTAATCGGCTTAACATCACCAACAACCATGTTTTTCTCCACAACCAACTCGGCTTTCGGTGACACTACCACCGCCACCACCCCGCCCCCACCAACATCAACACCACCCCCACCCACCGCCATCAACTGTCACGACCATTGTCACCACCATTAGCATTGTGACTCCATTGTCATAGCCTCCACCACTGCCGCCGTCACCATCCACTGTTGCCTCCACCATCACCATCGCTTCGTTACCGCTGCCACTAGCCGTCATAAAAACTTATAGAGGGTGAATATATTTTGGTAGTTTTTTTTAAACAACTCTTTCTAAATAGCGTCTTTTATCAAGATTTGTTTTGACTCGAACCAATTAAAAAAAATAATATTTTATCTACAACGGTCCATTTTGATCTGAACTCGTATTGCTTGGAATAATTCATTATTACTAAACTAACGTGTTATCTTCGAGTATGGATTTTTTTTTTTTTTGAACGGCGATATTTCATTAACGAAAAAACTAGCCAGCAGCTAGAAGAACAACGATATTATACAATGAAGTTATACCAATTGTTCCAAGACATATGCTTAAACGAAGACCTATTTTTTACCCAAAGGTAGCTAAGAGACTTGATATCTTCGAGCGTCTTCGCAACATTGGGCGATAATCCTGAAAACACGGCTTCGTTCCTCGCCTTCCAAACGCACCAACAAGCTGTAATCATAACACCATGAAAGGCCTTTCTCAATCGTTGCTCCATTTGCTGCTCTTTATGAACCAGCAGAAGATCCCGAACAGAAAAGGCATAGATATGCGGCACCTTGCACCAAGCCGCAACTGCTTGCCAAATAAGCGAAGCAAAAATGCAGGAGGTAAAGAGATGTTCGCTGGTTTCTTCTTCATGCCCACACAATTTGCATAAAGTCGAATCCACCTGCACATTTCTAGACCTTAGCGCCGTAAGCGTAGGCAACCTATCCATCTCGGCCTTCCACACCAAGATGTTCGCTTTTAAGGGAACCCAATTGTTCCATTCTATAACAAACGGGGCTGCTAAACCATTTGCATCAGACAACAATTTTTTCATCGACTTAACCGAGAATTCCACTTCATTATCCGCTAGCCACAACCACCGATCAGGGTTCTGATTGATATGAATTTGCTGCAACATAACCAGCAGCAAATCCAGCTCATTCGACTCCAACTGGTTCAGTCTTCGTCTCTTCCATCTCCACGTCCATACTCCCGTATCTCCCTGCCTTTCGTATCTATCTTGTACCAAGCACGACTTGTCATTTTCCAGCAAAAAAAGATTAGGAAATGAGACTTTAAGCGGGTCAGATGTGATCCAAGGGTCGATCCAGAACCGAATATTATCTCCTTTTCCCACTTTACCCATAATAAGCTTGTTTAAGTTCAGGTTTGTATGGGCCAGATAATTTTCCAGGTTAGCTATGGAACGCCACGTACCCGGCTGACTTTTAGAAGAGGGAAGAACCGGCCATGCTCTATTGTTAGCGTGCATAGATCCTACTACCTTCCTCCAAAGAGCATTAGATTGAGTCTTGAAGCGCCACCACCATTTTGTAAGAAGAGCGATGTTAGCATCTCGTAAAGGAGTGAGACCCAACCCCCCGGCCTCCTTAGGCATGCACACTCTATCCCACTTAACCCAATTAATCTTATGCTTATCACCATTACTACCCCAAAAAAAGGATCGCCTTCGCGCTTCAAGTTTGTTTATAATTGCCACGGGTGCCTTATATAAAGAAAAATAGTATGTGGGAAGCGTCTCCATGACCGCTTTTAATAATGTAAGCCTACCCCCGACCGACAAGACCGAGGCTTTCCACGTCGACAACCTTCTATCAAAAGCTTGAATAACCGGATCCCAATTTGCTAACCGATTCATATTTGCGCCGATAGTTAGACCCAAATACGTGCAAGGCAAGGTGTCCGAATTACAACCAATACTAAGAGCCATTCGGCCCACATCTTCCTTACCAACTCCTACCCCGATGAGTTTAGACTTGGCATAATTGATTTTCAAACCGGAGACGACATAAAAACTTCTCAAAATTCGAGCCATGTTTAGCGCATTTTCAAGGCTCCATTCTCCAATAACCAAAGCATCGTCCGCAAAGAATAAGTGTGACAAAGTCGGACCACTATTAGGGCAATTAAAACCTTTGAACAAGTTTAGCTCCTTGGCTTTGTGTAGCATACTTGAAAGCGCCTCCATACCAATGATGAAAAGGAAGGGTGAGAGCGGATCGCCTTGCCTCAACCCCTTTTGAAATTGAAATTCATAAGTCGGCGACCCGTTGATAAGGACAGACGCCTTAGCCGAAGACAGGACACCCATAATCCAAGAACGCCATTTGGGAGGGAAATTCATTTGCTCATGCACAGAATCCAGAAACTCCCAGTTTATATTATCGAAAGCCTTTTCGAAATCAATCTTAAATAATAAAGCTTCCTTTTTTTTCCTTTTAACCCAAGAGATGACTTCGTTTATTATCAGCGGGCCATCAATAATGTTTCTATCCTTTAGGAATCCAAATTGAGTTTCGGAGATAACCGAATTAATAACCCGCTTGAGTCTATTAGTGAGGACTTTGGAAATGACCTTACTAATAGACCCGATAAGGCTTATAGGACGGAAATCTTGAAAACCATTGGGATCCCTCACTTTAGGAATAAGCGAGATAAAAGACGAACTGCAACCTTTTGAAAAGGTTCCGGCCTCAAAAAAATGATTTAGAACCTCCAAAAAGTCAGTCGCAAGCAAATCCCAATATCTCTTGATAAACCTGAAGTTGAAACCATCGGGACCCGGCGCCTTATCATCCGCACATTCCCACACCGCAACCTTTATTTTACCACGCTCACTACCAGCGAATCCGCTTCAGAGGAGGAAAGTCTTTTGAGATAGGGGCAAACGACTTTAGGTCTACTTGTCATAGTCTCCTTGAATCTATTAGAGAAAAACTTGAGCGCCTCCCTTTTGATAAGTTTTGGATTGATACACCACTCATCATCAATGAATAGCCCGTGTAGCCTACTTTTCGCTTCCTTACTTTTTATCACACCATGAAAAAATGATGTGTTATCGTCACCAAAAGAGGCCCAATTGATTCTGGACTGCTGCCTCAAGTCTTTCGATTTATTATATTCAAAATCAAGAATCCCAGCTTTACATTCAGAGTAGGCCCATAGCCCGTCTTCTAAAAACTCACGGGTCTCCAGAATATCTTCCAGCTCTGAAAATTCTCCCAGCATAGTGTCATAGGCTTCCATCTCCTTAACCTTATTTTCTTCTACCCATTTTTTTATTGCAACTTTAAAATGCCTCAGCTTATTAGCTAAGAACAAATCCGGTGGGTCAGAAGAAAGGTAAGTTTCATTCGCATGCTTAATAACATCATCAAATCCATTTTTCTCCAACCAAGTATTAAATATCCGAAAGGGCCTAGCTCCAAAATCGGTAGCTTCGGTAGCTAAAATCAAAGGTGAATGGTCCGACATCACCCTAGGCAGCGCGGTACAACAGGCAAAAGACCACTTTTCAACAAAATTGTGGGTCACCAAGAACCTATCTATTTTACTCAATTTTGCTCTCAACCCCTTTCCTTTACAGTAGGTAAAGCGTTTACCCTTCATTGCAAATTCCTCTAACCCCATCTGATAGATAAAATCGTTAAAGTTTGAGGCGCAAGAAGGATTAAAGATGGAATTGTTTCTGTCCGCACAAATGTAGAATTAGTTTATATCGTCGACCACACACACTACTATGACTGCCATCCTTTAGTTTACATACCCTAGTTTTAGACATGAAAAGTTCCAACAAACATCGTCCCCAATTTCCACGTGAATGTCTACTTGAAACCTATACATTGTAACCAAAAATGACACTTGAGAATTTCCTAGGTAGTCGATGATCAGTGCCCCGAAGCTTGACTCGAATGACGGGGGTCGAAAACGTATATACCAAAAAATTTCTATACGAAACTACATATATAACACTACTGAGCGAAAAGTTCTGGGGTCGGGCGCCCCCTCCCGCCCCTTCTATACTCCGCCCCTGTCGATGATTAGTATGAAAATCTTTAAACTGATCATGCAAATCTTCAAACCTGCACACTATGAGGTCCCTACTACTACATGGTCCTAATAACACACAAACCCAATTATGAGTTCAATTTTGCAGGATGTAGTTGAAAAAAAGAAAAGATATAAATGTTTTATGAATGGTCAACATGTCAAAAAGAAATGTATATTAAAATCAATAACATAATGATTTTTTTTTTTTTTTTTTTTTTGGAAAATTTACTCAGGTTTCGTGCTTTGTTTCTGACTTGTCCTAAAAAATATTTATGAACATTTTTGCTTTGTTTAGGTTTCTTCTATATTCAGTTCGTATTAATTAGAAATCACGCCTCATATAGAAAGCCATTTGGGCTATGGCCCAGTGATAACACCTTTGGTGTTTGGGCCTAGATGCCATGGTTCGATCCTGGTAAAGGGGTGAATTTGTAGATATATAAGAGAGATATGTAAGATTAGCCATTAAAAAAAAAATTATATAGAAAAGGAACCATAAATGTATAACTATATTAATAAAAATTCTACATGATTCAAGGTTGAAGATCCTGTAAAAGCCCAAAGTGTGAAAAGTGTGAAAAATATTATGAAGATGACATGTGTTCTCAATTTAAAATTGATCACATTCCATAACCGCCACCCTTTATTATATGAATACGAATTTATATTTTTTTTTAAGATGCATCAAGATTATGTGAGTTATCGTTCATCAATTATAATTTTTGAAAATCGCATAATGAAGTTTTTATAGAGTGTTATATAGTGATGGTTGCAGAATGAAGGTTTTTATATAGTGTTATAGTGTTATATTTCAGGGTAGCAGTTCTATGATGGATGTATAGTGTTATATAGTGTTATATTTTCTGGTAGGTGGTCTATGATAAATTTATAGTGTTATATAGTGTTATAGTGATATATTTTCTGATAGCAGTTACATGTTTCCGGATTCGTAGAATAAGGATGTGCAAGGATCGCTGGAATTTAGGAGAAGGATCGCTGAAATTTAGGAGAGGCAACCTTATTTGAAACATATAAAAAGACAATATCACCCCGACAATTTTCAAATCAGCCCAAATAATTTAAACACAATTTACAATTTGGTCTCTATTGATCTCAACCATTAGATCAAAGTTCTAATGATTTAAAACATTTTTCACATTTTAGACCCTTTTGACACTATCTTTACCCCACGATTCAAATTCGATTTTATTAGTCAACAGAATAAAATGTTAGGTGAAAATGGGAAATAATTCTCAACAATATGAATGACAGACTGGGCCCAAGCTCTTCAATGGACCAGGCTAAATCACTTTACACCAATCTGGGCCCACAAAGCATAAAAAAGCTTGTAGACATTACCTGCATATACAATTCACAAATGGGGGAATAGTGCCAGGCAATACAATTCACAAATGGGGGAATAGTGTCAGGCAGCTGCCTGGCACTCCCGGCACTCCCCCATTGGACCAAATTTTTTTAATTTAATTTTATTCACAGTTTAAAATTACGCTTTCGTCCTTTGTTTAAAAATACGTTTTTGCCCCCAGCTCAAAATAAAATTATAATTTCGCCCCTGGCTCAAAAGTACGCTTTTGCCCTCGGCTAAAAAACTCATTTTTAATTTTCTTCCCAGTTTAAAAATACAGTTTCGCCCTTCGTTTAAAATTACGGTTTTGCCCCCAGTTAAAAATAAAATTTTGGTTTTCCCTCTACCTGAAAATTACGATTCTGCTCTCAGCTCAAAATTACGTTTTCGCACACAGCTCAAAATAAAATTATGATCCCCCCCCCCCCCAGGCTCAAAATTATGATTTTGCTCTCAGTTTAAAATTATGATTTCGCCTCCAGCTCAAAATATAATTACGATTTTGCCCTCTATACAGACATACATGTTATGAAAGAGAAATATTCGGTTTATTGCCCCGCAACGCGGGCGGGGCAAAAACTAGTTTCCTACATATACAAAAATCAAATGGGGGAGCAATCCCCCATTTGACCAACACGTTTATTATTTTATATCCATTTTAAAATTATGTTTTTGCCCTCAGCTCAAAATAAAATTATGCTTTTTGTTCTCATCTCAAAATTACGATCTTGCCCTCAATTCAAAATTACAACTTTGCTTCGCACTCTCTAATTGGACCAACCAGTTTATTATTTTATATCCATTCTAAGATCACGATTTTCTCACTCTTTAAAATTACGGTTTTGCCCCCAGCTCAAAATAAAATTACGCTTTTGTCCTCAACTCAAAATTACGATTTTTCCCTCCATTCAAAATAAAATTGTGAGTTTGCCCTCAGCTCAGAATTACCTTTTCGCCCCCAGTTCAAAATAAAATTTTGTTTTTGCTCCCACTTAAAAATTACGATTTTGCCCTCTGTTCAAAAATGTGATTTTTCCCCGTTTAAAAATTGTGATTTCGCCCTCAATTCAAAATTACGTTTTTTCCCCAGTTCAAAATAAAAATATGTTTTTGCCCCCAACTCAAAATTACGATTTTGCACTCGGTTCAAAATAAAATTGTGCTTTTGCCTCAAGCTTAAAATTATGATTGTACCCTTAGTTCAAATTTATATTACGTTGTTACCCCAAGTTTAAAATTACAAATTTAGCCCTGTGAAAATTTACAATTTTGCCCCAGGTTAAAATTTACAGTACTGCCATACTTTAGCCTTTTCAAATTAAAATTTTACCTCAATTAAAAAATACAACTTCCCCTCAGTTAACAATTACAATATTGCCATTGTTTTAGTTTTTTTATCAAAACTATAAAAGTGTTTTGTTTTAACTGGTTGACTCGATTTAATTGTTTTTCATGTCAATGAGCTAACTAACACTCGCTCATTATTCGGCCATCACCCCGCAACGCGGACGGGGCATCAACTAGTTAATGTACAAAGAATACAAATTAAATTACTTTTTTTTAATTATTTTTCAAATAGAAAATAACTTTCATACAATTTTAAGAAAAATTATAGTTGAAATATGTGACTTGTGATTACTTTATTAACGTAATTTAATATTTTTTATTGCATTTTATGGTGGATAGCGTTACTAAAAGGCTTAAATATCTATTAAGTAATGCATAGTATTTTTCTTATTTAAGAAATGAATATTACAATTTATCTTTCAGAAGTTTTGTTTTAAGAAAGCAAAGAAACAAGGGGAGTTTTGGTCTCTCCATCTCCAAATTGTGATATAAAATAAGAGAAATTATATGTTTCAAACTTTTTATAATATTTAGGACACAAGTTGTAACACTATCACCATTGGTGACTTTCTCTCAACCTAGATTGTCTAAATAAATTAAAGAAAAAGAAAAATTCTATTTTTCTTCACAACCTAGTTGACCAAGCAACCCAAAGTTGCAAGAGGTTGCTCATGCTCTTTTGCCACTTGTCAAAATTGGATTGGTTTCATTTTCTAATTTTCTTTTTTTATTTTATATTCTAACTATCAATTCCTCCAATAATTTAATTACTCAAATAATTTTTAATATTTAAACTTAATAACAAAACTAAATACACCGTATTTCCTAAAATAAATTTGTGAACATTACGATATATAAATGTTTTAAAAAACGGAGTTCGTTTGAAAAAAATATATATATTTTCCAGTATATTATATATATATTGATTGTTTAACTTTTTAATTTTTATATTAAAAATAAGTAACTTTTAGTTGTTTAAAAAAATAATTGTTTATATTTCCTTTTTTCCTTCTAACATAATTACTTATAAATATAATTAGATTATCTCTAATAACTTATAAAATTTAACTGTTTTTAAAAATCCAAAATCACAGTTTTTTTTCTGAATATACAGATATAAAATTTATAAAAATTGATATAATATTTTAATTGTTTTTTTATCTAACATTATCTTATTTGCCACATGTCAACATTCTATTGTTTTGTTAGATTTTTTGATAATTTTTTTTATTTTTAATAACATTTTATATTTAAAATAATAAAGTTAAAAAATACAAACATTTTTATTAGTTATAATAAATTTTATAGAATAAATTATAACCTAAGCCATATTTATTTAATAAAAAATGGTTTAAGTTATTGTTAATGAATGTGAAAGGTTGGGTTGGGTTGGGGTGTGTAGGTGGAAGAGAGAGAATTTAATTTTTTATTAAAAGTTAGGTTGGGTTGGGTTGTGAATGAGAATAGTCTAAGGCTAGTGAGTATGGTGATGGTCCATCCTTAGAGGATGATACGCCACGTAGACGCCACGTCATAGTCCTCCCAAGGATGTATCTTCCTCCAAAACTAGAGGGCATGGGAGGACGGTCCTAGTCATAGTCCTCCACCACTTTTATGTTTTTTTTATTTTTTTTAATCTTCAACTTTTTTTAACATTTAACAAATAAAGTAACAAAATATTTTCATTAATATTAAAAAACATTACATAAACTTTAAAAAAATTAAACTTAAAAAAATAAATTTAAAAAAAAACATAAACTTAAAAATATCCTAATATATTCCAGTAAGCTACTAGTCTTCGTCTTCCATGTCGTGGTCGGGTTCGTTTTGAGCGTTGTTCCATATGTACTCCACCAAGTCCGCTTGTAGGTTATGATGTGTGTACTCGTTACGTAGAACGAACATGTTCAAATCTTGTTGTTCCCTACTAACTGGAACAGAATTTCCAGTAGACGCGTTTTCGTCGTACTCGCATATCGCTCTACCTTTGTCTTCAATGATCATGTTATGAAGGATGATACAAGCGTACATAATGTGTCGTAACCTCTTTGGTGTTTGCGAACGTGCTGGATGTTCAATGATGTGCCATTTTTTTGTAGAACATCAAAAGCCCGTTTAATATCTTTTCTCGCACCTTCTTGATACTTCGCAAACTTTTTTTCTTTTGTCGTCTGTCGGGTGCGGAATAGTTTTAACGATTGTCGAGTACGTTGGGTATATCCCATCGGCTAGGTAGTAACCTCGCCTGTATTCCACCCCCGAAACAATAAAGCTTGTGTGTGGACCTGTACCCGCCACTACATCCTCAAATATCTTTGACTGGTATATGATGTTAAGGTCATTGAGCGAACCAGGTAGACCAAAAAAAACATGTCATATCCAGAGATCCTGTGACGCAACAGCCTCTAGAATAATAGTCGGATGTCCATGATCTCCCCTACTATACTGACCTTGCCAGGCAACTGGGCAGTTCTGCCACGGCCAGTGCATGCAATCAATGCTCCCGAACATTCCTGGGAAACCATGTATCTGTTCGTGTGCTTGATATAATTTTTGAACGTCGTTTGCGTTCCGTTTCCGCAGGTATCGCTTGCTATACAATTTGACAACCCATTCGCAAAACTTGTGCAAACATCGACGTGCGGTTCTTTCAGACATCCTAATATACTCGTCTAATGCATCGGGTGCGTAACCGTACGCAAGTTGGCGAATGGCCGACGTACATTTTTGTAAATTACTGAAACCCATTTGCCCCCTAGCGTCGTATCGCAATGTAAAAAACGGATCAGACTGGGCCATGTCGCCTGCAATACGTAAAAACAGTGGACGACTCATGCGGAACCGACGTCGAAAAATCTCGGGTGAGTACACGGGTTCGTCGGCAAAATAATTGGCTACTAGTTTAACGTGGCCGGCTATAAATTTAAAACGAAACATAAATGAAAATTAATTATAAAATATATTTTCAAATCTATATAAAACATAAGGAAAAAAAAGTAAAATACCTTCTTGGTCTCGGTTATATTTTGCTCGTCTAGTTAGCCGTTGGGACGACGCTTCATCACCCGCCATGAAGATCTGAGCCGCGTTCATAATCATGTTGTGCATAATACCATCCTCTTCCGAAGATGATGAATACCACGTAGACGAAGACGATGAAGACATAGAAGAAATTGAAGAAATGGGAGAAGGTGAAGACATGATAATTTTTTATAGAGAGATGGGGTGCTAGCGGGTATAAAAATAGATGAGTTTTTTTATAAAGAGGGAAGAGCGGTTATAAAATGTGAGAGAGATGTGAGATTGTAGTGGGTGAAAAGTTGTGAAAAAATGAGTAAAAGAGGTGAGTATTTATAAAAATGGAAGTGAAATAGGGGAATATTAAAAAACTAACCGTTATTTTAAAATTAATAATTAAGAATTTGAATTTTTTTTAAACGGTCATATTCAATTCGGGGGCCCACTTTTTTTTGTCTTCGTTTGATCGTCGCCAACGTCCTTTTACCGACGGAGACGACGCGACGTGGGGGGAGGGCACGGTGTTTAGACCGTCGCCGGACCGGGACGGTAGGGGGACGACCCCATACCGTGTAGCCTAACTATTACATATGATGTAGTCTCGGTTTCTGTTTATAGTTCGGACCAACAACAAGTTCAAACAACACATTTCATTAATATAGTCTAAGACCAACAGTCTAAAGCCAAAACAAAAACATACAAAACCTGATAACAGTCAATCAAGTGAGTTGAGGAGTGATGACTCTGGTCTAATGAGTGTTACTATGTAACTAGAGGTGCACAAATAACCGGTTATCAACCGGTAAACCGGTTATCCGAAATATTAAAAAAGGCAAAAAAAAAAAACAAGTTAATTAACCGATTATTAATCGAATCGATTAAAGTAATTAACCAGATCATCCGGTTATTGAAATTAACCGGTTGGTGCACCTCAATGTGTAACTGTGTTATGGTATTGGGCTAAGTTGAAGTTACTTAATATAGAGTATGATTATGGTATTGTGTAGAATATGTGCTAAATATCTATATATATATATAAATGAGATGGATTTGGGCTATGTGGCATTTGTCTTTGGCCATGTAAGCTGATGTGGCAATTTGGTTTGGGAGGGAAATCCCATTTTGCTTTCTACATTCACAATTTCTATAGAAAAGAGGCGGGATCCGTTTTATGTATTGGGTCGGGTTTTTTTTCCGGAATATATTCGGATCATATAAAACCTATGTGAATTGTCATAACAATCATACATACCTACCACAACTTTACTCTTTTCTCTCTTCTCTTTCTTCTAGAATCGTCATCTTCTCACCGGATATTCAACATTGAATCAAGATCAAAGGTAAATACGCCAAATCGAAGTTAAATCTTTGTTATTATATGTTCTGAATGAAGATCGGATGTTGATTTTATGTTATTCCGTACACCAAATCGAACTTAAATCTTCGTTATTATATGTTCCGAATGAAGATCTGATGTTGAATTTATGTTATTCCTTTGTATTTAAAGGTATGTTCAATCTTTGTTCTTTCTACTTCTATTAACCTTTTTTTTCCTGATTTTTTGTAGATCCGCCTATATATCTTGAAGGTATGTTGTTTTACTCTGTTGTTTATGTAGTATTCATCTTTAATCTAAGCGATTGAACATGTTTAATTTTTTTTTAACTATATTAACCTCTTTTTTTTCTGATTTTGTAGATCAGACCATAAATCTTGAAGGTATGTTGTTTTACTCGGTTGTTTATGTAGTATACATCTTTAATCTAAGAGATTGAACATGTTTATTTTTTTCTTAAACCAAAATCTACATCAGATGTTTTTTGTTGATTTTTGTTATGTATAAAATCAAGTTTCCGGGTTTTTCTTAATCATCTATTCCACATTTATCGCAGTTAATGATTTTGGTTGTTGTATTTTTTCATGTGATCCTTACATCCGTTATAACAATCTGAATACCACCATTCGTCAAGCAACAGAGGTTAGTTTATCATATTTTTTTTGATATATATAGTGTGTTTTATTCTTATTAAATTATCAATGTTTTGAAGTTAATATTCTTTGATTTTTCAGTTATCATTTGTTCAATTTAGCTTTAAAGAAACATTTAATTTCTTTTTAAAATTTATTTTTTTCCTATAAATAGACCACTGTTTTTTAAGGTTAATTTTTGAAATTTGAATTATAAGTCTGTTTCTTTAATTAGACATTGTTTCTATAAATATGTTACGGTTATATTTTAAAAAAAAAATTGCTTACTTCCTTTGCAGTTATAGATATTTATTTCTGAACCGAGTCTGTCCTCCATAGTTTTTTCTGATGTGAGTATTTCTGATTTGATATTTTGTTCGAATTATTATAGTTACTTATGTATTTTTTTAATACGAATGTTAGTTTTATATATTTTTATTAAAAAATACAACAATTGAATATATATCTTACATACGATAAAACATAACAGTCAAATTACCAAATAAGTTGATGTTTGAATTTGTATGTTGACTTATTTCTAGATGTATATCTTATATTTTTATTAACTTATTATTAATTTTAGGAAACTTATAAATATTTATAATAATTAACAAAACAATGAAAATTTATTTATGTTAAATTATTTGGTCGATTTTGTCTATTCGTAATTTCCAAAGTTTTGTAAAGTAATATTTCCATTTATAATGCAATAACATATCAAAGTTATTTTAGATAAATTTGTTTCTTTATTAATTAACAATCATATTTAAGTAAAATGGAAACTACAATAGAATGACAAATAATTTTGATGTAGATAATTTATTTTTTTTTATCAAAATATATATAATATTTGTTTTCTTATATGGTATTACACTTTTAATTAATTATTTAACGATCATTTGTTGAGTACTAATAAAAAATCCTTATTTTGATTGTCACAGTTTTCTATTTGCAATTGAGGTTTTGTTTTGATCAAAGTTGGGTTATGCAAGGTAAATGTTCAATCTCATGTTAATTTGAAAACGGCTCAATCTTAAGCTTCAATATCTCGAGTAAATGTGATGTGTATTTATGTTACTTAATAACAGGTAAATGGGGGATATCTACAAATTTTGATGGTACACGGCTTTTCATTTAACGACAATTTTGATCAGATACTGACATTTAAGGAAAAGTGAGCAAAATTTATTATTTTAATTTTTCTAATTTTATCAACTAAATTTTTATTTATATTTTGTTGTTCATTTTAAATTATGGTTTCATTTATATTTTAACTACTATCAGAATCTTAATACGCTTTCATTTATATTTTAACTACTATCAGAATCTTAATACAATGTTGGGTAGAAGATGCTGGAGAATGAACTTAAGCGTAATTTGGATGCCGTTTATGATGTGGATTTATGTTCTTCTCTGTCTTCCACTAAACCGCGTATGGGTGATTGTGAGAACAATGAAGGTTTGTATTTGAAAGCAAAGCTGGAAAAGTAGTCTCAGGATTTAATAGTCATTTCAGATTTTTCAAAGATTTTATGATGTTTTATTTTGTTTAATCTTTCTACTTCTATTAACCTTTTTTACCTGATTTTTTGTAGATCCGCCTATATATCTTGAAGGTATGTTGTTTTACTCTGTTGTTTATGTAGTATTCATCTTTAATCTAAGCGATTGAACATGTTTAATTTTTTTTAACTATATTAACTTCTTTTTTCTGATTTTATAGATCATACCATAAATCTTGAAGGTATGTTGTTTTACTCGGTTGTTTATGTAGTATACATCTTTAATCTAAGAGATTGAACATGTTTATTTTTTTCTTAAACCAAAATCTACATCAGATGTTTTTTGTTGATTTTTGTTATGTATAAAATCAAGTTTCCGGGTTTTTCTTAATCATCTATTCCACATTTATCGCAGTTAATGATTTTGGTTGTTGTATTTTTTTTATGTGATTCCTTACATCCGTTATAACAATCTGAATCCCACCATTCGTCAAGCAACAGAGGTTAGTTTATCATTTTTTTTTGATATATATAGTGTGTTTTATTCTTATTAAGTTATCAATGTTTTGAAGTTCATATTCTTTGATTTTTCAGTTATCATTTGTTCAATTTAGCTTTAAAGAAACATATAATTTCTTTTTAAAATTTATTTTTTTCCTATAAATAGACCACTGTTTTTTAAGGTTAATTTTTGAAATTTGAATTACAAGTCTGTTTCTTTAATTAGACATTGTTTCTATAAATATGTTACAGTTATATTTTTTTTAAAATTGCTTACTTCCTTTGCAGTTATAGATATTTATTTCTGAACCGAGTCTGTCCTCCATAGTTTTTTCTGATGTGAGTATTTCTGATTTGATATTTTGTTCGAATTATGATAGTTACTTATGTATTTTTTTCAATACGAATGTTAGTTTTATATATATTTTTTTAAAAATACAACAATTGAATATATCTTACACACGATAAAACATAACAGTCAAATTACCAAATAAGTTGATGTTTGAATTTTTATGTTGACTTATTTCTAGATGTATAGCTTATATTTTTATTAACTTATTATTAATTTTAGGAAACTTATAAAATTTATAATAATTAACAAAACAATGATAATTTATTTATGTTAAATTATTTGGTCGATTTTGTCTATTCGTAATTTCCAAAGTTTTGTAAAATAATATTTCCATTTATAATGCAATAACATATTAAAGTTATTTTAGATAAATTTGTTTCTTTATTAATTAACAATCATATTTAAGTAAAATGGAAACTACAATAGAATGACAAATAATTTTGATGTATATAATTTATTTTTTTATCAAAATTTATATAATATTTGTTTTCTTATATGGTATTACACTTTTAATTAATTATTTAATGATCATTTGTTGAGTACTAATAAAAAAATCCTTATTTTGATTGTCACAGTTTAAATTTCGTTAATGATTTTTTTTTGAAACCTCAAATTTAAATTTTAGTGATTTATTTTTAGTATGATAATTTTTCTGGAATTAAGGTTTCTATTTAAATTTTAAATTTAAAAGTTTTCCATTAATGTGTTTCATTTTAAATTTCGAATCTGTAAATTTAATTTAAATTTGAAAGGTTAGACTTTCCTAATAAGTTTGCTTGATTTACGGGATTGGATATTAGTGATTTGATTTTCAGATTTTAAATTTTGAAGTCAATCATTATTTTAAATTTAAATTTTGAAGTAAACCATTATTGTGTTTGATTTTAAATTTTGTATGCTTTGAAATCTTGATGTTTTTTTTATGAGATGCTTTGACTATATTATTTGTAATTTTAGGGATGCTTCGAGTCTTTGACTATTGTTTTTGTACTCGAGTTGCATATCTCACAAACTTTTTGTGTTTTGTAATTTTAGGTGAAGAGCTTCTTTCAGACTCCTTCCCCTACAAGGAACTATTGAATGGGTTCCTATGAGAAGTTGAAGAAAAGGTATATCTTGCACTGTTTTGTGAGTTATAATTTTTTGTATTTTAGTTATAATTTTTGTATTTAATTAGTTTTTAATTCTTTAAAGATGTCTTTAATTTCTTTTTAAATCTGTTTTTGTTTCTATAAATAGATTAGCGTTGTTAAAGATGATTTTTGTATTCGAAATTATGATTCGGTTTCTGTAAATAGACTTTGTTTCTATAAATAGATTACCGTTATATTTTTTTTAAACAATGGTTACTTCGTTTGCAGTTATGGATAATGAAAACAATGCTCCTTCGTTATTAAAGTCGATTGAGGACTATGATCCTATATTTTTCGAATTGTTCGTCGACCAAAAACATGTTAGTTCAGTTTTGTTGGTGTTGTTTGTTTTTTGATATGTATAGTCTTTCTTTTTTATTTTTGTCTTTAGGTGTTAATTTGAAATTTTATGTGATTATCTTTTGAAGTTCTTATGGTTTGTTTTGTGAGTTATAATTTTTTGTATTTAGTTATGATTTTTGTACTTAGTTAATTGTTAATTCTTTAAAGATGTCTTTAATTTCTTTTTAAAGTTGTTTTTGTTTCTATAAATAGATTAGTGTTGTTAAAGATGATTTTTGTATTCGAAATTATGATTCGGTTTATGTAAATAGACTTTGTTTCTATAAATAGATTACCGTTATATTTTTTTTAAAACAGTGGTTACTTCCATTGCAGTTATGGATCATGAAAACAACGCTCCTTCGTTGTTAAAGTTGATTGGGGACTATGATCCTATATTTTTGGTATGTTTCTTAAGTTTTCAGTTTTGTGCACACAATAAGTTATTGCAACTTATATGTTTTTTTTTTGTTTCGACTGATAGGAAATACCATATGATTTTGCAACCTTATTGTGGGGAGAACAACTTCCATATGTCAATGTCTTAAAATTATTGATGATGATTTATCGTGAGTCATTGAGTTATAAATTTTGTATTTAGTTAGTTGTTAATTCTTTAAAGATGCCTTTGATTTCAATTTTAAAGTTGTTTTTGTTTCTATAAACAGATTACTGTTGTTAAAGATTATTTTTGTATTCGGAATTATGATTCGGTTTCTGTAAATAGTCTTTGTTTCTATAAATATATTACCATTATATATTTTTTAAAACAATGGTTACTTCATTTGCAGTTACGGATCCTAAAAACAACTCTTATTCGTTGTTAAAGTTGATTGAGTAATATGATCCTATATTTTTGGTATGTTTCCTTAGTGATTTGATTTTTAAATTTTAAATTTTGAAATCAATCGTTATTTTAAATTTAAATTTGAAAGTTTTCCATTAATGTGTTTGATTTTAAATTTCGAATCTGTAAATTGAATTTAAATTTGAAAGGTTAGACTTTCCTAATAAGTTTGCTTGATTTACGGGATTGGATATTAGTGATTTGATTTTCAGATTTTAAATTTTAAATTTTGAAGTCAATCATTATTTTAAATTTAAATTTTGAAGTAAACCATTATTGTGTTTGATTTTAAATTTTGAATGCTTTGAAACCCTCATGTTTTTTTATGAGATGCTTTGACTATATTATTTGTAATTTTAGGGATGTGCTTTTATTTTGATTCATTAGGTGTTTATTTTGGATGGTCCGGAGTTTTTGGCCCTGAATAATCGACTCGTTTACCAAGCAGAGTCTCGCGAACTCTTCCTTCTTTGCCTTCAATTACATCTGAAAGCGACTTGTAAATTCTCCCTGCAACTATGTTGGACAGAGATATGCTTGCTATTGCTGTAAATTGGTACCATGTCGGTTGGTTTTGCTTGGTAAGGTTAGACTTTCCTAATAAGTTTGCTTGATTTACGGGATTAGATATTAGTGATTTGATTTTCAGATTTTAAATTTTAAATTTTGAAGTTAATCATTATTCTAAATTTAAATTTTGAAATAAACCATTATTGTGTTTGATTTTAAATTTTCAATTTCGAAGTCAATTATTATGTTAAATTTAAATTTGAAAGTTTGTCATTAATGTGTTTGATTTTAAATTTCGAATCTGTAAATTGAATTTAAATTTGAAAAGTTAGTCTTTCCTAATAAAGTTTGCTTGATTTACGGGATTGGATATTAGTATACTTTGTTTATTGGGTTTTAACTAATAATTTGATTGACTCGGTTGTTAGATTTGTGACGATGCGTCGGACAAACAACATTGGGAAAATATACAGCCTTGATCCTTGGTAAGTTAACACATTAGTTAAGGTTATGATGTTTTTTCATGGCACCGACACATTATTGAGTAGTAGCGCATTAGGTTAGTGATATTAAAATTTGTGCCTTGAGAAATTTTGTATATTGATTGATGTTTGAAATTGATTGTGAGGTATTTGATTGTGCATTGTATCGCTGATTGATGTATGAGATTTTGTTGATTGGCATAAGGTATTAGATAAGATGTGTTTGAAGTTGTGAAGATGAATAAGTGAGACATGTGTAGCAGATATTAGTGAGTGCACAACACATTAGTTAGGGTTTTGAATTATTGCTACAGGTTAGTGATGTTAGAGATTGTGTTATGAGAAATGTGTACATTGAATTATGTATGTGTTTGATTGTGACACCTTTGATTGTGCATGAAATTGCTGGTTATATGAGATTTTGTTGATTGTAGACAAATAAGTTTGAACAGAACTTATTAGATTTGAAAGTTTGTCATTAATGTGTTTGATTTTAAATTTCGAAACTGTAAATTGAATTTAAATTTGAAAGGTTAGACTTTCCTAATAAGTTTGCTTGATTTACGGGATTGGATATTAGTGATTTGATTTTCAGATTTTAAATTTTAAATTTTGAACTCAATCATTATTTTAAATTTAAATTTTGAAGTAATGGCAATCTGAGTCTGATTTTTTTCGTGATTAATATCCGCTTGAGTAACCCAATCTGAGTCTGATTTTTTTCGTTAACAATTCTGGTAAACTTTCCCGATTTGGGTTTTCTGCAAGGCTAATCATCTAAATTAATTTGTTATTTTTATGGTTTACCATTGCATAAGTTAGTATAATTTGTTGACAAAGTTTTGTTTTGTGGGATAGTAGTCATAAATTGAGTAATATTCAAGGTTTATGTGTTTTTATTTTGATTCATTAAATAAGATGTGTTTGAGTAATATTCAAGGTTTATGTATATATGAGATTTTGTTGATTGGCATAAGGTGTTAGATAAGATGTGTTTGAAGTTGTGAAGATGAATAAGTGAGACATGTGTAGCAGATATTAGTGAGTGCACAACACATTAGTTAGGGTTTTGAATTATTGCTACAGGTTAGTGATGTTAGAGATTGTGTTTTGAGAAATGTGTAGATTGAATTATGTTTGTGTTTGATTGTGACACCTTTGATTGTGCATGGAATTGCTGGTTATATGAGATTTTGTTGATTGTAGACAAATAAGTTTGAACAATTAGATTCACATTTAAGTATAAAAAATGAGAGGTTGTTATAATCTGAATTATATTCTGAACAAAAAACTGAAAGGAAAAGGAAAAAAAGAATAATTTAACACACAGAAAAGAGGGTAGAGAGAGAGTTGCCACATTTTTAAAACCAAAAATATAGGTAACCATGCTTCTAAAATCTACTATACTTTTTTAATAATATTTTGTGGAAAATGGACTATATTGGGTAGGTAGTCAAACATGGTTTTTAGGGTCAAAACGGCTGTGTTGGTTGACTCGGGACACTTTTATGAAAAACTTGATGTTTCTGACCTTAATAAACCATTTTCGTAGATGACCAATGTATATCTCTATTTGAGGAATTCTCCAAAGATTCAGAGCCGATTGTTTCATAAAGCTGTGAAGTTGCATTAAACATACTGGATTTTGAACGATCCGACAAACCATTCGAGGTACTTGGAAGATTAAGTCTCTTATCTGGGTGGTTGTTACAGGTTTAGGATGTTAAATGATTTTGGATGTACTCTGCGATGTCGATGATGCAGAGATGTTGGAGAAGCTCAGGTTAACAACTTCATGTGTATATTTTAATGAATAAAGTTTTTGTTGTTTATATTTTCTAATTTAAACTTTTAATTAACTTCTAAATTTAATTAAATGAGTTTGTTTTGCAGGTTCGAACAACTTCATGTGTATATTTTATTATAAAAAATAAAAGTTTTTTTTTTGTTTCATGGGTCGTTCAGAGATGCAAGTTTCTGCCTCCGGTTCTTGCCCGAAGTTTCTGACCTTACTCGCAACCCATTGACTACAACTTTCAATTCAAAACAATTATAAAAAAATTACGTTTGAAAACATGTATTTTTATTTTATTTAATGACATAACTCGATTAATATAAAGTAAATTTTTCTACCCGCGAAGTTCGCGGGTGATAACCTAGTAATGGTATATATGAGTTCAGTTTTAACCAAATTTGGATCGAAAACTGACCTGAAAACCTAAAACCCGATTTGGTTTCGATTACAAACTGAATCAAAAACCCCATATGTAACTTGGTTCGGTTTTTACAGGCTTTCACTTCAATTTTCAATTTAATCAGTTAGGGTTCGATTATTGAACACCACACCACTACCGCCCTACATGTGTTTATGTAGCTAATAATCCACTCTCCTCCCCATTTTTCATTATATTTGATTATCACTAATTATTACATTTGCTTAGCCTTATGTGTAAATGTTTATTTAGTTTTCTATAAATTGGGTTTGTATAATACTGATATGATTTTACATTATGTTATCTGTTTTTTTCTCTTTCTTTATTTTATTGTCAAGTATGTGTTTATATCTGAACTAGGTTATGTATTTGGGTATTACACGGGTTGAACAATAAAAAATTATAAAATACATAACTGTATAAATAAACGAAATATAGGTTTATTACATATTACATTCAATGACAGTCAGTGTTAAAGTGTTAGTATTGTTTTGCTTATTCTAACTGCCTAACTAGGTTGTGTTTTAACACCTAACAACATATGAAATTGGAAAATCTCATTACACTCAATTAGCAACCTATCAACTTATCATAGTTAATGGCACCTGCACCTAAGATAAACTATATAATAGCAACAGCAAGTCTAGGTGTAGCCATGACCATTTCTGAGTTTTTACATTATCAGGGTCGACTCAACCGTTTTGGAGACCCAAAGCAAAGTAAAAAAATCCGGAGTCTAGGGTCGACTCAACCGTTTTGGAGACCCAAAGCAAAGTAAAAAAATCCGGAGTCTTCGATTGGGTTTATGAAATATGTTATTTCAATAGTTTTTCTTGTGTAAGTAAAAAAAATCATGAAAATAATTGATTTTGATTATGTCATCAAAGTATTAAATTTTATTCCTTTGTTTATATTCAATATTAACTATTACGTGGGCCTTATTTTTGTGTTGGACAAGTCCTCATTTTTATCTAACTATTCCACACTTGTGACTTTTAAAGTTTCAAGATTCGGGGCAAAAAGAAAAAAAGACCAGGGTTTTCATTTTTAGCATATCGATTTGGCAATCAAATTAAATAAATGTTAATATCCACATTAGATTTATTTATTTTTTTGAAATGGATGCCCTAAATTTTTGGAGGCTCAAAGCCCTTGCTTCACTTAAATGGCCCTTGGGCCGGTCCTAGACATTAAGCTATGAAAATAATTACGTAAAATAGAATAATCAAAATTCCATTCACTAATGTAAGACACATTAAGGGTTCTTTGGATCAATTATATTTCTTAATTTCTTTTAAGTCACTCAAATGATGTTCTCTACTTGTTTTCCTGTCAAAACACATGGATCTTAAGAACAAACTTTATTAACACTGAAACAATCACCAAAAACTGATACAACGAAGATTTGTACAACTCTCACATTCTCCTTACAAGCAGATCATCAACTAGATGATCTGCGACACTCTTGAACAATAGCTCTAAACTCACAACAAGATCTTAACACTAAGATCTTGTAAAACAATGATGAAATCTGATCTAAAGAGTAAACCCTAAGAGAGAGAACATAGAGAAACTGTAACAACTTCACACTCAATAATGCACTTGAATTAGAGACAAATAGTATTTATATAGCCTAGAGAGACATCCGGATAACCAGCATTTGTAACCGACCCACAACTGATCCAACAAACCCTCTTTTAACAGCAGCAGCAACAAGCCCAAGCAAAGCCATCTCCAAGCCCAATCAACAAGCCCAACGCTCAATCCAATCCATAACAAAACATAAGAAATAGAACATAATTAGAAAAGAAAAATAATAAAAATAACAAAAGCCATAAAAGTATTATATATTTAACAACCCCCCCCCCCCCCCCCCCCTTTATTATTCAAATCATCAAACATGTTAAGCCAATTACACACCAAATTATGTTGTGTAATCAACGATCCTTTTAGTAAAAATATCAGGAGTTAATTACTATTTTCGTCCCTGTGATTTGTCAAAAATCACTATTTCAGTCCATTAGTTTAAAAATTGCGATTTCAGTTCCTGTGGTTTTACTTTCGTAACCATTTCAGTCCTTTTAGTTTCACTTTCGTAACCATTTCAATCCATTATTCTGTTAAGTGCAGGGACTGAAATGGTTACGAGGTGGACTGAAATGGTTACGAAAGTGAAACCACAGGGATTGAAATCGCAATTTTTAAACTAATGGACTGAAATAGTGATTTTTGACAAACCATAGGGACGAAAACAGTAATTAACTCAAATATCAGCAACTTGATTATTTGTTTTGATACCAGCGGTTTTGATACTACCATTCTGGATCTTTTCTCTCAAAAAGAAAAGATCTAATTCAAAATGTTTTGTTCTATCATGAAAAACAGGATTTGCAGCAATAGAATTTGCTGAATCTTATTTGAAGAAAAGCCATGGAGTTCGTGATCCACATACAAAACGAACAATCAAGACAGTAATCTGGCCACTACTGATAAGGAAAAGGTTATTCCAGTCGCTCCTAAATTTGCTAAAGGTGTGCTAAAGAACTTCACATTCTGGGCGTACATGGGCGAAGCGGTGATTGTGACCAAAGAAAATTCATTTCGGTTAGCAGACACACTGGATCTGATTAGTTTTCATGAAGAGGATATTAAGGTCTTGAGTGAGCATCAGATTCACACCAACGAACAATATGAAGCGTGTACAAAATCCTGGATGAGTGCGGGGTGAACGTGATCGGAAACATATTATTTGTTGATGTTATTCCTCTGTATGGCAACAATGCGCCTGGTGGACTGTCAAGCTGATGAAGTGTAACACCCCAAAAACGGGTTTGGTAATCAAACCACGTTAATAGTAAAGACGGGTAAAATACCGTTAGTGGTAAAAATTAACCCGGTAAATATTAGGATTTAAATAAATAAACTCCATGTTAATTAAAACGGAAGATAAATACTTTGAGAAAACAAAGTATATAGAAGGCCCGAGTTAACGAGACCTAAAATAAAACGGGTTATGACTTCCTGAACCCACTAAGTGACTAGGAATATTAACCTAGTTAGTTATGTGTTGTTAGAATAATAAAGGAAACTTGAAATAGTTAAACCTTTTTATAAAAACAAAACATGAGGGGCTAATAGTACCAAGTGGGGGAAACTTATTTTATTAAAAATAAGAAAATAAAACATAACACACACACACACTAAGTGTGTGTGAGGGTGCGTACGATCAGGAGGGCTCCAAGGAGCCAAAACCCTAACTCAATCCAATTCATCAAATTGAAGGTCGATTTCAGTCTTAAATCAATGCATGGACACAAATTCGTGATCACCTAAGCATAGGGATCGAAAGGTATGTTGAATTTTGCTATTTGATGATATTTCAAAATTTTGATTAACATTCAAGAATGAAATTATGGCATGAATAATGAATGTTGTAGTACAATTGATATGAGCACAAGTCTAGGAACAAGCCCTAGATGTAAACTTGTTAATTTAGCACCATAAATTAGTGTTTCGGTTGACTAGTTATGTAGGTGCTAAGTGGGTTTTTATGTCATTGTGATGAACACTTGGATTAGGGTGTTAAATTGATGAATATTGATGTTATGATATAAGTTCTAGTTGTAGTTCATGAACACTAGACATAGAGATTTGATTTTGATGTTAAAACTTGGTGAAAAGTTAGATATGAACTTGATAAAAGAAGTATAAAAATCTTGCCCGCAAGGTGTTTGTTAAAATGCCTAAACGAATGTTCGTATGTCAAAATTTTGAACAAAACGCATAAATTCCTAATTTGATTTATTAGGGGTGATAAGTGATGATACGGATTCTAATCATAATGTGGATTTTAATTAGTTTCACATATTATATGATTAGAGGTAGTTAACTAGAAGAAAGTTAAAATTTAATCAATGATGAAGTCGAATAATGATTTCGACATAGAAAATACGTAAGGTGGAATAGTCGTATTTGTTAATGACTAATCTAACCACCTTGTGAATGATGATGTTAGTTTGACGCTAAACGAGCTAGGTGGAAGCTTGAGGACGAAACGGGTCAAACGAATCAATAAGGAAAAGTAAAGCATAGTTCTGATGCAAGGTAAGTTAACCTTACACCCCTTTTAATTACGGTACATTTACTTGTGAATATTGATTGGGAATTATGTTAAGTATTTGAAATATGATGTTCCGACATGGTACAATGCAAGTCGGAATAAGTAAAACTGACGAAAAACCATAAGTTATGGTAAAAAGGGGGAGTAAAATGGTAAACTAGTCGGGTGAAGACTAGTAAATAAGGAATTCGAAACAATACGTTATGGGGTGAATCGTAACGGGTAAAAGTGGTTAAATAAATATCCAGACACGAGTTGACGGATAGTATAAAAGATGTGAAAAGACACTATTGGGTGTAAGTCTTAACGGGTCAAATAATTTAATAAATGTCTTCTAAATAATGAGAACTCACGGTGTAAACCGGGATAGGTTCAAGGGGCGAGATGGTGTCAAAATGCCATCCTATTAAGATAAATGGTCATTTAGACTAAACGGGTCAAATGGTGTTGTTAACACCACTTGACTATAATAACTGATGATCGCTTTATGAGTTTTATGATCACAGGGAAGAGCTATAAAGTTCGCGAAACTATTAATTAGTGATTAATAGCGAAAGGTATTTTAACGGGTTAAAACTTTGACCCGAGCCAGGTATGTATAAGTAAGAATATGGTCAAAAGGTGAAATTTTGGTCAAATATATTGATAGAAGTCATTCGCCGTAAACGAGGGACTAAAGTTGACCAAAACGCCCTTGATGGGTAAATCGGATAAATGACCCTTAAGAGTCGTTTAGAAACATGTATTAGGATAAAGTAAAGCCCAGTTAAGTGTTGAAGCATAGGTATAAATCCTTTCCGGATCAAATGCCACAAAATAGCTTCATGTCGTAAAATAACAACCGAAAGGGAGTGAATTTTGAATAAATAATTGTGACCCCTAAAATCCACCACCATAATAGTTGTGGCGGAATACCACTTAATTGAAATGAGAAATTGTGATGATAAACTTGAATACAGGAGGCTATGCGTAAAAGTGCGTTAATACCCTTAGCGGGTCAAATTAAGCACATAACCATAAACGGGTTAATGATGTGTAATAACATGTGATTGAGACTAATATGATAGACAATATTGAATTTAAGAGATTTATGAGAAATAGGGATCAAACAAACTTGTTTGTTTGATAAATACATGAATGGGTCAAAAATTTAGCAATTATATTTTAAGCTTAAAGCTTAAAAGCCCATACTTTTTGTCAATCCGGGTGTCGGATGTTAACTCCATATGATGGACAATTAAATTACGGTTACGTAGGAAAAGAAATCGTGTAAAACGGATATGTAGTTCGAAAGATATGCACGTTTTTGTGAATTTATAAGTTGAGTAATTGAGCTGGGAATCTGCAGCTCAAAGAAAACAACCCTTCTGCCGAAACAAGGCCGTCGCGTCACGCGACGACCAATCAAGATCACTGTCGCGGCACGCGACAACTGGGGATAAGCTCGTCGCGGCACGCGACGGGCATAATTGCTGTAGATTTGTTGTTTGTTCATTTTTTAGCCTAAAGAACTTGGTTTATTACATTATAAAACTATCAAAACGAACGTTTATGATGGTTTTTAAATCGTAGGTATATCTTGGAATGTCGGGTGATGATCAAGCTCATCGAAGAACCGAACACGATCTAGATACAAGCTTCCGCACACCGTTTCGTTGTATATTTTAAATGACGAACTTAATTACATTACGTTGTAAACTTTTAAATTGTAAAAGGTTTTAATTAACCAGTATTTTTCAATGTATATGTAATCCTAATTACTTGATTGTTTTCGTAAACTAGACGTTAAACCCTGAATTGATAGAAAGGGTGTTACATGAAGCACTAATGTTATAAACCTAGGGGGAGATTGTTGGGCCCTTAAGGTTTATACATTAGTTAATATGTAGTGTTTGGGCTAGTTTATTTGTTTATTAAAGTGGGCTTTTAAGGAATGGGCTTAGAGGCTATTGGGCTTAGGGTTTAGGGGGAGTGTTGGACTAAACCCTCCCTATAAATAGTTGTTCATGTCTTATGGTTTAGGGTTTAGGGCTGTTGATCATTGCAATTGTTGTAACTTGTATAAGAGAATCTTGATTGTATGCAAGTTATGTTTTGATCTTATTCTATTTCATCTTTATTTCTTTGTTGTTTGAATCAGTTTGATTGTGTGATTCCGCCACCAATCAAACTTTGTGTGATATCGTTGTGAGTCCTGTTTTGGGACTTACAAAACACGTAGTAGAAAAGGTGTCCCGCCGCTATGCACGGGCACCTTGTTTTCAGTCCTTAACTTTAAAAAAACTATTATCTCACGTGCTTATCTTTATGGACGTGTCTGTATAAATACGCATTTCAACGTAAACGATATAAATTCACGTTTCGACGTTCAACGTAAACAGTGTAAACTCATGTTTTGACCTAAAGTTTTCCAGAATTAAGTCGGGTCAAATATAATACGTTTTCATACTTATTTTTATGTATGTTTTTTAGTTGGATTACGTTATGATGTAAATAAAAAACCGTTATTTTTTCATGTGCTTATTTTTATGTATGTGTTGGTATAAATTCACATTTCGACGTAAGCAGTATAAAATCACTTTTCAACATTTTTTTTTTCCGAAAACGAGTCAAGTTAGGTATAATATGTTTTTTTTGCTTATTTTTATGTACGTTTTTTGTTGGTCTACATTTTGACGTACGAGTTATTGTACGTTTTGACGCCGCTAAGTCTTGATGCAAACCTAATGGTGTTGTAGTGGTTAGGTGGAACCCCTCTAAACGAACCAACCCGATTTCAGTCTCATTTCTTTTACACGGTATAAATTCGATTTACTTTACGTTTAGATCTAACCACAATGCGTATATAAGTTATATTGAGTTGTATCGGATACGTCAAAACACACGTTTTCATGTGGTTGACCGACTCATTACGTAACACTTGGACTAAACCATTCGATGTTTGCAATGTACACACCGCAACGCACGCGGGCAAGTTTTTAATTAAACTTGTTAGGATTTCCCGGTGCTACCGACGGATCGTTATACAAAACACAAATATCTATCTTAAAAATTATTTTATTCATAACAAACATCAACATATAATAGCAGAAATATACATCAATAATAATATATCACCAAAACAAATTGTAAACACCCCAAATTCCCCAAAACTCTTACCACACCCACAAAACAAAAACTCAAAAATAAAATAATAATAATAATAATAATAATAATAATAATAATAATAATAATAATAATAATAATAATAATAATAATAATAAAAATAACAAATAACCATGCCCATATTTTACACTTATAAATTCTCCTCTTCCTCATCTTCTTCATGCACATCTTCATCACCATCATCAGCCACTGCATCCTGATATTGTTGATACTCCGACACCAAATCATTCATATTACTCTCGGCCTCCGTGAACTCCATCTCATCCATACCTTCACTTGTATACCAATGCAAGAAAGCCTTCCTCCTAAACATAACCGTAAACTGTTCCGAAACTCGCCTAAACATCTCCTGAATCGACGTCGAATTCCCCATAAACGTCGACGACATTGCCAGCCCCGTCGGAGGGATGTCACACACGCTTGACTTCACATTGTTGGGGATCCATTCGACGAAATATGAGGAGTTTTTGTTTTGTACATTGATCATTTGTTCGTCCACTTCTTTTGTGGACATTTTGCCGCGGAACATAGCGGACGCTGTGAGGTAGCGTCCGTGGCGTGGGTCTGCGGCGCACATCATGTTTTTGGAGTCCCACATTTGTTGGGTGAGCTCTGGGATGGTTAGGGCGCGGTATTGTTGGGATCCGCGCGAGGTTAGTGGGGCGAACCCCACCATGAAGAAGTGGAGCCGGGGGAATGGGATTAGGTTAACCGCGAGCTTTCGTAGGTCAGAGTTCAGTTGGCCCGGGAACCGGAGACAACAAGTGACACCACTCATGGTGGTTGATATCAAGTGGTTTAAGTCACCAACTACAAAAGAGAGTGTTGTTTGTGTTAGCCATTAGAAAAACAAGATTAAAAGTTTGTACTTTTTTTTTTTTTACAAATTTAACATAATTATTAAAAAAATAAGATAAGGATTAAAAAATGAAGAGATTTTTTAGTTACTTACAACTTGGATTGGTGAGTTTGAGTGTTCGGAAACATATATCATACAATGCCTCGTTATCAAGAACCATACATTCGTCGGCGTTTTCGACGAGTTGATGGACGGAAAGAGTAGCGTTATACGGCTCAACCACCGTATCCGACACCTTTGGTGATGGAAAGACCGAAAAGGTCAGCATCATCCGATCAGGATATTCCTCTCGGATCTTTGATATCAACAAGGTTCCCATACCAGATCCCGTACCCCCTCCAAGTGAATGACACACTTGAAATCCTGTAACACGTGACATTTTCATTAATACTCAAGAAGTAATTAACAAGTTATTTAAAGTTTGTTATAAAATATTTATGTAATTAATATTATACCTTGTAAGCAATCACAATTTTCGGCTTCTTTACGAACAACATCAAGGACTGCATCAACCAACTCGGCCCCTTCGGTGTAATGCCCCTTAGCCCAATTATTTCCCGCGCCATTTTGGCCAAAAATGAAGTTATCGGGTCGGAAAATTTTTCCATAGGGCCCGACACGCAGACTGTCCATAGTACCGGGCTCAAGATCAACCAAGACGGCCCTTGGGACATATCTTCCACCACTTGCCTCGTTATAGTACACATTCACCCTCTCTAGTTGAACATGAGTGTTACCGTTGTATTTTCCCGTCGCGTCGATTCCATGTTCATCACAAACAACCTCCCAAAATTTTGCACCGATTTGGTTTCCGCATTGTCCAGCTTGAATGTGTAGAATTTCTCTCATTTTCTTGAAAATTATTATATTTTCTTTATATTGTAAATGAAAAGAATTTGTGTGAGAAGAAGAGTGGACATAGGTTTATGTAGGATAGGCAACGGAGGATTTTGATGGTGACTTTGATTTTTATATATTAAAAATGAAAAATACATATCATTGTTACTTGAGAAAAATGGAATTAATAATTGCATATGAATATGTTTTTTTAAGAAATAAAAACATTAAATCAAGATATTATGAGTTGTACATGTGAGCAAGATGCCAATTGCCAAGATGCATAATGTTATCTTGAGTGGCCTACTTCACTTGAAATTGCCAAATTTGCCCTTTGTTGTCACTATCTTTTGTTTTATTTTTATTTTGATATTATTTATATTTCATTAGTCTTCATCTTCAATAAAACATATAATGAATAAATTTATATATTAAACATAATGCACGAATTTTTTCATTACATTCTAAAGCTTTTATGCAGTCACTAACTTTAGTCTGTGATTGTGATTGCGAGTGTAAGTGACCTTTTGTTTATGAGTATACCCGAACGATCAGACTTTTCTGAAAGTTAAAAAAAAGATATTATATGTTTACATTTCTTCAAATATTAAGTTACACATCGGTTTCTTTCCTATCATATAATGTCAAGATGGTTTTTAAATATATTTTATTAGGTTATAACCTCGTCTATTACATGGGTTGAATAAATATAACTTTATATTTTATTGGAATAACTTTGTATAATAATAACCAAGTTTTAAAAGTGTTCCAGTTAAGTCACTTAAGTTTCAAAAGTGTTCCAATCAGATCACTCAACATTCATTTTTCTTTAAAATTAAGGGTTTTTTCATCTATTTCATAAGTAACCATGGTGATGTGGATTTTTATTTCTTTTTTCCCTTTTATTTGATGCTAACTCGAGTGATGTGGATTGCAACTTGTCTTTTTTTTTTTTTAATTTTTAATGTAATTAAAGTGTTTTTATTTTTAATAAATATAATTTCATATATTAAAATAATCCGAGCTCAACATCTTATGCTCCATTTTTTTCTTGACACATGGAAAAAAGGACAAGGCTCGATTTGAATGTTAAGTTATCTAATTTAGACAAAATATACGAATGACCTAATTAGAACACTTTTAAAACTTAGTTACTATTCCGTGACATTTTCCTATTATTAGATAATAAAAAAGTTACATCTTTAAAAACGTGTATTGCATGGGTCGAATAAACACGTGTATTACACGGGTTGATTAAATATAATATAATCGGTTAACACATATGGTTGTCAACAATGGCGGACCCAGGAATTTTTGGACAATGGGGTCCAAAAAAAAACACAAAAAAAAAAAAAAAAAAAAAACGGAGAAACATGTATCAAACCCATGACCTTTTGTTTGTAAACAAGAGGTTTTACCACTGCACTAGGCTGACTTTCATTGTTATGGGGTCCAACTAAATAATTTTATGTGGTCCATAGACAATTTTATATACCGTTTCTACTACTTTTTAAAAAAAGATTGGGGTCCGGGGACCCCGTTCCTTGTAACGTAGGTCCGCCCCTGGTTGTCAATATATGTTTTTGAAAAAAAATGAACTTTGATGTATTATAACATTTTACTTTGCTTTTTATTTATTTATTATTAGGTTAGAAACTTGTGTAATATTTTTTATTTATTTATTAATAGGTTAGAACCTTAAGTATTACGTATGGTTAAATCAACGAAATTTTAAATTAAATAGTTATAATAAGCGGAAAAAGTAAAAGAAAACGTTAAAAGAAAAAAAAAAAAGGTTATTTTTTTAATTTTCATTACCCGTTGGTTATTAGATAGTAAATAAAGATAAAGATTATAAACTTTTATATAAACAATTAAAGCTATCTTTATCTTTATAAATAATAAAAACGTTAATATATAGTTTTTAATTTTATTAATTAATATATAGTTATCAGTTATCCTTATTCTTATTATCAAAATACTTTAATTTTAATAATTAATATATGATTATCATTTATCTTTATCTTTATCGTCAAATTTCTTCTATAAATTTTAATTTGAAAACCAAATTTTATCAATGCATTTATTTGTACGATTATTCTTACAATTATTTTAATTGTATCACACTTTTTACACAAGCATTTTATGGTTAAATTGTTTTTTTTAAAACAATATATTTAATAAAATTAAAGTAAATATAGTTTTGTTACATATAAATTTCATAAATAAACATAACTATAATTTATTGTCATAACCTTATAATTAAGAATTATTAATTCTGATACATTTATATATTTATATACAAATCATCTTTAAGTTTCTTTTATAATATTATTATATTTTGATTAAAAAGACGTGAACATTCTTAGCTCCATCATTCCACATAGATTACCGATGAAACACCCTAAAATATGTGAAAGCACGAATACTCCTATACATATGGGGTTATATGATATGTGGTAAATGTGTAGGGGCGGACCTACCCATATTTGTGGATGGGCGGCCGCACCCCTTGAAAAAATATTTTTTAGTGTTAATTGTTCGATAAAATCTTGACCGCATCATTTGGAATTTTTCACCCGCACCCATTGGAGATTTCAATCGCCCCCTTAGACAAAAGAAATCATATTTTTAATTTATAAAAAATTGTAATAAACACTGTTTTTTATAAAAATATAACCTAAACACTAGGGCTGTGCAACGATTCAGAACCGGACCGAACCGAACCGGAACCGAACCAGAACCGTTAATGGCTAAAGTTAAGAACCGAAACCGAACCGTATTATAATGGTTCTGGTTCGGTTCCGAACCGGTTAAACGGTTCTCGCGGGAACCGGTTGACAATTAAATCGTAAAATTAACAATTCAATAAAAACAAATCAGACCATTTAAAACATTAACTAAGAGTTGCAACATTCAAAGTTCAAACCAACCTAAATAAAAGTAGCAAAGCAACAATAAAAAATTTCAAGCCATAAAACAAACTATAAATAAAACTATTACAACCATCGTGTTAACAATTAAAACAAACATCTTCAAACTTCATTCGATCTTCATCCTCTCAATCTTCTTATAAACATCTAAATGAAACAAAGTGTTAGCAATTAAAAAAAATAAACGAATAATGCATCTACTGTATTTGGTTCACATGAATAGATTGATCAGTAATGCATCTACTGTATTTACCAAGCGATACACTATTTATATACACATTTACAATTTGATCAACATTGATTTGATTATTTTTGTTCAATTTTTATTTTCACATACAGAAAACTATATGTATCAGAAAGCAAACATCAAGAAAGAAAATATATGCAATCATAAAAAAGGTCATGTAGAATAGCGCACCTGTATTTGCAGGGTGTTGAGGGAGATGAACTTGTATGATAGCAATTAGGGTTAGGATTGAGAGATGGAGAAAATTAGAAGAATTAGAAGATGAAAGATGAGATTGTGGAATGAATATAAGAGGAGAGAACAAGAATTAGGATGGTCGTATAATGTTGAAAAGCCCATTAATAAAATAGGATGGTTCTAGCGGTTCTTTAACTGGAACCGTGGTTTTAACCGGAACCGATCCGGGAACCGTTTTTACCCAAGTTTAAGAACTGGAACCGGAGCCTATATACAAAAATACAGTTTAGATCTAGCGGTTTTGTTTCGGTTCCCGGTTCTGATGGTTCTGAACCGTATACTGCTCAGCCCTACTAAACACTGACTTTTATAATAGTATAACATCATTTATAAGTTTGTAACTCACTTATTAAACAATTTAGCCCAACTCAAGCCCACTTAACCCAACCTAACAAAATTTGAACTATAATAAAATAACCCAACCCAAACCATCTTCCAATTTTGTTTCTCCCGCTCTCTCTCGTGACCTCGTCTGCCTCTGCGATCTGCTTCCCCAACGACACAACAGCCAACAACAGTCATCCAACTCCAATTTCTTGCCGGAAATCTCGAACATCCGGCACCAAACTCAATGGAATCCAAACAATGCAAGGTACCTACGTTTTTTAATGTTATTGTTGTTTTATGTTGTTTTTTAGAAGAAATAAAGTTATAGAAATCATAAAATTATGTTGTTTTTTAGAAGAAATAAAGTTATAGAAATCATAAAATTATGTTTTTTTTAGAAGAAATAAAGTTATAGAGGTCATAAAAAAGTGTTTGGAATTTTATGTATTTTGATGTTTTTTGGTTGTTCTAGACTTTATATATAAATTTTAGGTTGATGTACTTTTGTTTTTTACATGACCCGACCTGAACTGACCGGATCCGACCCAATATGAATCGATTTTTTTTATATACCAATAGGCCTAAAATCTTTAAAAATTTTCCGCACCCCCATAAAAAAATTCCTATGTCCGCCACTATAAATGTGTAAGAAAGTGAGGTTATGAGGGGTTATATAACTTGAGTGTGTAGTAGGATTATACTTTATACCCCTTCAGTTAGACATATATATGTAGGGGGCGGTTCCCCTAAGAAGCCTATTTTGCCTAAGTTGCCTAAGAAGCAATCTACACCATGTTTTTAAACAACCAATGGACCAGATTAAATCCCTAATATTAAACTAGATAAGTAAACAACTAAAACGCGCGGGGGTATTTTCGCCATAAACAAAAAAATAGTACTGGACAAAAAGGAAAGCAGTTATTGACGATTCAAAACAGTTCTTCTTCACTCTCTCTCAAAACTTCCCAATGGCTAAGAAACGTCCCCTAAAATCGACAATAAGAGAGACGAAAATCGAACAAACAACAACAAAAACAGCATCAACGATGGATTCAGAGAGTACGTTCCATTTTTTTTTTGCATTTTGGTGTATTCGTTTCAATTTTGTACGGTTTTTCTAAGTTTCTTCGAAATCAGATCGATTACACAGGTTCTAAGAGATCTACAAGAAGCCAGAAGCATAAAGAAACAAAACCTGATGACGATTTCGAAGGTTTGTTAAGGATCTGTAAACGAACAGATTTCTAGGGTTTTAATATGTCTAAACTGATTCATGTTCTGCATTTTATAAAACAGATCCATCGTTGTGTTTTAATGAAATATTGCTGGTTTATTTTTTGTGCTGGTTTATTTTATGTGCTGGTTTAACCTATGTGCTAGTTTAGTGTTTTAGAAATATCTAGCACAAAGTTGTGGTTGGTTTTCTGGTTTTGAAATCGGTGCTGGTTTAACTTCCGTGCTAGTTTAGTGTTTTTTAAGAAACTAGCACAAAGTTCTAGTTGGTTTTTTGGGTTCCAAATATGTGCTGGTTTACTATCTGTGCTAGTTTACTATCTGTGCTAGTTTATTGCTTTAGAAGAAACTAGCACAAAGGGTTTAGTGTTTTCTAGTAAACTAGCACAAATTCTAGTTGGTTTACCGTCTGTGCTACTTTAGTGTTTTAGAAGAAACTAGCACAAGTGGTTTTTTTGGGTTCCAAATCTGTGCTGGTTTACCGACTGTGCTACTTTTAAATTCAGGAGATAAGTAATATAAGTTTCAGTTGCTTTTTTGTGTGTGAAAACAGAGCTGTACAATCCCAAACCACTACAAATTGTACAACCAGGAGAACCAATCCCTACTTTTGATAATGAACCTTTGCATCCCATTCCACTAAAAGTTGTAAGACCAACAAAAAAGGAATATTATATGAGTCCGAAATTTTGGAATGAAGTAGCAATCTGGGGGCCAAACTATACCAATCATCATACTTCTGGTGGTGAACCTTCAGATCCCATAAAAGAAGAGATTGTTGAGAAACCTGAAATCTCAGTTGTACAACCCAAAAAAGAAGAAGATGATGAAAAACAAAAGATCCCCATCCTACAACCTAAACATGAAGAAGATGAGGAAAAACCTATAATCTCAGTCAAGAATTTTGGAAGGAAGTAGCAATCTAGCCAGCTCCTGCTATGATCATCATGTTTATGTTGTTTGTTTTAGTTTTCTAATGTTATCAATGCTGTTATGTATTATGATCATGTTTTTCTGAACCTTATGTAACAATGATGTTTTGAATTATAAAAATCATGGTTTATTATGTATTAAATGATCAAAATGGTACTGGTTATTGTTTTTTTAATATATAGTACACTTTATAACTTGTGCTGGTTACTATGTTTCTTCTGAAATTACTTGCAGGCTCATCAGACAGTGACTTCGAACAACCGGAAAAGAAACAAAAAACAGCACTAAAAGCTGTTACCACAAACGTTGAACCTATACGATCAACACTTTTCAAGGAATTTGATAAGAAAAAAAGAATTAGAATCAGGAACAGCCCAAAAAACCTTGCTGAATTCATGCAAGTGTTATCTGACGAACAGAAAGCAGAAGTAGATAACATGGGATTTGAAAGCATGAAGAACTTTGATATAACAAAAATACCAACTGATCTGGGATACTGGCTCACTAACAATTATGAACCTACAATCAACACACTGAATCTAGGTACACATAATGTAGTGATAACACCTAACCTAGTACAAGAAGTTCTTGGCATACCAATGGGTAAAGTGAAGGTTAAGGAGTTGAGTAAACCATCAATGAGTGATCCAGTTGTTACAGAGTTTAGAAATCAATTTGAAATTGATGATGAACTGCCAAAAATGCATCATATTATTCATGTTGTGAAAGAACAGAAGGAGAGTGGAAGGCTATTTCAACTGAACTTTCTTGTAATGTTCAACTCAATAATGGCAGAGCTCACACACGGTGGCAACGTCAACATGAAATTCCTTACAACATTGCAACCTGATGTAGATATTAAGGATGTTGACTGGTGCAGCTACGTGATCGACTGCTTGAACAGAAAGACAACAAGCTGGTTCCAATCTAAAGCAGCACATTACATCGGACCGATAACATTTCTAGTGGTATGTTGTAGTTATCTAAAAATGATTTATATTTATTGTTTTTTATCAAACATAATAACAAAAACTAACTTGTAAATCAATCAGTTGGTTTATGCGCATGATACATACCAAAGAACAAATCCAACACAGAAGATGATACCAGCTGTAATGTATCATAAAAATGATACAATTAAAAAGCTTGGTCCGGTGGTGAAAAGCAATAAAAGAAAGAGAAGTGAAAAAGATGGGAAACCAGCACAGAAACTCACCTTGACAACACAAACACCTACTCAAAAGGTGGTGAAGAGTAAGAAGAAAACAAGTTTGAAAGCAGCAACAACTGGTGAAAAACGAAAGAATTTGAAGGTAAAACTGAAGATAAAGAAAAAAGCACCAGCTGAACAACCTCTATCCACATATCAACAAATCTCAAAGGAAACTGATGAAGCTAGAAATCATTACTTTAGTGACTTCCCAGAATCTCTAGACATTACACAAAGTTTGGACATTCCACAATCCCAGGAAAAACTCTCACAAATTCCACCTACAAATCCAACAAGTGGAGTGGTAATTTCTATTTTATTGTGTTTATCTGTAGTATTACTGAAAAAAGTGCTGGTTTAGATGGTTATTGAAAAAATGTGCTACTTTTATGACATTTAGTGTTTGGAATGTTAAATTGTGCTAGTTTATACCTAGTATATGTTAGTTTAATGTTAGAATTTGGAATGTGAAATTGTGCTGATTTATGTGCTAAAGTGTGCTGGTTTAAATGGATTATAAAACTGTGCTAGTTTGAAATGTGCTACTTTTATTGTAAACTTTTATCATGTGTATGTAAAAATAAAAATGGAAAATGTGCTACTTTTACAATTTGTGCTACTTTATAAAAAGAATGTGCTACTTTTACAATTTGTGCTACTTTATAAAAAGAATGTGCTGGTTATCTTTTCAGGAATGGATTTGTCTGATAAAATCCAAAACAAAAGAGCTGGACATGCATGTCAAAGAAACACACGAAATGATTGCAGAATGTTTAACAAAGTACAAAGGTGAGGAGGTTGTGGATGCTGTGGATGAGTGGAGAAAAAGATTGGTAGTATATGGTGAAAAGTACAATTTCGAGAAGCAAGAATCAGAAGCAGGGAATGAAGAAAAGAAAAAAGGAGGAAGTGGAGAGAAGACAGAAGGAGCGAATGAAAAGGAAGAAGGGAATGAAGTTAAACTTACCCAATCACAAAAAAAAATGGTGGTCTCACAATTTGATTCAACTCCTTTCAGAATCACCAGTTCAATGTGGCCAGAGATTATAAAAGAAATAGAAAAGGCAGAACAGGTAGCAAGCAGCAAAAAAGATGGTGCTGATCATGGAGTTGGTGGTGAAGAAGAAAAGGATGCAGGTGGAGAAAAAGTTAAAGATGGTAAACCTGATGGGGAAACAACAAAGAAAGGAGGTGAAGATGCTAATGAACCACCAAAGGGAGAAAGTGACACTGCTGGTCAACCAGCAAAGAAAGAAGGAAATGAGGCTGCTGGTTAACCAGCACAGCAAGGAGAGGTTTTTAAAACACCAGAAAATGAAACCAAAAAAGACAGTGAAAAACAAGAATTCATAGGTGAAGAAGAAAAGGATGCAGGTGGAGAAAAGGTTAAAGATGGTAAACCTGATGGGGAAACAACAAAGAAAGGAGGTGAAGATGCTAATGAACCACCAAAGGGAGAAAGTGACACTGCTGGCCAACCAGCAAAGAAAGAAGGAAATGAGGCTGCTGGTCAACCAGCACAGCAAGGAGAGGTTTTTAAAACACCAGAAAAGGAACCCAAAAAAGACAGTGAAAAACAAGAATTCATAGGTGAAGACCTAAACGCCGGAGACCAGAAGAAAAGCAAACGTACAACTCACCCTGCCGAACCTTTATGTTCACCATATATGCAGCGAGTTGTACAAATAAAAACAAAAACTGAAAAAATTGAAGTAAGGATAGCCGAATGGATGTTCTCGACAGTTGACGACCCCTGGTAAGTATAAAAACCAACAAAATCTTAATTGGATAAAAATAAGTATTTAAACTAATGTGTATTACAACAATGCAGGGTGTTTATATATGAGACAGCATTTAACACAAACCTTTCAAGGGTATGTCTGGAGTCGCTTCACCCGAACTTATACATACATGTCCAAGTCCTAACAACTTGGTCATTGGTACTAAACAGTGAAGAGGTCTACAGAAGCAAAGGTTCGCCGGCAAGAGTTTTCTGCCCATGCAACATGCTGGTATGTTTTCTAATATGTGCTGGTTTTAATAACAGATTAGAAAAAGCACATTTAATAAAATGTGCTGGATTATTACACATTGTGCTGGTTTTGAAATATTAATGTTTTATTAATAGCTGGTTAGTCTAATATATGAAATGCTATTATTGTGCTGGTTCATAACACATTGTGCTGGTGCTGGTTTATAACACATTGTGCTGGTTTCTGTGCAGGGAGAAAACAACTTCAAACCAAAACTGAACAAAAAGACCTGCACACAAAATTTCAGAGAAAACATTGCCGCGACATTGATGACTACCGAGTTTGGAACTATTAGGAAAGTGGACATGTTGTTCATTCCAATACTACAACACAAGCACTACTACATTGTATGTTTTGATTTCAAGGGAGAAGCCATCAAGATTATAGACAACATGAAAGGGAAAGCAAAAGCACAAAAAATGGCACGTGCTAAAAGAGTGGTAATATATTGATGCCCATTAATTCTGTGCTGTTTATTTTAATTATATTTGTGATGCTTAGGGATTTTGATTTTGAAAATTTTCAAATTACAGAAAGAAATTGTATGTGATTACCTTGAAGTTGAATACCCAACAATGCACACAAAGATGTCGCCCTTGGAACCAGAAATAATGAAAATGTCGTGGCAAACGGAAAGAACTTTGTAGATTGTGGTGTCTTTGCAATGAGACACATGGAGACATACACAGGGAATCATGTGAGCAAGAAGGAATGGGATAGTGGGCTGTCGAAAGAGTCACCGAAACAAGACAAAGAGTTGGTTGAACTGAGATACAAGTATTTAAGCAAAATACTTTTATCCGACATCAACTTAGCGAAAGGTGAAATGATGGAACTGTTAGAGAAGTATGAGAAGATGGAGCCTGAAAAGAAAGAGGAATGCAAGAAAAATGCGGAAACGAAAATCAATGACAGATTGAACCAGAAATATTGATTGTGTTGGTTGAACAATATAACATTAGTTTGGTAGTTGTCTGTAATATTTTGTGCTGGTTTAACAATTAATATGGTGCTGGTTTAACAATTACATTGTACTGCTTTAACAGTTATATTAGGAAAGTTAATTTTATGCTGGTTTTACAATTAATATTGTGCTGGTTTCACTATGACAATATGTGATGGTTTCATAGAAGAAGTTTAAAATTGTGCTGGTTTTATAATTGTGCTGGTTTTAAAGAACAAAGTTTAAAATTGTGCTGGTTTTAAAGAACAAAGTTTAAAATTGTGCTGGTTTTAAACAGTATATTGAATGTTGAAAAATCAAATTCTTGACAATTGCATTTACAAAATCAACAAAAACTAATAATGTGCTGGTTGAATGTTGTAAACATAATAAGAATACAAGAAATCCAAACTGAAATGAAAAAAATAACAAATCCAAATATCATGATTTCCAAGACACACGACTAACTGCTCTTCTGGGAATCAGCAACAGTAGTCTTCATCTTACAAGTCCGACTATTATGTCCATGACCTCCACATATCAAACAACCTCTAGATTTAGTTTTCTTTGATATTCTTGAAGATGATACCTCACGAAAAGACTTTAAGCGTTTGTTTGAACCACACCCCTTGTTTCTAATACCACTAGGTGGAAGAATGGTAGCAGAAGACGATGAACATGGCTGATCAGCATGAAGAATATTAGCTAATCTTGCATTCTTGTCAAGTGATTCTGCAGGAAGGTCAGCAGAATCAACCTTCAACTTCGACTCGATCACTTGGTCTCTATACAACGATAACAGGTCAATATTTGTA
The DNA here is from genome assembly GCF_002127325.2 of Helianthus annuus. Lineage (NCBI taxonomy): Eukaryota > Viridiplantae > Streptophyta > Magnoliopsida > Asterales > Asteraceae > Helianthus > Helianthus annuus. Next base: position 5,623,013 of record NC_035439.2, read on the forward strand.
ACAAGACGGTTAACAATATGTTCAGTTGCAGTCATTATCTCACACACAATGCTGGAAGCACGTTCAACTTGATTACCAGCAGCATTTTGATCAAAACTCGAAACTTTTGTCTTTTTTGGAACAACATCTCTTGTCCAACGCCCCATAACATATTTTTTAGGGAACTCCTTTATACCACAAAGACGAAGAACACAAAAGGCATGCCTACGTAGCAAACCATACTGCTCATATCGGTTGCAGCTGCATTTAATTACCATATCCTTAGGAGTAAAAAGAAGCTACACAAATAACAAATGCTTATATTGTGCTAGTTTATAACAAAAGTGTGCTGGTTTATAGTTTAAAATGTATTGTAAAAAGCAGAACATGTTTGTGCTACTAAAGGTATAAATAAATACCTCATGAAGGCCAGGAAGATTGACCTGTAGAATATAAAACTTAATTGAATCACCAACTTCTTCTTCACGCCTGCACATACAATTCTTGCAAGCAAGTCGAATTTCTTCTTGAACATCAAAAAATATCCCCCGAGTATAAATCTTTGCAGCTTCCAGTTCCAATTCATAATTGGTTTTCATGCGAGGTTGTGTGTATCTGGTATCATGATCACGTTTGCTGCGCTTAAACCTCTGAGATTCCATTGCAGTATCAAAATGGCTCAAAAACTCAACTAATGACAATTTTGTGTTGGTTAATTGACCAAAAAAATGATTTTCACTGATCTGAGGTTGTACATATCAGACAGCCAGCTGTTACTAGTAAGGTTGTACTTAATCATTAAATCACACCATTGTGTCTCAAACTGTGCTGGTTCAAGAGCATCAGTCCATACAACATCACATATATCTTCTTTAAAAACCTCATCTTGTGATAGCTCAGTACCAACCTATAACAAAAAAAAATAATTAGTATATTAAAACAGCAAACAAATCCTAAAATGTGCTGGTTTATATGTTAAAGTGTGCTAGTTGATGTATAAACTTAAACTATGATGCTTAAACTGTGATGGTTTAAAGAAAGTGTGCTGGTTTAAAAGTGTGCTGAGTTATATGCCAAAGTGTGCTGGTTTAAAAGTGTGCTGGTTTATATGCTAAAGTGTGCTGGTTTAAATGGATTGTTTAAAGTGTGCTGGTTTATATGCTAAAAGTTTGCTGGTTTAAGAAAGTTACCTTTTCAGAAACTTTGATCATTATATGCCACATACACAAACGATGTCTGGTATCTGGGAAAACATCTCGGATGGCAATTTTCATTGCAGCGTCCTGATCAGTCACAACCACCTTAGGTGCAACACCAAAAGCCTTCAAAAAACTTTGAAGAAGCCATTTATATGATTCAGCAGTTTCAGATGCTAACAAAGAACCAGCAAACGTGACATTGTGATGATGATTATCGATTCCAGTGAACGGAACAAATACCAAGTCATACCTAAAAATTGAATTGATTATATTACAATTGCTTGCTGAATTGTGCTAGTTTAATAAAAATATGAATAAATGATCTACAAAAAGTGAATAAAATACCTGTTCGTACGGAACGTAGCATCAAAAGACATAACATCCCCAAAGACCTCATAATTCAGTTTCATTTCTTCATCAGCCCAAAATAATCCAGCAAGAGCACCTTTTTCATCACAATAAAATTCACAAGAAAAATTCGGCAAATACAGCTTCTTCTTCATAAGACGTTGGACAACCATATCCACATCAAACTCTCCAATGAACAAATTAATATCTCTTTTAAAATTTTTACAATCAGTAGACGTCACTCTAACCTTATCAAATCCACCACGAATCTTTCTCATAAGGTTGAATGCCCTAACTGGACCAATATTCATCTCAGGAAAATCAGAAAGCAGTTGCTCTTCAGTGAATGTCAACTTTCTAGACGAAGCTAAAAGATGATAATCCTCTTCATCAACAAAAGAATGATTATGCTCCTCAAATACATGAGAAATTCTATAAGTATTTTTTGGAGTTAAAGACAAACGGATGTGTGCCTTACATCCGGTACGTTTAGAAGGTCTCCTCCTTCGGTCATTTAACTTTTTATCAGCACCAACACTATCATTTACCGTGTCAACAGCACAGGATGTCGCTGAACCCTCTTTCGCACAAACAAAGTACTTTCTAATCACAACACCATTTTTTGAAGATTGAGTATGCTTTCGACCCTCAAACCCAGATAACTTAGCATACTTCTTATAGAAATTAAAGGCAGAATCAATTGACTGGAAATGCATACCAACTACAGGTTTGGAAGAATCTGGAACAATAGGAGTATAATACTGATTACCAGTAGTTGGACAGATACGAACTCCTGAACAAATCAAAAAACCAGAACAAATAAAAGATATCAGCACAAACTTTACAATAAACCAGCACAAAAAACAAGCACAACTTTACCAGACAAACTAGCACAAAATAAAGATATCAGCACAACTTTACAAACCTACACTTTAAAATATGATGTAATATAAAAAAACCAGCACAACTTCAAAAAACCAGCACAACTTCAGAACTACACTTTTAAATAAAAACCAGCACAACTTAGATCAAAACTAAAAACCTAAAAAGTAGATGAAATTAAAACTAGAAGGTATTTTACCATCGACAGTAGTAGACATCATTAAAATAGAGGAGGATAAATCAGCAAATCAATGAATGAATAGAGGAGCTAGGGTTCCAGCAAATCGATGAAAACGATGAACGATTCAGCAGGATTGATCTCAATCTCGCAGGTACCGGCAAATCGATGAAAACGATCAACGATTCAGCAGGATTGAGATTGAGATTTGCGATTGATTTAGATGAAAACGATCTCGATGAAATTGGTAAGCTCAATGAATGAATGAATGAAAAATATGAAAGAAGGAATGAAAATCGTGTGATTAAAACTAAGTACAGATCTGTTTGAAATTTGCATTTTCCAATATTACCCTTTCATCTAAATTAATGAGATTGCCACATGTAAGCTCAAGATTGCTTCTTAGGAAACTTAGGGAAGATTAAATTCTTAGTTGAACCTCTACCTATATATGTATGTATATATATGTGTGAGAGAGAGAACCCAATGAACCAGGCGCTATGCACATCATGGCCTTCAATTTTTCAAGCCCATGGTGCCTGGAGGCGGTGTACCCGAAGCCATGGGGCGGAATGATGGTCTGTGGCGCCGGATATCGCCGGACTACGTGTGGCCTAAAGGATGCCAAATAGCAATTAATCCCCCCAAAAGGGACCCTCTTATACAAAAACTGAAAATATGAATCATTAATTTTTTTAATAACAAAGTATTTATCTAATTAAATAATTGGGTAGTTTTAAATTCTGCAAAATATATAAATCAAAATCAACTTGATGATTTCAGCAAAGGACAAATAGGTAATTTAACAATAAAATGAGTAGATACAAGGAACCATCTTGTTGTTGAAATAACATTTTCAAGTAAGGAGAGTCGATATCATCAAGAACCAAGGCAATGATCAAGAGGTAAGCTGTCGGTTTTCCATTTTTGCATCATATTAAATTAAACTGTATTTATAGATAGTTTTGTAAGGACCAGCCTAAGTTTTTTAAACAAAGTTGGAGTGACGGCCTTAACCCACAAATATGAGAAACAGTGGCAGAGTTTGAACGAAAACTTGACGGGGGCGGACTCTTAAAATCCAAATCGACGGAGGCCGGGTCTTAAAAATCCAATATTTTACACTACAAAGAGATATTTTTTTTTTCTAAAATATTGGCAAAGAAGCTCCGCCACTGATGAGAAGTTTAACTCTTTTAAAAGGAACTAGTATCTTTGGTAACCAACCCAGCTCATAGCCCTTCTAGCCGAGAGATAAACTAAGTGATCCTTTGATACACATCCAAGTTGAAAATTTCCAAATCTTTACTGATTCAAAACAATATATTTATTGTTTTATAAAAGATCTATACTATATAATAAAAGAAACTATGTTTGGGACACATGGCGCTCTATGAGGCGTTCTTAATTATTTTTCTAAATAATTATTATGGAAATTCAATTATTAATAATATTAAATTTAAAATTTAAAATTTGTAGAAGAGATTTTAATGATAAAGACAAAGATAACTGATAATAATATATTAATTATTATAATCATATATTAGTTATTAAAATCTAAAAAAAATATAATAGCTTTTTAAATATTTATAAAGATAAAGATTTTATTTAATTGGTAGTTTGAGTAAATTGCCATTTTAGTCCCTGAGTTTTTGTCCAAATTGCCATTTTAGTTAAAATAGTTTTTTTCTCCTCTGGGTCCCTAACTTTTCTTTTTTTCTTGCTATTTTGATCACATTGTCTAACTTAGTCTAGAAAGCAGGTGATAATCAGGGGTATTTTTGGCATTAAACTATTATGAGGTTTATAAATTATGTTGTAAACTACCACTGGTTATCACTACACAAGAGTTATGCCAAAAATACCCCTGGTTATAACCAGATTTTTAGACTGAGTTAGGCAATACGATCAAAATGGCAAGAAAATGGAAAAGTTAGGGACCCGGGAGGAGAAAAAAAACTATTTGGACTAAAATGGCAATTTGAAACAAACCTCGGGGACTAAAATGGCAATTTACTCTTGGTAGTTGTAATTGTTTTTATATTTTGATGATAAGAACAAGGATAACTGATAATCACATATTCAAATGAAAATATTTATTTTAATCAACTGTTTCGTTAAAATGATTTATTCAATACATGTAGAACATATATATTTTTTATACATGTGGTGAATCCAACTTCTAATAAAGGATCCCATTATCCCGTTTTACACTTCAATGAAATAATAATATTAAATCCTAATATCCAGCTTATCTCTTATATATTTAATATTTTTTACTAAAATATTTATTTTATTTTTTTCTCTGCTAATTATCCAACATCAGGTAATACACAACTCTCTAACCTAATAAAAAATAAAGTGAGATGTTACAATAAGTAAATAGTACCTTAAAGTTCATTTTGTTAGAAAACACATCTTGATGACTAAATGTGTTAACGATTACATTATTCGTGTAAGACATGTGTTTACTCAAATTGTGCAATACACGTAAATAGTACCTTAAAGTTCATTTTGTTAGAAAACACATCTTGATGACTAAATGTGTTAACGATTACATTATTGGTGTAAGACATGTGTTTATTCAAATTGTGCAATACACGAGTTTTTAAAAGATGTAACTATTTTACTACTTAATATATAAAATTATATTTATTTAACCCGTGTAATACACGGGGTTCTAACCTAGTATTTCAATAAAAAGAAATTTTAAGTGAAGAATCATGATAACCAAGTAAAATAAGCATTAATATTGGCAAAATATAGTGGAAGAGGGAAAAATTCTCGGTTATACAATTATATAAGTTAAAACACATATGAGTGTTTATATGTCAAAGTCCAAATTTTCTAAGGGTATTTGTTTTTCAAAACCTACCTAATTTCATGACTTCTATGGAAGTATAGCAACGATTGTAAATGATTTGGTGATGCATCATTCATTATTATAATGTCTTTTTACTAATAATATGATTAAAAAAAAACAAATTTTAAATTTTAAAATATTTTCTTGAGATTTATAGCACCCACCTCATTCATCATTCCAACTAACCACTTATTAGGATTAAAAAAAAATAATCAACTCATGGCTTTATAGCCTAGTGGTATTTTGGGGGTGAGATAAGACTTTGGATCAATAGGTCCTGGGTTCGATTCTCACAAGGGGGTTTTTCCCATATTTATTGGGTTTCCTCCTGAATTGGTGTATCCTAGTGGAGATGGATATGATCGGGTGGTTCCGCTGGTGGCACGAGGATACTCCAGTGGTCCGTCAGTGATCCAAATTTGTCGGTCAAAAAAAAAGGATTAAAATCAATACGATAATAATTTAATTGGCTGCTTTCACCTTCCTACATCATTTTGAGAGAGATACACCTACAAGGATGCGTGTAACAACCACGTGGAAGGATCCACTAAAAAGTATATTTTGCCTTAGTAGTCTAAGAAGGATTATGATAATAACATGTGGCACTCCTAATAAGTAGGAATGAAGGGCATTTTGGTCCTTATAAATAGGAGTGAAAATGACATGTGGTACCCCTTTTGTTTTTTAAAAATACAACAAAAAAAGCTAGTACAAAAAAATCTAGCACAAAAAATGCTACGGATAGACCCGATCTCTTTAATTATCTTTTTATTTGAATGTAATATTTTATCTTATTTTGTTTCCTTTTCGAATTATGATTCATATCTTATAAATAGGGTGTTTAGGGTTATTGTTTAGACAGTTTTTGATTGAATTGAATGTATAATAACTTTGTTCTTGAACCTTTTTGGTTCCTTTTGAGACGTACAATTATCAATCGTTCTTGAGCCATTTGATCGCACGCGAAACTGCATCAGGTGGTATCAGAGCTATGGTTTATCAAATGGCTCAACGTGAAGGCGGGTGTTTTCTTGATCGAAGAGTCGCCGACCGAGGCATCGACAAGAACATTGGTGATTCACGTGTTCGTGGTGATCGATTAAACCGTGACCGTAGATCCGCCGTGCGAGGCAACGAGATCGGAAACCGTGATCCACGGGATATTATTCAGATCAAAAGACTCTGACAACGAGTCCGAGATCTTGAAGAGATCAAACGGCTCCAACAACGAGTCCGAGATCTTGAAGAGATCAGACGGCTCCATCAACGAGTCCGACCGTTGTCTGGGACAAAGGTGGTGACAGAGAGCAGCAGCCGTGTAGCGGTCATCCACACCGGTTCTCTAAACCAACCTATCCGGATTTCCCATCAGAAAACCAACCCAAATTCGATCAAGACGAGATTGAACCCGATGAGGAAGAATGTTCATTTGTGCGGAAGGTTCTTAGCGGAATTACCGTTCAAGAGGATAAACAAGTGACAAAAACAGACGATACTGATTGTGATGCTAGGCTTGAAGTACAGAAATATCCGACAATTTTTTCGAGTAATTTTGTTGAATTTTTGAAAGAGGATAAAGCCTTCGGTAGTGGTATTCCTGCCGGTGTCATAGAGGTGGCTCTGGGTGGACGAACGGTGATTAAGGAACCTCCTCAAGAGCGGGTGGAGATCCCTTTTCCATTGCCGAAGATTGAGTTGAAAAATGATCCCAAAATCTTGGAATTTGAAATTGGAAATAGTTTTCAAATTAGTGAAGATATTGTGAACGTGATATTTAAAGGACATGCATGCGATAAGGATGATTTAAATTGAATGAATCATCACAATTTGACAGCTAATATTGATGATGCCTTAATTATGTCAAAGGTGGAAAGTCACGAGACAAGTAAGCTTGTGTTTGTGGGCTTTATTGAAAATAATATTTTAGATATTAATGGAGGATCTAAAGGTTGTAGGAGCCCATTGGTTAATGAGACTGAGAGTCATCATCCACTGAAGCCCATCTTGGCGGTTGTAATTTTAACACTCAGCGATGACCCACATGGTTTTGGGATTAAAGATCAGGTGTCGCACATTAAGGCTAATGGGAACACGTCTTCAGGAATCTCAAATAAAATAAAAAAGTCGGTGGACTTGTGTACTACTCAGTTCAGGTCAAGAGTTAGGCGAGACGAATCGTGAAGTAGAATTCTTTGGGTGGCGTGTGATAATAATAGATCGGAATCGGATTGATGTTCCTTTCGACCCAGGTGGCTTTGGTTTGAAGACAAAACTCAAGGACGAGTTTTTTTTAAGACGGGGAGAATGATGCGGATAGACCCGATCTCTTTAATTATCTTTTTATTTGAATTTAATATTTTATCTTATTTTGTTTCCTTTTCGAATTATGATTCATATCTTATAAATAGGGTGTTTAGGGTTATTGTTTAGACAGTTTTTGATTGAATTGAATGTATAAGAACTTTGTTCTTGAACCTTTTTGGTTCCTTTTGAGACGTATGATTATCAATCGTTCTTGAGCCATTTGATCGCATGCGAAACTGCATCAAAAATCTAGTACAAAAAATTAAAGCACAAAAAATATAATACAAAAAAATATAGCACAAAAAAAATCTAGCACGGAAAAATTCAGCAAAAAAATGTAGTACAAAAAATTCCAGCACAAAAAATTGAGAAAAAAAAATTTAAGACAAAAAAATTCAGTACAAAAAATTTAGCACAAAAATATAGTACAAAAATTCAGCAAAAAAATGTTATACAACATAGAAATACAACACATTTTAGTGGGTTTTTATAATCTTCATATTTTATATAGCAATATGGTACTCAAATTAAAGATAAAAAGACGCTCGATTTTACAGTGAAATTTTTATGAAAAAATAATCTCGTATAGAAAAGTTATGAACGTTTAAAAAATGAGGGTGGAATATGCATGTGTATTGCATATGGAGAGAGAAAGTCTATAAATAAGATTTTCCTAAGATACCCTTACACTCTTCCTTTCTCCTACACTTTCAACTTAACCATTGTGTTGAAAAATGAATGGTTAAAATTCTTTCCCATCCTACTTAGGCAAAATACACTTTTTATTTGATCTTTCCCCTAACAACCACAAACATTTTATTTTTGTAAGGCTACCTTTGTCACACTCCAACCGATGGCGGAATCATCGGAGCACGACACTGAGCGAAACAGATTGTCCAGAAGTTTCTATAACAACTATAATTACCAATTATTTAAAGCAACACGTCCCATACCATGTCATAAAAGATAACATAATTATACAGACATGATCTAGTCAAATTGTTCTGTTCCAACAACTCAGATTTCAAAATATAGACAATTGTTTATTTGTTTCTAGACCTTTCCTAGCCTCGATTTCACAGCAAGCTAAGCACATAAGCATCCTAAGTACCTGTCACATACGTTAAAGTAAAAGTCAATACACATAGTGTAAATGTGAGCATACAAGTTTAACAGATATAATAGAGTTAGAAATCGTTACGCATAACCAGCACGTACACAGTGTAAAATGAGGCATGTTAGTTATCGACATGAACCTATCGATACCAATGATTGCGGGTTGACTGCCCAAGGCAGTTCGTAATACACACTCACCACTGTGAGCCATGTAACAAATTGTCCTTAACAACCCCTGAGTGAACAAGCGCTAAGTCCAAACAAATAGTACTACCGTTGCTAAGGCAGGTAGACAGCATTCCATGTGTAAACATAACAAACAAGCATTCATTAAGCCACGTATAACATGCAGTAACGGTTAGGGTTTAAAGTAGTTCGTAGTGTGATTGATGTGATTTAGAATAAGCAACGTATGTAACACCCAAAAGTGCGTAAAGCAAAAATGGATTGAGTATACTCATCGCGATTGGTGGATTGAAGGGAGCGCTAGAGAGTAAGATTAGCCTGATCAGAACGAGAGCATAACGATAAGCGGCGCGTAAAACGAAACAAGGTGTCAGTGGGTCGAACAACAATCCGATCGGATGGCAATCTGATCGGGTAGCCGGTCGTTTGAGTGACAATCTGCTCGGATGGTTGTCCGATCGGGTGACCTTTCGAGTGGATTATTACTTCCTTTGGGAAGGATGTGTTTGTGTATGATGGCTTGCCTTTTGAAGTTTTCGTTGTAGCATTTAGAAAACAGAGAAGTGTCTCTTCCCTTCAGGTCGATCGATCGAACAACCGTCCGATCGGGCAACAATCCGATAGGTGGGACAATTAGTGAGAACAAGTTCACAACAGTTTGTCACTTGATCGGATTGTAGTCCGATTGGGTGGCAACCCGTTTTCTTGATCATGTTTGAAAATCGTTTAAGTGTTGAAGTCAGAGCATTACATGGTCGAGTGGTAGTCCGATCGGGAGGTAATCCGATCGGGCAACACTTTGTTCAATATTTATCCTTCAAGGTTTGAAAATAAGAGTTACGTGTGGGGGCCAAGTGTCACGGCCCCCGGCCCGGTTTAACCCGTTTCAGGAGCCGCGGGACAGAAATCCCGTGGTATTTAATTTAGGCGACAGCGGAAGTCTTTTTAAAACAGGATCTCTGCCCGTTTACATAATTTTAGGGATAAAATCCCATAATTTACAATAAGGTGATTTCACAGGGAAATCTTTATTTCTCAAAACATGTTTCTCTATTTATTTACATTGAGCCACTTTTCTAAGCTGGCAGTGCTCCATGGCACTTTTCTTTGCTCACAACAGATCACCTGAAACATGTTTGAAAAAGATTTTGTCAGCGGGGAAATACTGAGTGAATCATTCAGTTTACTTAAAATGACGCATTTGTTATAATTCACAGTATTAAGAGCGATTACAATGTTTCTGATATCAATCCAACTACCCACAGTATTTGTCACTTGACCATCCATTGGCTAGCCCATTTGTCCAATGGTGTCTGTGACTGTGGTCAGATCACCCCTTGGCCACCCGTGTGTCCAAGTGTGACGGGAAACAAGTAATGTATACAAAACCCCACATACCGGCTATAATTTGGTGATTACATAGACTTAATCCCTGTAATTATAACTTTGGAAAATAATTTGGAGTTTTGTAAAATAGTTGATAAAAAGAGAATGACTCACATTGCAGATTTAACGAGCAGAGTATAAGCCTACTGAATAGCCCTGATTAACCTAATTTAAATAACAATGCACACACAAACGGGTTAGTAACTAATACAGCAGTTACGACAATTCACGAGATTAAACCCTCACAACGATTTACAAGTGCAATACTTAACAATTCAGCGGATTCACAACGAATGACAGAGTATAGTCCGAGTTCGAACAGCACTCAAACATTCAAGTCGAAATCACGATGAATAACAAAGTATAAACTCAATTTGAGCAGCACTTAAACAATCGTTGGATAGTTACAATCGATCGGACGTTGAATCGTAATAGCGATCGAGTTATTACCCTGATTGCGGCAGCGTTTCGAGATTAGTGTGTGTTTTGTGCAGTATACAGATGATATCTCCATGTGTAATTTGAGTTTTAACGTCGAATGAACAGCAAATTTCAAGTGCCAACATCCCCTATTTATATCTGGAAAATGCCCCCCTTCGCGCCACACGAAGGATTCCCTTGCGCGCGTCGCGTGGCGCGACGGGTCTATTTTCTAGCCTAAGGTGTTTCGTGTCCCAGATAGCCTAGATGAGTAAGTGTACGAACAATTTCAACATTTACAGCAAATTAGAAGGATAAATGTCCCATAGGGTTTAGCCCCCCTGAGTTTTAGGGGCCCTGATCCTGATTCCGATTGTTTCGAAAATTTTAGGGTTTATGCGGAATTACTTGGGTTTCTCAATTAGGGTTTCCTTAATAGCCAATTACCATACTAAATATTAATTTCAATGAGAGTTGTTACATCCTCCCCACCTTAAGAAAAATCTCGTCCTCGAGATTAGCGAAATAGATGAGGGTATTTTCGCTTCATTTCTGATTCCAGTTCCCAAGTGTATTCTGGTCCTCTCTTTGAATCCCATTTGATCTTCACTAGTACTAGTCGCTTGTGCTTGAGAAACTTGATTTTTCTATCTTCTATCTGTAGGGGTTTCTCTACGAATTTCAGCTTTTCATTTACCTCTATATCTTGAAGAGGTACTACCAGGGATTCGTCGGATAGACATTTCTTGAGATTGGATACATGAAATACATCATGTACTCCAGCTAATTCTTCTGGTAGTTGTAGACGGTAAGCTACTGGTCCTATTCGTTGGATTACTGGGAATGGTGCAACATACCTTGGACTCAGTTTTCCTTTTTTACCAAATCGTACCACTCCTTTCCAAGGAGAAACTTTCAAGAGTACTTTGTCTCCTACCTGAAACTCTAGTGGCTTGTAGCGATTGTCTGCATAGCTCTTCTGGCGATCTCTAGCTGTCTTTAGTCTTTCCTTGATTTGTGTTATCTTGTCAATGGTTTCTTGTACGATTTCTGGACCTGATAATTGACTTTCTCCTATTTCTGCCCAACAAACTGGGGTCCTGCACTTGCGTCCATACAGTGCTTCGAATGGAGCAGCTTCGATGCTTGAATGATAACTATTATTATAGGAGAATTCAATTAAGGGTAGGTGGTTATCCCAATTACCACCAAAGTCAATTACACATGCTCGGAGCATGTCTTCCAAGGTTTGTATCGTCCTTTCACTTTGTCCGTCTGTTTGAGGATGATATGCAGTACTTAAATTTAGTCGGGTTCCCATTGCTTCCTGGAAACTTGTCCAGAAATGGGAAGTGAAACGACTATCCCTATCTGATACAATGGAGAGTGGGACTCCATGTAAGGATACCACTTCGTCTACGTACAACTTTGCTAACCTTTCCATGTTAAAGGTTTCCTTTGTTGGTAGAAAATGAGCTGATTTGGTTAATCGGTTTACAATTACCCAAATAGCATCATTACCTTTTCCGGTTTTGGGTAGCTTAGTAACAAAATCCATTGTTATTAGTTCCCATTTCCATACAGGCATTTCTAACTGTTGTAGTAGTCCTGAAGGTTTCTGGTGTTCAGCCTTAACTTGTGAACAAGTAAGACACTTGGTTACGTATTCAGCTATGTCCTTTTTCATTCCTTTCCACCAGAAATTGTTTCTTAAATCTTGGTACATCTTATTGTTTCCTGGATGTACGGTATACCTAGATTTATGAGCTTCTTCTAAAATCTTATTTCTTAATTCTCCCTGCTTAGGTACCCAAATTCGTTTCTTGTGGAATCTCCAAATTCCATCATTTCCTTGCTCTAGTTCTTTTATGTAACCTTTCATTCCTTCAGAATCGTCATTGATTGCCGTTTCCTGAACTTTCTTCAATTGTTCCATTAAATCTAATTGTAGATTTAACCTAAGAGCACGGACTCGCTTTTGCTTTTCATGATACTTACGACTTAAGGCGTCTGCGACTACGTTAGCCTTTCCTTCGTGATATTGAATATCACAGTCGTAATCGCTTAGGATTTCCATCCACCTTCTTTGCCTCATATTTAACTCTTTTTGCCCAAATATATACCTTAAACTTTTATGATCTGTATAGATAGTAAACTTACTTCCATACAGATAATGTCTCCAGATTTTAAGGGCAAAAATTATGGCTCCTAACTCTAGGTCATGAGTCGTATAATTTTCCTCGTGCTTTTTCAACTGCCTGGAAGCATACGCAATTACCTTCTTGCGTTGCATCAACACACATCCGAATCCTAATTTTGAAACATCACAATATACTTCAAAATCTTTTGTTCCTTCGGGTAAAGCTAAAATTGGAGCATTTGTCAATCTTTGCTTTAGAATCTTAAAAGCTTCTTCTTGTTTAGGTCCCCATTCAAACTTAACTGCTTTATAAGTTAGCTTAGTCAAAGGTACAGCTATCTTAGAGAAATCCTTAATAAATCGTCTATAGTATCCAGCTAAGCCTAGAAAACTTCTAATTTCCATAGCTGTTTGTGGAACCTTCCATTTGGTGATTGCTTCTATTTTAGCAGGATCTACGTGAATTCCTTCGTGATTCACCATGTGACCTAAAAATTGCACTTCTTGTAACCAGAATTCGCACTTCGAGAATTTGGCATAAAGCTTTTCTTTTCTTAACAAAGTTAAGAGTGCATGTAGGTGTTCACAATGTTCCTTCTGACTTTTGGAATAAATAAGTATATCGTCGATGAAAACGATTACAAATTTATCCAAGTATGGTTTACAGATCCGATTCATCATGTCCATAAATGCTGCTAGAGCATTTGTTAGTCCGAAGGGCATGACTGTAAACTCATAATGACCATACCTAGTTCTGAAAGCAGTTTTAGGTATGTCTTCTTCTTGTACTTTCAACTGATGATATCCAGATCGTAAGTCTATCTTAGAAAAATACCTAGCTCCTTGCAATTGATCAAAAAGATCATCAATCCTAGGTAATGGGTACCGATTCTTAATTGTAACCTTATTCAGTTCCCTATAATCGATACACATTCTCATTGATCCGTCTTTCTTTTTCACAAACAATACTGGTGCTCCCCAAGGGGTTGAACTAGGTTGTATAAATCCTTGGCTTAATAATTCATCTAATTGCTTTTTCAGTTCTAGCATTTCCGTGGGTGCTAATCGATAAGGTGTTTTGGCTATTGGTGTAGTTCCTGGGATTAAATGAATTCTAAACTCTACTTCTCTATCGGGTGGTAACCCCGGTAATTCTTCTAGAAAAACATCTGGGTATTCTGAGACTACAGGAATGTCCTGAAGTTCCTTACTTTTAGTGTTAATGATTACAGAAATCATATACACCATTTCTTGTTTTCTTGAATAACTAGCCAACTTCATTACTGAAATGAATTTCAGTGGTTTTCGAGGTCTATCTCCTGTAATTAAAATTACTTCTCCTGCGGAGGTACGGATTTCTACGGAATTCTTATCACAAAGGATTCGAGCATGGTTGGCTACTAACCAATCCATTCCTAACACTACATCGAATCCGGCTAATTTCATAGGTAACAGGTTTGCAGAAAACTTATGGCCTAAAAGTTCTATCTTTCCTTCTTGCAAAACCTTGTCTATGTTGACAGAATTCCCATCTGCCGTTTCGACAGTAAAAATCTGCCTAAGGGTGGTTAAAGGTAAATTAAGAGCTTGGCAGAATGAAGTATTAATAAAACTTTGGTTTGCACCAGGGTCAAATAATACTTTTGCATATACGTCGTGAACTAAAAACGTACCAGCTATAACATCAGGAATCAGTTCGGCTTCCTGAGTAGTTAATTGAAATGCTCGGGCATTCTTCTTGGTTGTTCCGTCAGCCGTTTTAGCTTTATTGTCTGCTGGTTTGGCTAACTTAGGACATTCAGATTGGAAATGTCCCGTTTCTCTGCAGTTATAACAGATTCTTGTTTTCCTTTTGCAGTCTTCTTCACGATGTCCTCTTGCCTTGCAAAAGTTGCAGATTATATTGCATTGTCCATAGTGTTTCTTCTTGCAATTTCTGCAGAAAGGAGGTGATGAGGATTGCCCTGTTCCTCTTTTCTTAGTATTATCCACACGAAATCCTTGTGTAATCTTCTGAGCCAATTCCTTCTTTCGATCTTCTTCTCTTGTGCGTACCAGTTCATCGGTTAAGGTATTAGTTAACTCCACAGCATCGTCAATAGTGCGTGGTCTCGCAGCTTTAACGATGCTACGGATTTCTCCGATTAATCCCCAAATATAACGGGAAATGAGTACCGGTTCCGGCGAAGCCAAGGTAGGTACCACTCTCGCATATTCGAAGAATGTCGAAGTATATCTTCGACAGTCTACGCCTATCATACGATGACTCAGGAACTTGTTTGCCATTTGTTCCTTTTCGTATTCGGGACAAAATTTTCTTTCTACAAGATTCTTAAATTTTTCCCAGTTCATCGCATAGGCCATCCTTCTTCCTTTTGCTTGTAGCACTGTGTTCCACCATTCTAGCGCCCCTTCTTTGAACAAATTGGACGCATACATCACCATATCTTCTTCGGCACACTTACTTATTGCAATTACTGCTTCGGTTTTCTCTAACCAACGCAGTGTTGCAGTTGCCCCTTCATTACCTGCAAATTCTGCTGGGTTACAGGCAAGAAATTCTTTGTAAGTGCAACCAGGCGTTGCAGCTTTCATTTTCTTAGGAAGTGGGGCCTGTCGTGGTTCCTGATCGTCATGATTGCCGCCTTCATTTATGCTGTTACTGCCGTTATCTTCCGAAGTACGTTTACTAGGAATTAATTATTGTGGTTCGGCAGGTTTTTGAGCAGCAGCCATAATTTCTGGAATAGCATTGGCTATCCCTTGAGCAACAATGTTCTCGATATCTTGCCTAGTCATGTATTGATTTTCCTGATTTTGCTCAGATTGATTTACTTCATTAACTGGTTCATTATTAGCGTTTTCCATCTACTAATGAGTATTGGTATGAATTATTAGTATCTAATTATTGATAACAAAATAAGCACACATAAACACATAAATTCGTACAACACATATCTATAACCAAAATTGTCGATGCCTCGACTTCTATTTTGTTTTATAGATTATATATGCTTTCATACACACTTTTTATCTTATAATGTTTTATTTCCCATTTTACAGAGTTAGATTTTACTATTATGGTTATGATACAAACAGACTTTTCAACCCCACTATTCTTTGGTCAACTGGCAGTTTAATAGTGACGCTCCCTCTCGTCATACTTCCAGGAAATTTGTTCTCCTATTTCCCGGATCCAATTCCCGGTGCCTATCAGTTCTTCACCAAACTGACGAAGTTCAGCTAAGTTTTCATAGCTCATTGGCGGGTTGGGGATAGGTTCTGGATCAAACTGTGGGAGAAAAGTATAAGGACTATTTATCATGTTTTGGAATTGCCAGTCATTTATCCACCATTCTTCCATTTGGCCTAAAGGTCGTGTGTGGATTAGTGGGTCTGGAATCGCTGGTTCTAGGTTTATTGGGAGTTGGGCTGTGGCAGGGTAAGAGTAGAGATTATTGTTGACAGGTTCTATGACATCACAATTTGCCAATAGACGGTCTATTTTGTCTTGGAATGTGATCTCCTCAGGTTGTTTAGAGCTCTCTCCGATCTCTATTCCCTTTTGCCTAGTATCTTCCCTTATTTCTATTTCTGCTTGTTTGGAACTCTCTCCGGTCTCTATTTCTTTTCCTTTGCTTATAGGATTTTCTATTTTAGGAAGTCTCCTAGTGGCTGGCTTTCTCCTACGCACTTTCCTCCATCCTACATATCTTCTTCTCTTTTTAGGTTTTGCTTTTTCCAGCGGTGGAGCTTGGAATTCCAGAGGTTCCTCTATGTCAGCAATGTAACCAGTGAAGTTGTGGGAGACTTTAATTGGCACTGGGTAGAGGTTGAAATTCTGAAATGCTTCAGATAGCTCACTCATGCTGTGTAGCATATATGCAAAATGCACAAAAATGCTAAGTTAAAACTTTGGAACAAAGTTTAACAAATAAACATTGAAGTTTTATTGCATACTACTTTGTACAAAAGATAATAGGAAAGAGAACACACTAGGATTTATTTATTTATTTACTGGGTAATGGGAAGTGCTATTACTAGATTTAGGGTGTTGGTAATTTAAAGATTTGCATTTTCTGCTACGGTAGCTAGCATATACAGATTTGCCCATTTCTCATCTAGTCTATTTTCCCAAGGTAAATCATTGCCTAATTCCTGGATTTCTGGATTAAACCTCACTTTCTTGACTTGGGTTTTCTTTTTCTCCTGACCCTTTCTAATAATCGAATTTCTTTTCTCTGGGGTAAGAGGATTTTCATAGTTTGCCTTACGGAAAAAAATCCCTTCTTCCAGATTTGCTGGGCGTTTTGAGGAAGAAGTTCCCTTTTCTTTAGGTGTACTATCTAATTTGTGGTAGATAGCGGAAAGCTTTTGTTTACCCATACTGTAATTTAACAATTAATCAGTTAATAAACATATATTCACAGAATGGCAATTAGAATTTCTTAGATATTCCTTAATTACTGTAATAGGCTTAAATTAGTAATAAGCTTAAAACAGTGGCTTAAATCAGTAAGCTTAAAACAGTGGCTCTGATACCACCTTTTCTGTCACGGCCCCCAGCCCGGTTTAACCCGTTCCAGGAGCCGCGGGACAGAAATCCCGTGGTATTTAATTTAGGCGACAGCGGAAGTCTTTTTAAAATAGGATCTCTGCCCGTTTACATAATTTTAGGGATAAAATCCCATAATTTACAATAAGGTGATTTCACAGGGAAATCTTTATTTCTCAAAACATGTTTCTTTATTTATTTACATTGATGCAAAACTACAATCGAGCCGGGGGTCTCATTGGAAGCAGCCTCTCTATTCCTACGGGGTAGAGGTAAGGCTGTCTACATCTCACCCTCCTCAGACCCTACCTTAGCTTTGCTATTGGTGGGATATACTGAGTATGATGATGATGATGATTTACATTGAGCCACTTTTCTAAGCTGGTAGTGCTCCATGGCACTTTTCTTTGCTCACAACAGATCACCTGAAACATGTTTGAAAAAGATTTTGTCAGCGGGGAAATACTGAGTGAATCATTCAGTTTACTTAAAATGACGCATTTGTTATAATTCACAGTATTAAGAGCGATTACAATGTTTCTGATATCAATCCAACTACCCACAGTATTTGTCACTTGACCATCCATTGGCTAGCCCATTTGTCCAATGGTGTCTGTGACTGTGGTCAGATCACCCCTTGGCCACCCGTTTGTCCAAGTGTGATGGGAAACAAGTAATGTATACAAAACCCCCACATACCGGCTGTAATTTGGTGATTACATAGACTTAATCCCTGTAATTATAACTTTGGAAAATAATTTGGAGTTTTGTAAAACAGTTGATAAAAAGAGAATGACTCACATTGCAGATTTAACGAGCTGAGTATAAGCCTACTGAATAGCCCTGATTAACCTAATTTAAATAACAATGCACACACAAATGGGTTAGTAACTAATACAGCAGTTACGACAATTCACGAGATTAAACCCTCACAACGATTTACAAGTGCAATAATTAACAATTCAGCGGATTCACAACGAATGACAGAGTATAGTCCGAGTTCGAACAACACTCAAACATTCAAGTCGAAATCATGATGAATAACAAAGTATAAACTCAATTTGAGCAGCACTTAAACAATCGTTGGATAGTTACAATCGATCGGACGTTGAATCGTAATAGCGATCGAGTTATTACCCTGAGTGCGGCAGCGTTTCGAGATTAGTGTGTGTTTTGTGCAGTATACAGATGATATCTCCGTGTGTAATTTGAGTTTTAACGTCGAATGAACAACAAATTTCAAGTGCCAACATCCCCTATTTATATCTGGAAAATGCCCCCCTTCGCGCCACGCGAAGGATTCCCTTGCGCGCGTCGCGTGGCGCGACGGGTCTATTTTCTGGCCTAGGGTGTTTCGTGTCCCAGATAGCCTAGATGAGTAAGTGTACGAACAATTTCAACATTTACAGCAAATTAGAAGGATAAATGTCCCATAGGGTTTAGCCCCCCTGAGTTTTAGGGGCCCTGATCCTGATTCCGATTGTTTCGAAAATTTTAGGGTTTATGCGGAATTACTTGGGTTTCTCAATTAGGGTTTCCTTAATAGCTAATTACCATACTAAATATTAATTTCAATGAGAGTTGTTACACCAAGGTGCAAGCCGGTCGGGTGACAATCCGATCGGACAGCAGTCCGATCGGGCGGCACTCTGTTCCGGTGTCCCAGTCGTCTTCTTCCTTGGTCATTTTGGTAGTTTGTCGTTCTATCAAGATGTTTTGATAAGGTATTAAGCAACAGAAACCTCGTCCATACTTGGTAATCCTGATCGGACAGGAATCACCCAAATCCGACCCGTTAACTGTTCGAGACGGTGTTCCATGTTTACCCGAAATCGAAAATCTCGTGGATAGAATCCAGATTTTGAACAACACAACCACAAGAATGAGTAGAAGGTCAGTACGAGCTCTGATTCTATCGGTCTTGGGTGCATTGAGTGTAAAAGAGTTGAAAGAAAGTTGGAAATCTATCTTTCAGTCCTTTTCACCATGAATATGTTTAGATCTATGAAAGATCTTTGTTTATTTGTGTGGAAATCGTTCAGATCTAAGTTGTTCTTGGTGGATTGAAGTCGAAACATGAAGTTCCTAAGAGCACCATGATGACATCATCCTAAAATACCTTAAATCTAGTGATTTCACGGTTAAAAGTTAAGATTCGAAAGATAGAAAGGTGTAGGAGTGCGTATAGATTAAGAAAGTACAAGATTTAGGACGAGATCTTACCGGAATTGCGAGAAATCGAAGAAAAGGTGAGGTTGGAGCACTGGTCGGACAGGAGAGTGCAAAAGTGGTAAGTTGTGATGTTGACAGGGGTATTTGTAGGGTTTCCCAAAAAGGAAAGGGGAGGAGAGGGGCTGGTCGACCGGGTGGCAACCCGATCAAATGGTTGGTCGATCGAGTAGTAGCTCGATCGAGCGGCTGGTTACTTGGTTGATTAGCCACTTGATTCAAGTGTTCGGTGTGACGAGTTTTTGCCGTTTCGATTGCGATTGCGATTGCGAGCATTGCGATACGATAGAGTTTCCCATTCAAATTACTTTTAATCCCAACTACTATATCAACATACAATCATCCTTAATTGACTTGCCTTTAGCGTTTGCGATTGCGTTTCGATTAATCACCAAAACATAAACATAAACATAAATAAACAAGCACAAGTAACACATAAGGCACACACACACACAAAATAATATCCAGAACGCGTAATTCCAGTTGCGAGCGCGATTGCGATAAGCGATAAAGCGATAAAACACGCGATAAGCATCGATAAACCTCGATTGTTAATAAGTACTCCACATAATACAACTGACGTAAACAATTACATAGACTAGCTACGAGTCAAAGAAGTCAAAATAGGAATTGAGCAAGGAGTGACATATCGCAATTAGCAATCTTCTCTTCCTTTGACTTCAATCTTGACTTTGACTTTGACTTTCGAAACACGGGGTGTTACAGCCTCCCCCACATAAGGGAATTTCGTCCCGAAATTAGGCTTCAGCCGTAACAAACAACTGCGGGTACTTTGCCTTCATGTCGCTTTCGAGTTCCCAAGTGAACTCTGCGCCTCGTTTGCCTTCCCATCGGACTTTCACAATAGGAATGCGCGAGCATCTGAGCTGCTTGGTTTGGCGATCCATAATCTCGACAGGCTTCTCCACGAAGTGTAGTGTTTCGTTTATTTGGAGATCGTCAAGGGGTACAATTAAATCATGCTCAGCCAGGTACTTTCGGAGGTTCGAAATGTGGAAAGTCGGGTGGACGTTGCTAAGTTCCTCCTGTAGTTCGAGTCTGCAGGCGACTTTTCCGATCCTTTCCAGAATCTTAAAAGGTCCAACATATCGAGGCGCTAGTTTCCCTTTCTTGCCGAAACTGACCACACCCTTCCAAGGTGATCCCTTTAGGAGTACGTAGTCGCCAACGTCAAATTCAAGGGGCTTGCGTCGTCTATCGGTGTAACTTTTCTGACAACCCCGAGCTTTCAGCATATTGTCTCGAATTTGGAGAACTTTTTTGATGACTCCGAGCTTTCAACAGATCGTCTATCGGCGTAACTTTTGTGACTTTTTACACTTTGTAGGAAAAATAGACTTTGTAGCCAACTCCCACCCACCTTGTATATATCCATTATATTAAAGCATATAATTGACACCACATTAATCATTTATATTCCTCTACAAAGTGTGTTTTTCCTACAAAATGTAGGAAGTGATCTTGACCATTGGATGGGTGTGTTTAATGGTTGAGATCATCTTGATGGCATTTTGGTAATATGAGTGTTTTAATAATAGGATAATTGATTAGTTGAGGGTAAATGTGTCATTTAACTAGTTTTAAATATGGAAATAACCATTATATCATAACACATACCATCTTTCTCACGATACTCTCTCTCTATCTAACTTCTCTTTTCTTAAACACCCAAATATACCAAACCTACAATGGATAATTTCAACATAGATACGTACATACATGTAAAGGTTTAGTATAACTGATAAATCTTTTTATAACAATTTCATATGGCATGAATTAAGCATTATTATATTTTTTAATGGAAGAACAAACTAAGTAAATAATGCTTAATCTTTAGTATGTATTATATTTCTTGGATCACGTGAAGGAGATTTATATATGCCATGAGAACATGATATGAAATCTTAGCAATTGCTCTCATGAATTAGAAGAAAAAAATGTTAATGGCTAGTGATTTATTATGATAAAATTTAACTACAGATTATTAGTGGCCATGTAGTAATGTTTTTTTATTTGTGTGTGACACATTGTGAAAGCATTTGATAAATCTTGATGAAACTAGTACCTGTAAAAAAAGTATACAATATAATACACCAAGAAGAACATTCGTATTTATAAAACACGTAAGGAAAATACAAAGACATATCCTTCATGAATCATAATTAGTATAACACATCGTGATGAAACCGATAACTGATAAGACACAACGCCAATAATTGCAACTACGTGTTCTTAAAAACATAAACTGCTATACACATTATGAGTAAACATGTAACTCGTAAAACACATCGTCAAGAATATACAATATAACACACCATGAAGACCCTAATATTTATAAAACACAACATCAAGAAGATATAAAGACATGTCATTCGCGAATTATAATTGATATAACACATCGTGATGAAACCAATAACTGATAAAACACAACGTCAATAATTTTAACTACATGTCCTTCTTAAAAACATAAACTCCTATAACACATTGTGAGTCAACTTGTAACTGGTAAAACACATCGTCAAGAAATTGTTAGTAAATGGTCAACTAGCGTGTTAGGTGAAGTTGAACAAAAATCATCTACATAACCTTCTTAAACCATAAACTTATATAACACATTGCCAGTGAACATGTAAATGGTAAAACACATTGTCAAGAAATTGTTAATGAATGATCAACTGGTGTGTTATGTGAAAATGAACTGAAATCATTGAATGATGATAAAATGATGCATGAATGATTAATTACGTAACTCATATATTTGAATTGTTAATGATAAAGAGTTTCCTTAAAAATCTCATTTTATTGTTTTAATATTATCACTTCCAAAAATAACTTATTTATTGAATTACCTTTGTACCCTTTTATTAAAATTCTCTAGATGCCACATGTCACCACAAGATCACATCCTACACTTTGTAGAAAAAAATGACTTTGTAGCCAACTCCCACCATACATACATATACATACATATATACATATATATAGGATAAGGATCATGAGAGAAGTAGTAGGCTAATTGAGAAACTTGAGAAGCATTCTGGACCACACATTTTCCCTAAGCAAAAAAATGTAAAAGAATGCAAATTTTTATTTTTTGAAAAATCGGAGCTTTTTCTTTAAGGTTTTGTTTTTTGTTTTAAATTTGTGATTTATACACATGTGTATATTGTTAATCTTTTAACTATACATATGTGTATATTGTCAAATATACATATATGTATATACATGTTTAAAATTGAAAAATAAGTGTTATTTAGGGTTTAGCATTAGGGTTTATGGTTTATCATTAGTATTTAGGGTTTAGCATTAGGGTTTAACAATAGTATTTAGGGTTTAGCTTTAGCTTTTGGGTTTAGCTTTAGCTTTAGTGTTTGCATTAGGGTTTAGCATTAAGGATTTAGCTTTAGCTTTAGCTTTAGGGTTTAGTATTAGGGTTTAGCTTTAGGGTTTAGAATTAGGGTTTAGCTTTAGGGTTTAGAATTAGGGTTTAGCTTTAGGGTTTAGGGTTTAGCATTAAGGTTTAGTTTTAGGGTTTAGGGTTTATAACATATATTTTTCAATTATAAACATGTATATACATATATGTATAATTGACAATATACATATATGTATAGTTAAAAGATTAACAATATACACATGTGTATAAATCCCAAAAAAAAATTAAAATAGAAAATTAAAACCTTAGAGAAAAAGCTCCGATTTAAAAAAAAAAATTGCATTTTTTTCACCTTTTTTTGCATTTTTTGCTTAGGGAAAATGTGTGGTCTAGAATTTCTCAAGTTTCTCAAATAGGGTGGATTTCTATTAGGATCCCTACCCTACATATATATATATATATATATATAGGGGACCGCTAAAATGAGAACCACCTCGAGTTGTAAGAACCGTGAGAACTACACCGTACGAGGCGAGATGGACCAAAATTTTTTTTCATAAACGTAGATGCGTGTATTATAAACACATTTGTAAAAAAAATTCAAAAAAATAAATGTCGTGTGTGTAGTTTTGAGCACCACAAGTTTGTGTTTACGGGTACCGTAAATCCTACCGGAAAATTTACGGTACCCGTAAACATACACTTGTGGTGCTCAAAAACTTTTTTTTTGAATTTTTTTTACAAATGTGTTTATAATACACGCATCTACGTTTGTGAAAAAAAAATATGGTCCACCTCGCCCCGTACGGTGTAGTTCTCACGGTTCTTACAACTCGAGGTGGTTCTCATTTTAGCGGACCCCTATATATATATATATATAGGGTTAGGTTAACGTTCAATATCCCTTATCGTACAATATGTACTCGCCCATCTCAGCCGTCATATCTTCATCCCACATTGAAATCGCATGTTGGTTTTTTTGTAACAATTTCGCATGTTGGTTTTTTAACATACGATTTTATCAAAATTACCACATGCGAAATTGTTACAAAAAACCAACATGAGATTTCATCAAAATTATCACATGCGAAATTGCTACAAAAAACCAACATGCGATTTCATCAAAATTATCACATGCGATTTCATCCATGCTATTTTATAACATGTGATTTCACTATATCGTACGTATTGTACGTTAAGAGACACTGTATTTTACACTTTCAATATATATATATATATATATATATATATATATATATATATATATATATATATATATATATATATAGAGAGAGAGAGAGAGAGAGAGAGGAAGGTTAACGTACATTACGGCTTAACGTACATCACGTATGACAGGTAATTACGCATGTTCATTTTAAAATCACGCATGTTATAACTCGAAAATCCAAAATCACACATGTTGAAACACAATAATCACGCATATAGAAAACATTAATCACGCATGTTATAGAACAAATCACGCACGTTGTCGTACGTGAAGTATGTTAAGCCGTAATGTACGATATATACTTTAAAAATCATATCTATACAAAAAGGAATTATGAAGTAACTTGTTACAGCATTCACATCCCTTACACCATGATGGTGGTCTTTATATTATAAAAAAGTAGTTATGAGTGTAGGAGAGAAAACATGTTAATTTTCATTTGTATATTTGAGAGGACACTTTTCATCCTCTATAATTTTTTAGTATATTTTAAAACTGGTTGGAAATGGAGGAGAGAGAAAAGATAATGATAAAAGTATAAAACATTGTTATTTAATTGAAATGAGAGAAAAAAATTAAGTTGTTTTTAGTGTAATTATAGGGTAGAAATGATGGAAATGGTGTAAATACTCTTAGACCTCTCAAACTATTAAATACATAAAAATTAAATTATAACCAACATTAAAGCTTAATTAGTTCCTCCATTGAAAGTTAATGTAATTTTAAAATTTAAAAAAAAATTGTTACTTTTTTAAATACTAGGAACAAGTTCAATACGATTACAAACTAATGGCAGGTAGGCGAGCAACAAGCTGCGCCGATACCCCCTTCTGAATAGCAAACCCTACCCTTCTAAACACAAAATTCTGCCCCTTAACATGTGCGGTGTTACTGCTTACCACCTGTTGAACCCACTTTAGGAACCGCACCGCGTCAGGGGCGAGAGTGCCAAAGGTATCGAAAGCAAACGGGACGAACACGTGCTGATTCTCAATGCAAGCTTTTTCGTGTTTAGCTACTTTGCCCGCCTCTGCCTTGGTTATCGCCTGTCCTGCCACAAACCCATGGTCCCTTAGCCCAACGAAGGGGGACACACCTGTTAAATCGACACACGCGTGTTTCCCTCCCTCCCATCAAAAAACAAGAATGTCAGCGGGCCGTAGGGTAGATCTCCCTTCTAACGGACCAGTCAAAAAGTTCACTGGAGCTTCCTTTTTTGCCGAGATCCCTGCTCGCTTAAGGATATCATACAGCACATCTCGGACTAAATCATGTCGATATTTAAAGCCCGGTAATTCTTTGCAATGGACTGCATGCTCCCCAAAAGAATCCAAGCAACACTTCCGACATACAGGACACGGGTCATCAACCGGGAAAAGGGGTATCATCAATTAGTACTTGAGGATAGCCCGGTATTCCACAGCCGACATACATTGCCCTAAACTTCGATGGGAACAACAGACAGGAAATCCTGAGCATGGGGGGCTCGTAAACACTCAAACGCGGCTCGCTGTCGAGGGGAAAAGGCAAACTTCTCTTCAACTGTCCTGACGATTTCTCCATATAAGGCATTCGCCAGTATTTTCTGGGCTTTAATGGGGGCGGTATCTTTAATGTAGAAACCGCCAAGATCAAGATCGGGAAGAGAACTATGCAGATTGTCCAACGCACCCTTGTAATCAGAGTCCAACAGCCTACCCCCACATTCACGAAGGATGTGGTCTTGAAGAACCCAAGATTGGGCCCTTGAAGCCACAAAAGCGTAGGAAGAGGCATCCTCTGCAGAGCAAATCCCAAGCCCCCCAAAGCGTGTCGGGAGGGAAGCTAACCTCCATTGTAGGTCCCCAAAAAAGGCACTCCCATAAACAAAAATGTCCTCGATCGCATTCTGAAGCCCTTTGTCAAAAACAGAGATGGCTTCTCCAACATAAGAAGGCTGACACGCCCTGAGCCCAAACAACAGTTAGCAACCCCCATACACGAACGAAGCAGGAGGACCTGGAAAACTATATTGATGTCCAACGTATTTGAACCTGGAACGACCTGGCCGATAATACTATTTTACCTGTTCTTTCACACAAACATTTAAAGATGGGCCTTTACCCAAAAAAAAAAACATTTAAAGATGGGTTAAAGGCTCTTTGCCTCCTTGATACACCACCGCTAGTTATACCCACACTTGGAGTCTTGGAGATGTATTTCATTTATATTGATCTAAACTATAAGGTATATTCTTGTTGTCACAAAATTGTTATTAAGACAAGGGAGTTTGTTGCCATACCATATGCCATAGCTAGTCCGAACATATACATAGCGTCTTGCATCTGGTTTCAAGTTTAAATTTGAACAGTACGTAGTTAAACTTGATACAACTAATGGGACCTCACATAGATGCTACACTTTGTTCAATTTAGGTACGAGGTTAGAAAAGAGTTACGATGTGTGTCTCTCCACATGAACGATCGCTTCTAAGTGATGGATTTAAATATGTAGAAATGGGTTTCAAACTTTAACCCATGTTTTTGCGGATAAAACAATGGGGGGTTTTCAACTTTTAGATGACTTTTAAATAAAAAAACTATTATGAATTCAGATAGTGTGGGTTGAATTGAACTTAACATATGGGCCTAGACTTAGGTAGGTTTGGCCCATTGATCCAACCCACAATCACTACTTTATTATGTGTTGGAGGCTCAACTGCATTGAATAAGGTTCCCTTTTGGACTAGACTTAGGTAGGTTTGGTCCACCACACTACATCCGTCCCTAATTACTGCCATCCGTAAGAAAAAAATAGCATACACTTGTCACTTAATAAGAAAAACTTAAGCATATAAATGTCACAAGTTGGCTAGGTAAAAGCGAAGGTGGAAACCACAAGCTAATACTCAAAAACTAGAGGTGTAGTGGGGCGTCACTTAGCTGGGGGCCAGCCATGTGGAATTTTTTTTAAAAACTACAAAGAAAATTAACAAAAGAGTAAAGTACAAAGATCGTCCTTTATGTTGACATCAAATTGCAGACTATGCCCTTTATCTTCAAAAAGAGAAAAATGCCCGGATAGTCCCTGTGGTTTGCCACTTTTTCACCTTTAGTCCCTAACTTTCTAAAATTACAGCTATAGTCCCCAACTTTTCAATTTTCGTTCCCGGATAGTCCCTATGCCTAACATCAGTTAGTTCCCTCAGTTAAGAGGGTGTGAAATGACAAAAATACCCTTTCCTTAAAAAGATCAAACCACAGGGACTATCCGGGCATCTTCTTCATTTTTATTTGTAAAACCCCACCACCACACTTCATCTTCAACTTCCACCCACCATCACCCTCCTCCACCGTCACCGCCACAGTCACTCTCCACCAATTGTGACTACCAATTTATGTGGGACCCACCACCCACATCATCTTCCCCACTCCACTCCACTCCACACCACCACCACCACCACCACCACTCATCGGAATTCCTAAAAAGACCTCAAACCAATTTCATAAACGGGCAGCTGGCAGGCAACCCTTCTTGTCTATAAAACCCCAATTTTCAATTGCTTTTATTTCCCACTCTCTTGCAATTTCATTATCTTTGGATTCATATCACAAAACTCTTTCATGGAGGCAATGAAGATGCTCAACCTTTTCGTCGTAATGCTGGTGATGATGACGTCCTTCGCCGTCGTCTCCGTCTCAGCCGCTGACGCTTTTGCTCCTGCTTTGGCACCGACGTCTGATGTCACCACCGTCTTCCTCTCCACCTTCGTCCGCCTCCGTATCCAGTTCCAGATCTGAATCTTCATTGGATTCAAACAGCCGCTACAAATCGAAATCAAAATCGTGAAAGAAGCGATGGAGGGTGGTCGGTTTTTCCAGTGGTTCACTGGTGGTTGTTGGTCGTTGATGGTGGAACAAGGTGTTCAGGCGGTGGTGGTTCGTGGTGGGATGCGGTGGGCGGTCAAAGGTGGAGGTAAACTTCTTTACTGTTGTCTTGTTAAACTTGGATTCGGTGGTGGGTTCATGGTGGGTTTGGTAAACTTCTTTACTGTTGTCTTGTTAAACTTGGATTTGAAGATTTTGGTTTGAATGGAAAAGATTTTGGGTTGCAAAATAATGGGTTTGATAAACTTCTTTGTTGCAAGTTGTTGTGGAGAGAGAGTAGAGAGACAATAGAGAGAAGGGGATGTGGTGAGATTGTTTTTTTATTTTTATAACTAGTGGGTCCCATATTTATATAATATATGTATTTAATCAATTTGTTTTGTTTTAAATTGAGGGTAAATTTGTCATTTCACACCCATTTAACAGAAAAAACTAACCTCCATCCACGCCAGGGACTATTCGGGAACAAAATTGCAAAAGTTGAGGACTATAGCTGTAATTTTGGAAAGTTAGGGACTAAAGGTGAAAAATAGGCAAACCACAAGGACTATCCGAGCATTTTTCTCTTTCAAAAATTACAAAAAACATACTTAATGTTCGCAAACCCTTGCACGTTATGCCCTTTAGTCCAAACCCAGTTAACTTTAACTATTACGTGAAGGGCAGATTGGTCTTTTTACTTATTTATTTATTTAGAAAACCAATTTTAATGATTTTAATAACAAAAAACAAAAAAGAATTATATATATCTACTCTCTCTCACACACTCTGTCTCTCTCTCTCTCTAACACACACACTCTCTCTCTCTTTAACACCATCACCTGCCACCATCACTCTCACACCAACACCACCCCACCCCACACCACAACCTTGAAGCCGACAATAGGTTCATTGACGACCATGCCAGCACCACCCTCATTCCAGCCCACACCATAACTTGGAAGCCGGTGACTGGTTGTCACCAGAGACCATGGCACCACCACACCAACACCACAAATCTTTGATTCAAGATCTGCAACGTTCTTATTGGGTACCGAAAATCAAGATCTACAACGTATAGATCTCCGATTCAAAATGGTCTGAATCGCTCACAATATCATACTACACAAATCGACCATAAAACCTAAATTCAAGCTTCAAAAACATCATTCACAAATGATACACTAATCGAGACCAGAAATTGATAAAAAAAACCTAAATTTGAGGATCAAAAACACCGTCTGATTTTACTTCATCCTGAATCACAAAATAAATCATCAAATCAAATCGATTCGAAACCAGGGTTTGATGAAGGAGATGAATGCATACAAGTAGAGAATTATATAGAAAAGATAATGGTGGCAAAAGTGGAACCACAAGAGGACGAGAGTGGTATGCAGAATTAAATAGTGCAGGGGCACAAGTGGTGAGGGGAAGGTACTGGTGGTTTTGGGGGAAGGTGTTTGAAAATGGAGAAATAAAAAGGATCAGACTATAATAATCATTTCCTTTATTGTGGATATGGACAGCTACCTTCTCTCAATCAAGGATCGTTGGAATCAATCTCCTCAATTTAGAGATTGTATTTCCTTGTTTATTACCATATGCCCACCTATATATCTTTGTATTCTTCTTCCTTGTAAAAACAATTAACAACAATATATACAATTCTCAATTTTACCATTAGAGAATATGGTATCAGAGCAGAGCACACGATCTTAAGATTAGCATGCTCATCATCTACCCTTCCATTTCAAACCCTTCAATCCCGTAATCGATCCCGACAAAGCCATCATGACAGACGAAAACAATAAAAATGATGATCTTGCTTTACAAATCACCAATCTTCTCAAAAGCAGTTTCAATAGCCAAAACCAAACCCCAAAACAGAACCTTTCTGATAGCTTGAAAATAAGCCTCAAACTTAACAGTCAAAACTATGCATTGTGGGCTCAAATGATTCGAGTAGCAATCGGGGGGAAATCAAAAAGCCTATTGGGTCACCAGTCGGGAAATCCGGCACCACCCGAACCAACAGATGAAAAATATGAACAATGGGAATAAGACGACTTAGTCGTGTTCTCATGGTTAATCCAAAATATCGAACCCGCGCTTGCAAGTAACCTTACCGAATTTCCCACGGCCAAAACGTTATGGGACGCGTTAGTTGTCACTTACAGTAGCGGGAAAGACAAATTGCAAACTTTTGATCTCCATATCAAGGCCAACGGGATAAAACAGAATGGCTCGCCACTTGAAGATTTTTGGATCGTTTTGCAAGGTATTTGGGGAGAGATTGAAAGGAGAGATCCGAACCCGATGACCTGTACGGTTGACATAACGACCTACAATAAACTCCGGTCAGAACAAAAACTATTCCAATTCTTGAACGCCCTTGACCGACAATACGACACTATAAAAAGAGAGATACTCCGGTGGGACCCGCTACCCTCGGCTGAAGGCGCCTACGCAGCCGTTCGGAAAGAGATAGCACACCGGGGTATTTTGGGAACAACCATCGACAACCCATCCTCCCAAAACGGTGTTGCGGCAGGTTTAGTCGCCAACAGGTCCAACGAATTCGGAGGATTGGGTCTCCTGTCAAAAGGGCGAACCGGTCAGAAAAGCGCAGGTAAAGGACCATCATTCCGGGCTGATAAAATCAACCTAAAATGCGATCATTGCAGTATGATGAAACACACCAAGGATTAGTGTTTCCAACTCGTCGGTTACCCGGAGTGGTGGAATGACGGACATAAAAAGGGAAATAAAGGTTGGGGGAAAGCGGCTGTCGTCGTTGGCAACTTAGAAAACACTAGTAGCAGTGAAGATCAGCAGAAAAGTGGTGGATTCGGCAGCATCGCCTTTGCCGGAGACGGAACTAGCAGCAAGGATATGAATGAGGATGGAGGTAACGGGTTTGAGGATATATTCTCAAACCCCTCTCTTTTTAACCCTTGCTTCTTTGACCCTAATGTTTATAAAATGTTAATTAGGCCCCCTATAGAGACCATGAATAATTCTGCTGATTACGATACCGATCAAAATTGTGATATTCCCACTGGTCAAAGTTTAAAAAATAAATATACTTTGATACTCCTAGTCAAAGTTTTAAAATAAATACACGTTGCCAAATGGATCTCATAAAGATTTTGTTTTTTTATGAAAATAACAAAAACCATCAAAACATTAAAAATAGTTATACTTTGCCAAGTGAAACCCTTCAAAAATGTGTTTTTAATGAAAAAAATAAAAGTGAAATTATGGGGAAGTCTAAGACAAAAGAAAATTTCTTAGAATTTATTGGGCAAGTTAATATGGTTAAAACGAATGAGAATTTCGACAAAGCTTGGATATTTGATTATGGTGCTACCGACACCATGACGTTTAAACTATCCGACATGGTTTCTAAAACTAAACCTAAAATTAATCACATCAAAACCGCAAATGGAGAAGCAGTTCCCGTTAAGAGAGGGGGAACTATTGAAATCTCCCCAACTTTAAAACTTTCAAATTGTCTTTATGTACCATCTTTGTCCCATAAATTGTTATCAATAAGTCATGTGATAAAAGAATTAAATTGTTCCGTATTAATGCATCCCACGTTTTGTTTCTTACAGGACATAAGGACGGGGACGATTATTGGGCGTGGCACTGAACGTCAAGGATTGTATTACGTGGAAGAAGTGACTCAACATGGTACTATGATGTTGGCTCACGGGACTACAGATAGAGAAGCTTGGTTATGGCATAGAAGATTGGGAAACCCTTCCACTGGCTATTTACATCTTTTATTTCCAAAGTTATTTCCTTATAATAAAACTTTAAATTGCGAAACTTGTGTTTGGGCTAAAAGTCACAAACAAACATATAAACCAAATAACATAAAAGTTGATCCACTTATCCATTCGGACGTTTGGGGACCGGTGGAAGTGATTGGGGGGTAAAACTTTCGTTATTTTGTATTATTTGTTGATGATTGCACTCGTATGACGTGGATTTGTTTTCTAAAACACAAATATGAAGTTTTTGATAAATTTACTATGTTTTATGCTATGGTACAAACACAATTTAAAACAAGCATTCAAATCCTCCGGTCAGATAATGGAGGTGAGTATATAAATGATTCAATGAAACAATTTTGTCAAACAAAAGGAGTGATTCACCAAACTTCCTGTCCTCACACTCCCGAACAAAACGGCACAGTCGAGCGGAAAAACCGCATTCTCTTAGAAATAACTCGGGCCTTTCTAATTGAATCTCAAGTACCTACGTCTTTTTGGCCCGAAGCTCTTAACACTGCCACTTATCTTATAAATTGGCTACCAACTAAAGCTCTTGATCTAAAAACTCCTCTCCAAGCACTTTCTGAATTTACCAAACTCCCACCTGCCTTCACATTACAACCTCGAGTTTTTGGGTGCACCGCCTTCGTTCACATACCAAAAATAGATCAGGGAAAACTTGGCCCTTGTGCCGAAAAATGTGTGTTTGTGGGCTATGGTGTCAATAAAAAGGATATAAATGCTACAGCCCGGAAATATGTCACATTTACACTACAATGAACTGTGACTTCCTTGAAACCAATTTTTTCTATACCTCACAACACAGTGGTCAGGGGGAGAAGCAGTATGATGACACACTGAGTTGGTTAAAATGGGCCCCATCATCTGAAGAAGTTAATCACAGTACCCAACACGAGTCACTAGCTTCCGAACAATCTGGTGAACCAACAATCAGTGCTACTAACCAAGATCCTCCTAGTCCAGTGTCTGAGGTAAGTAATTCTCAAACACACGAGGATGATGTATCACATGAAAATCAGAACATTGATATATCTGACAATCATGAGATGCCTATAGAAAACACAGTGCAGGAATAACAGGGGGAGCAAATACAAGAAGAAACAATAGAGAGATATGTCCTTCCTCCAAGAGTCAATCGAGGAGTCCCACCAAAACGGTACTCTCCAGAGAAACAAACTAGATCTTCCAAGTACCCGATGGCAAACATTTCCAAAGGGAACTTATCCAAAGAAGCTAAGGCGTTCACTTCCTCTTTATACAATGAACAAATTCCAAATTCTGTGGAACAAGCCTTGGATTCAAAGAACTGGAAGGATGCTATGGAAACAGAGATGGAAGCACTTATAAGGAAAGACACGTGGGAAAAGTGTAACCTTCCTCCTGGAAAGAATCCAGTGGGATGCCGTTGGGTCTTCACAATCAAACACAAAGCAGATGGAACCATTGAAAGATATAAAGCACGGTTAGTGGCGAAAGGCTATACTCAAACGTACGGTATTGACTACTCAGAGACATTCTCTCCGGTAGCCAAGATTGATACAATCCGGGTCCTTTTTTCGATTGCCGCAAATGAAGGATGGCCTCTTCATCAGTTTGATGTTAAGAATGCCTTCCTTCATGGAGAATTAAAAGAAGAAGTGTACATGGAAGCGCCACCTGGGTTTATAAAAACCTTCAAGACAAAGGAAGTATGTCGGTTGAAAAAAACTCTTTATGGACTCAAACAATCTCCTCGAGCTTGGTTTGGCAGATTTACTCATGCAATGAAAGGATATGGATTTCAACAAAGCAACTTCGATCATACGTTGTTCCTTAAACACAGAGGTAAACTGGTTACTTGTTTGATTATATATGTTGATGATATGATCATTACAGGGAACGATGAAGAAGAAATGAAGAAGTTAAAGGAAAGTCTATTCACAGAATTCGAAATGAAAGACTTGGGAAGACTTAAGTACTTTCTTGGAATTGAAGTAATGAGGTCTAAACAAGGGATCTTTATTTGTCAAAAGAAATACGTCCTTGACCTTCTAGCCGAGACAGGAATGATCGATTGCAAGCCCGCCGACACCCAATGGTGGCAAATCAGAAACTGTACATGGAAAAACAAGCAGAATTGGCAGATAAAGAAAGGTACAACCGGTTAGTGGGTAAATTAATATACCTCTCACATACTCGCCCAGACATTGCATATGCGGTTGGGGTGGTCAGCCAATTTATGCATCAACCTCAAGTGGCTCACATGGAAGCAGTATGGAGGATTGTAAGATACCTCAAAGGAACAGCAGGCCATGGAGTTCTCTTTCAACCAAATAAACATCTAAAGATTCAAGCATATATGGATGCAGATTGGGCAGGAGATAAGGGAGACCGCAGATCAACATCAGGGTACTTTACTCTAGTTAGAGGGAATTTGTTTACATGGAGGAGCAAGAAACAAAAGGTTGTGGCCTTATCCAGTGCCGAAGCTGAGTTTCGTGGAATTGCTCGAGGCCTGGCAGAAGTCCGGTGGATACGCAAATGTAACACCCTGTGTTTTCGAATGTCAAAGTAAAAGTCAAAGTCCAAGTCAACTTTGACTGTAAATAATCTATCTTATGTTTTATTTGTATTATGTGGAATAAGTGTTGTACTCAAGAAGGAATCAAAGTAATCGAATGTTTGATCGACGCGAACCGATTTACGACTGTGAATAGTAGGAAGTAACAATGCGATAAAGCTAACTAATCAGTAATCAAACCGATCTAACAATCACTGAACTCGAAACTCGAACTATGCGAACTTGGTATTATATTAATTGTGTGTGTGCCTTATGTGTTACCTGTGCGTGCTTACTTTATGTTTTGTGTGGTATTCAATCAAATCAATCGAAACTCGAAGCTCAACCCGAACGCAATCGAAATCGAATTATGAGGAATGGTAACGTAAGGATAGGATGTAATATAGATGATTGTATGTTAGATATAGTAGTTGGGACTGAAAGTAATTTGAATAGGAAACTCTATCGTACACGTATCGCCTTCAATCGAAATCGAAAGATCAAAAATCGCCGCGCCGAACACTCGAAACAGGCAGTTGATCGATCAGGCTGTCAGCCGATCGAACAGCCTAGCCGAACGGACGGACTGTCCGATCGAGCAGGCTGTCCGATCGGGATGCCTGGTGATGCGTGTCGGTGTGTATATATTTTAGATATATATTTAAGCCCTTTTTACACTTTTAGCCAAGTTTTAAATTTATATAACACGATATTTACTAACACTAGACACACATATGGGCAAGTGCACCCATCGTGGATGTAGTATAGTGTTGGTAAGATACCGAGGTCGTCCAAGAACACAAGAGCTTTTAGTACCGGTTTATCCTCAACGTCTAACCAAGTCAAAAAGTTAGAAAAGATTTTTAAACTAAGAAAATAAAAACTAACTAAATGCTGAAAAATAAAATAAAAATAAAAACAGATAGACAAGATGAATCATTTGGATCCGACTCGTGTATTAGTATAACCTTTGATTATTTTCGCACTTTTGCACTTGTTTAAGAGATTATCTTAGTTATTGTAGTAGGCCCCTCTTTTGAAGGCGAGGTTACCCTCAACCCAGTAGTTTGAGTCAGCAAGGATACAATCCTAAAGGGTCAGATTATTGAAAGATAATGAATTAAGTTATTAATGCAAATTATGGTAGGCCCCGCTTTTGGCGGTGACGTTACCCTCGACTAAGTAGTCTTAGTCAGCAGGGATACAGTCCTAAATAGCCGGGTTATAGTATTAGTAGTAGTTAACTTATGAGGGGGTCAAAGAGTTTGGATCCCCGCCATCCAATACCTATGGGCATTGAAGGAGATCCTACTAAAATTGACCCAGGTCCCTTGCAGGACCTCTAAACGCTGAACAAGGGCAAGACCCTTACCAAACCGTTCCCTTAACCCCCGACCAGGTAGCCAACATACCTCCATATAGACCGTGGAGATATGAATGGTGAAAATCTTTTATTTTATATAGACAGTAAAATAATGCCAAGACACCACAGACAAACGATAAGGAAAGATCACTTTCAACATAAGTAACTAGTTATTAAAGTCATTAATACAAAACCAAATAAAAAGTGCAAAAGATTAAAAATAAAAAGTATTATACTAAACACTTGTCTTCACCAAGTGATGTAAGAGACTTAGGCAAACATGAATACGCATGTATGTATGAGCATAAACATAAAACGTGTAAATAGTATGTGTACAAGCAGAAGTGTAAAACTTATAAGTAGTATGCGTATAAGTACAAGCATAAAACGTATGAACATAGGTATAGGTATGAAAAATAAATATTGCGTATATAGTTTTTGTTGGGACATCACGGATCTAAGTGTATAAAACATTCAAAAGGTCGTGTATGTAAATACGAATGATATAAATGATGTTATCACGAGGTATCGACCAAAATGTGTACGATGATATGCATGTATAGTTGTTTAAATGAAACATTGAGTTTATCGAATCAAAATTAGGTTGACCTTGATTGGAAGGGTAGAATATAGTTGTGTATGTAAGAGGATATAAAGTACTAATTGGTTAAGCATAATGTATTTTTGTAATGATTGAAATGCTACTTTGGTTTAAAAAAATTTCATGTAAGTCAAAGATTGTCGGTTCCCATGAAGACTTCTTGCCCTCGTGTTTTGTAAATTGGTGTAGGAAAAGGTTTTCGTTAAAAGTAAGTTCGTTTCATCAAATAAGAAATTATGAATTTAGGAGGTTCTTGTGAAAACTAGGATCCTTAGAAGAGAAATTTAGCAAAAGGACTTAGTAAATAAAAAAAGATAACAATGATTTGTTGATGTTGAAAAGGGTATTTGGTAAAACAATCATATAACTTCTATAAGATCTTATAAGTATTTGAGAAAGGTTGGTTGGATTTTGATTAAAAGTAGAAGGTGAGCATGTTTTAGTGATTAAGTCGAATATGAAGTTCATGGGCAAGAGTTTCATTGAACCGATTAAATTGGTAGGTAGCACTTCGTAAGGTTTTGAAGTTCGAGCAATAAAACGTTTTAAGACATGACTATGAATTTCGCGTATATGAGTTGAGTGAAAATAGATTGTAGAATAAGAAGTACGTTTGATAAAACAATGTGTTTTGAAATCGGTATGAGTGGGTATTTTGAATAACATTAAGCAATTTGGGTATAAAGTATGATCGAGTTTGCATAATAAGATATTTTGAAGAGGCGTTTTGGAAACGATCACCTAGGTAAAGGAATCACCCCTAACTCGTTGGTGAGGTCGTTTTTAAGAAAAGGGGAGTGGAGTTAATCGTCAAGGTAAGGAAATCACTCCAATCTCGATGATACGTCTCCACTAGTTGTTACAAGGAATATGAATTTAAATTATATGAAAATAATGCATATATAAATGTATCGAAAATGTTCGATATGTTGTGCGTGTGAAAAGAGAAATCGAAGGTAAAACTCAAGGTTGAAAGATTACATCGTATAAAATGAACAATAGAAACACATGTTTGACCAAAGTTTGGAGTGTTCCAAAACGGAACTTTGACTAACCAAAGTGGTCGAAAAGTCTTTTGAATTTGAGGAGCATGCTTTGGCCTAATAGGTAAAATACTCTCGCCGACAAGTCGGTTAACGGTATTTACCCTTCCGGTTACTACATGTCCCAAATCAATTGAAATTTCGAGACTTGGCGGGATTTATGAAAAAAAAAAAAATCAAGGAGTGGAACTAGTCGACAAGGTGCGGGTTTCACCCCTAACTTGACGATTTCGTATCCTAAGTGTGGTTGGTACTCGTCGGGTCAAAATTTAAATTTCGACATGTTGACGAGGGTCCACTAGAATTTGAAATTTGAGATTTACCATTTAGATGTGGATTTCACTCCTAGCTCAATGGCGATATCTCGTGTAAAAAAAGAAGAATAGATAGATTGAGAGTCGTTCACTAAATTGTGGGTTTCACGCCTATTTTGGTGAATTCGTCTCATTTGTACAATATGAGTGTTGTCGGATTTAGAATAATCGAGTAAAATGCATGAGGGAAGTGTGTGTTGAAGGAAATACACAAGCAAGTATAAACACATAAGAAAGCATATCAAGAATGGTACTTAAACAATGAAATGATAAAACAAGTATTAACACATAGAGAAATATGTCAAGAGTAACACATAAAGAATCGAACAACGAAACAAGTGTTAACACATAATAAAACAAGCATTAATGCGTACGAATAACATGTCAAATATTACACATGAGTAACATACATGTTTAAAAGAGCATAAATAAGTAACAAATAAGGTATCATGTAGTAGTCCAAGCAAAGCATACGAATAAGGCTCTAAAACTATAGACTAGGTGAAAGCATTCCTACTTTTCCTAATTCCCTATAGTTATGGCTCTGATACCAATCTGTCATACCCCAACCAATGGCGGAAACATCGGGATGAGACGAAGTGTGAAGATTGCTCGAGACATCATAACGCTAATAATTGTGACAAGTATTTAAATAATCATTTCATTCCATTTCTAAAGGATCAATTACAAGGCTTTTGAAACAATACAACAACATGAATAATAAAATAATACAATATGAATACAATTCTTTTTAAGTGTGTATCTATGCATCCTACTAAATTCCATGCATCGTCGACATCCACCTGTAACATGTTAAAATAAAGTCAATGCAAAAGCAAAGGCGAGTATACAAGTTTGATACGTACATAGTAAAAGATAAGTTTTAAACAATTCCTCATAGCAAGCATATGATTCAAGATAAACATTTAAACATGGCATGTGTCTAACATATCAAACCAAGGAAACACAATATGCTCATGACATTACCGATGATAAAGGGCGGGTCGTTAATCCTATAGCGCTACATATGTCACGGTTTGGCTCGTACGAAGTTAATGATAAATTCAACACATAAGTTTCACCCAAGTTTAAAGTATCAAGCCATCACGTATACAAGCATGTTATAGGAATGTTCATGTGTTTAAGCAAAATGTTCATGTGTAAGTTTTTGATAAGTAAACATGTTACACCCCTAAAGTGGTAAAAGTAAAAAGGGGGAAATACGAGTATACTCACAGTGGTTGCGTTTGGAGATTTCTTAAAATAACGCACGAGTAGAAGATGGAGAAAATCCAAAATAACGAACGAGAATCGATTACCCTATATTTCGAAATACATAATGAATTCGTTGAAATTTGTAGGTTAAATATAAGTCCTAATATTTTATTGTTTATAATTTAATTAGATATTACAATTTGATTTCATCATTTTTCTTTAAAATTTATAAAGGAATTATAATTAATTATTAAATGTAAATGTCAATATTAGATTTTAAAGTTGGATTATATAGGGAAACGAATTCAACAATAATAACTGTTGAAAACTGTTAGTGAAAAGAGTGATAATAATGGGTTTTAAAATGAAAATATATCTTTGAATTTTTTTTTTAAATAATAAAGAATATAATAAATACTAGTAAAACCATAACATAAAGAATAAAATATATACTATTAATTACAAGTTAGAAAATCAATTATAAATACTACCAGGCATTTCTAACTACTAACAATTATAAGGTAACATGGACTTTACATTATAGTTTACACACAGTTAATTAAAACACATGCCCATACACACTCACAATGGCTTTTCTTGCTATTTGTTATCCAAAACCTTTCACTTAATCCTTATTAATTATCCCATTCTTTTTTTTTTCATATGACTGTTTAATTAATAAGAAGGAATATGTGAAGCGAAGAAGTCGGGAACGGGATATACCGAAACAGAAAGGGAAGAGCCGCGGGTCTCCGGTCGTCTTCTCCATTCTCCGACGAAGTCTTGAAAGTTCCAGCGAGTTGCGGAAGGTTTAACAAAACGAAAGGAACAAAAATTATATTGACAGAAGATTTAAACAACACCAAACGAAACAAGGAAAATGTATATCGAGCGAGCCGAGTCGGTTCCGACGTAACAACAGTCGAAGTGGTTCCAGACGAGTAGAAGCGACAACAAGTAGCGATGAAGAGATTACGAGTGGTGGTGGCGACTCCGTTTGTTCCGGTGAAAAGCTTGAAGTTCCGGCGAGGTGTAGATGTGGTGAGTGTGTGTTTATTTAAACAGGGAGGGTTATTCGAAGTGGGTTTCTAGCAAGTGTAGAGAGTTTGAAATAGGGAAAAAGGGTAAGAGATGTTGAGGGTGTAGTAACAGGATTGTGTGGGCTAGGGTTTCTCAAATGAAGATGAAAGGAGGTTAAGTGGGTTGAGTCTTTAAGAGGTTTAGGTGGTAGTTGACATTTAACACAAGACACTCCATTCACAGCCAAAGCTGCGATGGACTACCAATCAGCATTAGTCTTTTATTTATTTATTTTTTTTAATTTTTAACTATAAGTTAATATTTGTTGTGATGTTACAAGGTAGGTTCAATAAAAAAAAAGATAAATAAATAAAACAACAACTAAAGCAGCCTTATATGATGCGGCCGAAATTTGCCAACATATAATTGTTTTATATATCATTTTTTCCATAAAGGTTCTTAATGTTTTGACTTTTGGGATGATTTAGTTAAAATACAAAGTGGAGCAATAATAAAAGAACCCAGGTTGTTTGTGGCTTGGACAACCTCTTCTTTTTATTATTATTTGTTTTTTTTAAACAAAGTTTGACAACTTAATGATTGATATAATATGGCATTTTATAATTAGTATACTATTAATCCGTGATTAAGTAACATATGTTATGTAAAATATATATAAAGTTAAGTAATAAGTTTGCTTAAAATAAAAGTGTAGGTTGCATATTGTGAACGTAGAACCAAGTGTTTGCACGTATAGGATGTTTAGAATCACATATTGGTTGTAAGTTACGCATGTGTTTACAAGGGCATGAGTACGTATCAAAGGCATAAAATGATTAACAATTTAAGAATGTAAGAACAAATTAAGTATAATCTGTATGCAAAGTTTTATCACGATTGAAGTCTCGGATTACAATGATACGAAACGAAATACGATTACAAAGGAAACGTGTTTCCGACAATAGAAGTACGGTACAATCTTCCTAAAAATGGAAAGTTGTGAAAAGCGAGGCGTTACATTTTGGGTAAAGGCTTGGGCTAAAGGTGGGTAGTTGGGTTAGTGGTTAGAAAAGGGCGAAAAGCGTAAAAAGCGTCGGTTTTCGTAAAACATTTTGTTTTACTGACTTTTTATTTTTAATGAAGTATTTCTTCAAACAAGCTTTTTGTTTTAAGAGCTTTGTTTGTTTATTTCTAACTTCATCTTCATCAAATTTTTTTTTTTTTGGTCACATGAAAACCGAGCTTGTTACTAAAATAAAGTGTAAAAATAAAAAGGGTTTTTGTGGGTAAAAGGGTTTTTAGGGTAAAGAAATGAAAGGTTTAGGCTCAAAGGGGTTAACTACGGGGAGTTTTTAGGTAGGTGAAAAGAAAAATGAAAATAATGGTTTTGAAAAAAAAAGGGTTAGTCCTAATGCTTCCATCATTTACTTACTTGGGTTTAAGTTGGTAAGGACCGGGAATGAATCGTCGTGGCAAGTTCTAGAGTCATAAGAACCAAGCGGCTATTCACACAAGAAACGAAAAATAAACATTTAGTCTAAAGATGTGTATTTGTATGCTCAATAAAGGCACAAAACTCACTTTTTGTAGGAATGAGTTTTTCTATGTGATCAAGTATATATAATCGAATTTTAACTAAGCTTGTTATGCCGTTTCATAATTTTCTTATGTTAGTTCTTTTTATCACGACGCTATCAGTTGTAAACTTACAAAAATATTACCTTATTAATCTTAGAATTCCCAACTTAAACTTTAGACAAGTAAAAAAAATTTTTGGGGTGATTAGCGGTTCCAATAAAGTTTAGTGTAAGGCTTGTCATTAGGATTTGCAAAATTTCAAGGTTTTAGCATCCCCCCCCCCCACTTAAATTACACATTGTCCTCAATGTGTCCCAAAAATAAATTTTTAGGTTGATTGAATGTGTAACATGGTGTTTAAAAAGCAAAAATTAATGTTACTGGCAGTCTGGACACGGCCCCGTGGGGACCGGACACGGCCCCGTGGTCAGGTGCCAGTAACTATAATTAAGAAAAAGGAAACAGAAGCCTGGACACAGGGGCGTGTCTGGTGAACACGGCCCGTGTCCAGTTACCTGAACTGGGCATTTTTCTGCAGGGGATTCAGCACGGGGCCGTGTTGGCTGAGCACGGCCCGTGTTGAACCTACTGTAACGGAGAAAGTGGTGACGTGTGGCCTTGTTCTTGTGCATGGGTCCATGTTTCTCATTTCCCTTTTCATCCTTTACCACCATGAGTGTGTTTTATTAAACCATCCAATCCTTAAAACCATCGTTCCATTTAAACCATAGAGAAATACATAAGATAAAATAAAAATTTAACTAACTAGGTCAGGAAGTACACGAGGTTATCATAAAGGGTTCTACTATTTAAGAAAATTTCGAGAATAGCTTCTCGATATAGTAGGACTTTCGGCCGATGGTTTTCTTCCTTTAAAGCCATTCTTCTATTTCCCTTGGAAGGAAGAAGGCGGCTTCATTTTCCTCAGCAACTTGTGGCTGAGGGGGAACATTCACCGGGACTCCTTGCACCACTCTTTGCGGAGGCTCAGGGTGCATGGCGTACCATTCGGCCGGAATGATGACTTCGGGCACCACGTTCCACGCCCTTTGGGTTATTACAGGCACCAAGGGCGGGGAGGCGAGAAGGTTTAACCTCTGGTGCAAGAGGTTTACCTCTCGGAGACACCCCTCCAGTCCCACCGTGAGATGGTTGATACGGTCGACCAATGCTTCTTCCACTCCCGTCATCTCATCAATAGCCTCCCTTAAAGCGTAAACATAGTTTACAAGAGAGTCTTCCGCCGTTGATGATCTTCTCCCTTGTCGGTTGTTCCTTGAAGAGTTTCCACTTGTTCTGCTTGCCATTTCTGGGAAAAAAACAGAAGAAGGCTAAATTTTTA
The DNA here is from genome assembly GCF_002127325.2 of Helianthus annuus. Taxonomy (NCBI): domain Eukaryota; kingdom Viridiplantae; phylum Streptophyta; class Magnoliopsida; order Asterales; family Asteraceae; genus Helianthus; species Helianthus annuus. The sequence goes on from NC_035439.2 coordinate 5,666,089, forward strand.
AGAAACAGATCCTCGGACACGGCCCCGTGTTCAATGAGCACGGCCCCGTGTCCACTTGTGTCACACCCTGGCTTTGCGGAAGCGTGGTTATTTGGTGTGACTTCTTAATACCATAGCTTAATCATAACAAAGCTATATGAATTTAAAATATGCAAGATCATCCATTAAAATAAAAATACCAAAACATTGTCTTACGGGATAACACCCTAACAACCAAGAACTTGTTCAAACATTACATCACAAACTTAACATAAACATGATTCAAGGACTGTGACTTGTCCAGGAAAGAGCCACATTCCCTGAACCCTGGATGACCCTGGTGACTTATGCAGCGGAAAACAAGCCATACCGCGCCAGATCGTTAATTCCCTGAAATACATGTAAGTTGAAAAAAAATCAAGAATAATGTTGAGCGAGTTCATGCGAAAGTGAGTATATAAACCTTTATCTTTGTCAAAAACCTGGTATGTAGCAAATAAGGAAAAAGAGATCACCAATGGTTTGCAAGGCCATTGATATGTGTGAAGTGCAAGTAGGGATGACTCAAACCTAGCGGATTTATGCGTCGGGCACTAAGTCACCCCGAGGTCCGTTCAGCTGGACCTGGGGCTGGGCTCGCTACACCCAGATAGATCTACCGCTCCTGTCCCTCGGTCCTACTACGAGGATTAATGGCCTCAAGTTGCGCCTACCCACTCACATGATCTAAGTAGTAACCCTCCTTACGCTAACCATACCATGTATCAAGTATTCATAATCATAGTAACATGTATTTCACCCCCGCAGTTTATAAAACTGAAAACAGTTAAGAGAAAAGGGGGACATGAACTCACAGTGAGTGCGTCACAATACCAAGTAATCCAAATATCCAACTGCTGCGCAACGACCTACATGTGCTAATTCTATTAGACGGATGGCCGTGCCTTAGCTTTATAGTTTACATTTTCGGGAAACGGTTAGACAACCATTCCGTGTATATACTTGGTAGAAAATCTCCTTCCCAAGGATGGGGGAATTAATACATGCGTTTATAATATTAAGTCTCACTTAATATATTTTATTTCTCATTCCAAAATACAATTATTTTTCTCAAAAATAATATACTTTCCCTTCGTATAATACTTTCCAAAATAATACGTTGACAATATCCGCATTTGTGAATATTTCCGGATAAAGCGTAAGTTACGTTTTGGCGATTATGTGGTAATAGTAATTACCGTTGTAACTTATATGTTTGTCGTATAAGCGTTGGTATTATTTTGGGTTCGACAAAGTTAGTAAATATTATTTTTACTCTAAAAATAATATTTATACATTTTCACAAAATAATCATAAACAGTGTTGTGAAAAATATATTTACCGAATATATATTTATCACGTTTATTTTTGTGAAAACCCCACCTCCGAATATTTGTAAATAAAGTTATGGCGAAATATATTTGAAAATATGTCAAAAGTAGTCTAACACTTGTAAATAATTCTAAGTGTTAGATTTTAGAAAATTTCGCCAGAGTTTCCCCTGTAACTGGAGGTGGCCACGCTTTTAAGCGTATCATTTTCTTTTACAAAATCATTTCAACACTTCTTTAAATCAACCAATCAATTTCCAACACATTAAACAAGTTTCAATACTTCAAACTTGTAGACTAGTATGTAAAATCGCATTATTACATGAACTTGTAATTTCTCCGAAAGTCATAATGTAGATCACCTTATATTTAGTGGATCTATGTAATAAACAATTTAGTCTTGTAAAAACCCCGTTTTTAGAACAAATCACTCTTTACAACTTCCCGACAATTTTTGTAAAAATTGTTATTTTGTCGGATCTTTCGTTTCACAAGTGTTTATACACTTGTAGTTTATAAAAATCATCTTTATTAACATGTCATCCAACTTATATAAAACATGATTTTTTCGACACCCGGTTCTACGAATATACCACTTGTACATACGTAGATCGGCTCGTTTTAAATACTATTTTTCATGTCAAAACACTTTTACACAAGTTCATGCTTCTCGTGTGGTGGAGTTTCACCTTTTAACCCTTGTACCATTAGAAACAAGCTTATGTCAAGATTCGGGATCTTAACAAAGTCGGGTTAAACGATGATAAGAGCCACCACATCGTAGATCGGGACTCTACAACCAACATATTCGAATACTACGACTTTTACACGCGTTATAAGCTTTTAACCAACAATATTCGAGTTTTAGTAGACTTTTTAGATTCAAAAGATGGGTTACCGACTTTTAACCGTTAAAAATCCTTTTAACCACTTTAGATACGATCAAGAACAAGTTTTAAATGTTATACCTCTAGCTCGGGGCTAGGGAAGATCTTTGGCGAAAATGGCGTGGATAAAAGCAAATGAACGAGGTCCTTCAACTTCCGCTTGCTTCAAGCTTCCTCGTACGTGATCCTCGACACTTGTGTGAGCTTGGAATGGCAAGACAAGAACCGAAACTATGATGGATGGGGGTGGATGGTCACGGCCGAGAGGAGAGGAGGGCAAGAGAGAGAGTGAGTTGGTGGTTAAATGTGTGTGTAATCTTGTGTGTTATGTGGTGATTTTATAGACAAAAATCATGCTCCTTCGTCCAACGGTTATATGTCGTCTAGATATCCACGTAATCTAATATAATAATCAAAAGGTGTACCCTTAGTTACAAAGGGACCAAACCGGCCCAAAGGGGGTGGGGTCACCCGGTTGGATCTCGATCGTTCAGTTAGAGTTCAGTTAAGTTAAGTTGGTTAAGTTTAGAGATTAACCCCGTTAGTTGTTAGACGCGTTATAAAGCGGGTGTTAGGGTAATCAGGGACCCTAACTGGCTCAGAAAAAGACTAATCAATATTTTTATGTTCCGGGTATAGTCCGGTTGTTCGGTCGGATAGTAATCCGTTAAAGTGCTTAAGTAATCCTTTAAGCGTCGTAATTAATATTTTTAGCGACACAATTTATTCTGCAAAGTGTCAGGAATATTTTCTCATGTTTTGGCACTTTATTAATTAGCTAGAAGCTAGTGTGTTGATAAAAGTGCTGTGTTTCGTGCTTAGAGTACGTTTTAGGCACATCCAATCTCTGTATCTTATTCCTAGTGACGCAATTATACAACCCTTGTATCCCTACACACTCTATGGGTGTAGTAGAATATTTCTGGCTCATTCAGGCCTTTAGAGGCAGTGTCTGCCTGATGCTGGCTATATCAGCATGTCAAATAGGTTATCCGTTCAAATGCTACTGTGCTTTTGTGCATCATGTTTGTCACTAGAGTTCAGTAAGTACATAATGTAGTGACGGAAAAATCAAGTATGATGCAGATATGTGCAAGTATCAAAAATCAAGTAGCAGTTTATCAGAAATCTCAGTTAAGCACAGAAATTAGGCAATAATTAATAGTTAATTAAGTCGTACGGATACCTGGTTTTGTGAGGGTTGTCACATTCTCCCCCCGTTAAATAAATTTCGTCCCGAAATTTTAAATTCTGCTTGTAGAAGCAGGGTTCTTAGGAAATAAGTGGGGGTATTTCTCCTTCATTCGGTCTTCACGCTCCCAGGTGAACTCAGGACCATGTCTAGCATTCCAGCGAACTTTGACGAGCTTGACACTGCTCCGGCGGGTCTTGTTAACTTTCCAATCCGTGACCTCGACAGGTTCTTCAACGAAGTGGAGCGTGTCATCAATATGAATTTCGTCGGTAGGAATGGCAACGTTAACTTGAGTTGGACTTCTCTTCAGATTGGATACGTGAAATGTATCGTGAACATTATTCAGTTCGGCAGGTAGATCCAACTTGTATGCTACGGTCCCAATTCTTTCCAAAACCTTGAAAGGACCAATGTAGCGCGGATTCAACTTCCCACGTTTCCCAAATCGTGCCACACCCTTCCAGGGTGATACCTTTAACAAAACCATATCCCCAACCTCAAACTCCTGAGGTTTCCTTTTCAGATCTGCGTAGGTCTTCTGACGGTCACGAGCCGCACTAATGCGATCTCGAATCTGTGCAATCTTATCTGTAGTTTCCTGAACTACATCGGGGCCTACCAATTGTCTATCACCTACGTCAGACCAACAGAGTGGCGACCTGCACCTGCGCCCATATAACGCTTCGAATGGCGCGGCACCAATAATGGTGTGGTAGCTGTTGTTGTATGAAAACTCAACCAGGGGTAAATGCTTATCCCAGCTACCGCCTAAATCCATCACACATGCTCTCAGCATGTCCTCCAACGTCTGAATCGTCCGCTCACTTTGACCGTCGGTCTGCGGGTGAAAAGCTGTGCTCATATTCAGCTTTGAGCCAAAAGCTTCCTGGAAGGATTGCCATATCCTCGATACGAACCTCCCGTCTCTATCAGAAATAATCGAGAGAGGTACTCCATGGCGTGTAACAATCTCTCTCATGTAGATTTCAGCCAATTTGCTTGTATTATCCTTCTCGCGGATAGGTAAGAAGTGTGCTGACTTCGTTAAGCGATCCACTATCACCCAGATAGTGTCATGGCCTGTTGGCGTTCTTGGCAACTTCGTAATAAAATCCATGGAGATTTCTTCCCACTTCCACTGGGGAATTTTTGGTTGCTGCAGAAGTCCCGAAGGCTTCTGGTATTCCGCCTTAACTTTGGCGCAAGTTAAACATTTGCTCACGTAAATAGCAACATCGCCTTTCATCCTAGGCCACCAGTAATAATCTTTAAGATCTTGGTACATCTTATCCGCTCTAGGGTGGATAGAGTACCGCGATTTGTGAGCTTCATCAAAAATAATCTCTCTTAAACCACCAAACAGAGGAACCCAAATTCTTCTCTCAAAACATAACGTTCCTTCCCTGTTTGGCACCAAAATCTTCTCCATCCCATGGAGATATTCTTCCTCAAGGTTTCCCTCCTTGAGAGCTTCCTTCTGTGCTGCACGAACGCGTGAGGAAAGGTCGGTTTGAATTATCATTTCCATAGCCCTAACCCTTATGGGCTTGATTCTCTCTTTACGACTTAGGGCATCAGCGACCACATTCGCCTTCCCTGGATGATACTTGATCTCGCAGTCGTAATCGTTCAACAACTCGACCCATCATCTTTGCCTCATATTCAACTCCTTCTGATTGAATATATGCTGGAGGCTCTTGTGATCTGTAAAGATTGTACACTTCGTACCGTAAAGGTAGTGTCTCCAGATCTTTAAAGCAAAAACCACTGCGCCTAGCTCCAAATCATGAGTGGTATAGTTCTTTTCGTGCACTTTCAGTTGGCGTGATGCGTAGGCGATAACCTTTTGACGTTGCATCAACACACAACCCAATCCTTGACGCGATGCGTCGCAGTA